>NC_054057.1:108628480-108943949 GCF_017639655.2 Falco naumanni | reverse complement strand
GAAATTTATATTAGGGGGTTTTTTTTTGTCTTCCTATTATCATTTCTGTACAATGCTTTAAGGCTTATTTTGTGAGATTCTGACCTGAAAGTTTTATCACTGACTTAGTGAGCCAGATTTTACCTTTCATTTAGGGTTACTTTATCTGTGCACATGTATTTACAACATCCATGTGGGAAGCAAACAACATCTGTCAGTCTTTTTCAGAATCTGTCCCCAACTGCTGCAATTATTTTCAAGGTTAACAGACAGAACAATTCAACATATAATAACCACCCAGGTCAGAACTGTTCACAGCATCTGCAGGGGAAAGTCATGCTTTAGAGCTCATGTGTTTCCACAGTGTCCTCCACTGCCTGCAGATTGCTTTGTGAGACACAGGTTTATATGTGAGGAGGGTAACAAGATGTTTAATGTGTCACACTTGATGCATGGGAGCTGCACAATCAGACATCCAGATTTCTCTTTGGGATTTGCCAGTGAGAATTACAGGAGTTCCAAGGATATAATTTTATGTCACGCTGGGTCAGACCCAGGTGTCCCACAGACGCTTATGTACCGGTCGTTGGAACCCAGTGCTGATGATGTCCAAGCTGACATTCCCACAGGCCAGTATAGCCCAGTGCAATTCACCTTTCCACAACATCACATCCATGAAAGTAGCATGTGGAGGGGACGCTGCTCTTTGTAAACACTATCAAGCAGCTCTTGCCTATATTGAGGCAGACAGTTCAGGTGGAACGTCTGTAACCAGTCTTGAACAATGCTACACGTGTGTGCTCTATTCTGGGAAGAATTTTGCATTTCCATTCAGATTAACCTCCACAAGAATTTTACCAAAGGACAGCTAACATGAGATTGTTACCTGGTAGTAAACACTGCCCTCCTCAGCAGTAAATTCAGAGTCAAACTTCTATAGCCCTTCCTCCCAGTCCTTCCCACCATCACCTTCATTCTGATAGGAAAGCTGGGCACTTCCAGCATCAGCCTGTGCACTTAACGTGTGAAACAGGGTGTACATACAGCCGTCCCGAGTACTAAATTTTAAATAGCAGTAAATAGTTTACTTACATCTCCTTTTTTTAATAAACCAACCTGGGAAACCCACTACAATTACATCCTTATTAGATTTATGAATAGCATTAAACCTAGCCCACCAGACACTTTGGATTCATTTTAATTCTTTTTCTACCCTCTAGGCAGACACTATTCTCCAAGTTTTGCTATGTATTTTTTTACTGCTCTAGTGTTGTCCTTTCATCCAAATGGGGGAAAAAAAAAGATAATCCACAGACAAAACACAAAAATCCACACACCTCATCCTTTCTAGATCACTGCAACAATGAAATAACGTTGGGTCAAAGAGCTCTTATGTAACTGTAGTGCTTGTTTTGATTTTCTGGGCCATACAGTGGCCTGAAGTCATCTCCATCTGGAAGGCTTCCTCACTTTCCTGATGCGCGTGTATACAGACACACACACACAACCTGAAAGCATTATGGTACAAGCAATAGCATTAAATTGGGAGGCAATACTCTCGCAAAGAGCTTGCGCTAGAATCTTCGCCTTTTAGATGGCATCTGCCGGGACCATTAGCCACTGCACTAGCAGCAAACCCTTGCATAGGCTGTTCAAGAAACTGCCACAGACCCACTTTGTAGATCACTGCCAACTGTAAGAACTTCCCCACCACCTCATAACCAAGCCACGCCACTTTATTGATTACTTACATCAAGAATAAAATAATTTAAAAAAATACCGTTTAAATAAATTCTTTTACTGCCTACATTTAACAGGAAAAATACCATGGGTTTGATAATGGCTCCAGTACTAGCTACTCACTAAGCTTTGAGTAGCTCTGTTCCTCTCATTACTATATTGTTTTATTCTTGTCTAGTTATAATTGCCTACATTTAAAAAAATAATAATAGTAAAATTTTGTCATGGTTTTCCCTGTTGTCCACCAGATAGCAATTCTTGCTGGACTAAACATCTCAAAATCCTTCAGGAATATGTACGTACCAATTATTGGGAAAAAAGATTTACTGGTTGGGCTTTGAACATAGCAGGAGGCTTTTGAATTACAGACTGAAATGTTATGCAGTGAAATAATTTCCATGCTAAAAAGTTTATGCATTTGAGTAGAACTACTTTAAATAGAACTAATTAACTAGGCATAATTTTAGATACATATTTAAGTTCTTTGATGAATCAGTCATAACATTTTTGGTGCCCCCCTCTCCCCACACCCCACCCCCCCCCCAAAAAAAAAATCTAAATAAATGGGAAAGAAGAAAGTAAACACACATACCAGGATGTTATCCGAGATAACAAGTTTTGATTGATACTTAAATAGATCAGTATCATTCAGCAACACTGTCATACATCAGATTAAGAAACATTTTCATTTGGAATACATAACGCTGCTGATGCAATGTACACAGTGGAATCAGATTCCCATTTATGTGGGTAATGAACTGTATTGTATTCACAGTAAAATACTTCTAAATACGATGCAAATAAGAACACCTCTTTTGTATAAAACACTAACTTCCACATTCAACTACAACAATGCAGCTTCAGAAACACTAGCACTGGACTTGGGACATCGCCCTGCCGAGTGTGCCTGGCCGAGCTGCAGTAAATTTTTCTTGATGTGCAAGATGCTTAGCAGTGATGTGCCCACATGCTTGTCAGTGTGGGTTGTCAACACCCACCGTGTTTCTTCTCTTTCGGAGCCCTACTCGCTCTTCTCACGCAGAACTCATCGTTAGCAAAGGGCAACTTTGACTGATTCTTGGAAGCGTACTCACATGTTGAAATGCTCTAGGGAGTAGTAGTTGCCTTATTTTAAAATAATAAAGTTTAAGACATGCTGCTTTATTGACCATTGACTTGCAACAAGTTTCCTCGAGAGCTTTAGCCTTTTAACAACGTAGGGACATTATTTTCAATGGAAAGCTAGCAATGTATCTCTGGTAGTTGAAAAGAGCTGAGTATCACTTTAAAAAAAAAAAAAAAAAAAAAGTGTGCTTCAGCCTTCCCAATGGTGAGGTAAGGTTAACAATTCTGATTTACACCGCACATGGATTCTCCACAACAGAGCTCAAGATACTTCACAGTTCTGTACCAAGCGCTAAAGCAGTGCTGTGGGCTCTAGAAACAACCACTCTTTCCTTCCTTTCTTCTTCTTTCTTCTCCATACAAAAATGAAAACAAATAGCCCTCAGCTGAAAAGTTTTACAGGTTTTAGTATTTCATAGAGTGTAACTTACAGAATTTAAAAATATTAAAGTTAACATTACAGGGAGGGCAAAACACAGTATATAACCAGTATAAAACAGTAGTGAAATGATGGTCTGTAAAGTGTAATGTAGTGATAAAGGAGAGAGACAGAACCAGTTCTGTGATGGATCATGAGTTAAACCTAGTTCTTCTTCCTGGGGACACCTTCCTGTAAACTTAGTCACGGGGACTACTCCCACATACGCTGTTTCACAAGCTTGGTAAGCCAAGTGAAGGGCTGTCAGGAGCTGTGTTGCAATGGAGACAAATGAAACATGCTTTAATGCCTAAGACATGGGTCTTAGCTCGCTTTGGTGACTTGTCAAGTGAGTTCTCATGGGTTTGTGTACAAATCGTTTTCCATTAAATGGAAATCAGAAGTTTTTATGAACTTTGCATAAATGCTTCTGCATTTTTACAAATGACCACGATCCAAGGCACATACAAATTCAGCAGCTGCAGGCAATCAAGGCACCACTACACTGGTAACAAGCTTGCCTTTTTGCACATGTAAATCCATATAATGAAACTTAGTCACCAAATGTATCCGCAGATTTGCATAGTCATACTACTCAAGACAAGCTGATTAAAAAAAGACTAAAATTTTTATTCAGAAGAATTTGTATATGAGCAGTTGTAGAGTCACAAAATTACAGGATCCAGTCTCTGTGGGAGGGACGTGCTCCTTCTGTTGGACCCACAAGTTTATCAGCTACTCCAGACACTGCACTTCCTATAATTCTGTCACTTAGAAAGTATGGATTTCTAGATGTGTTTTGTTGGTTCTGGACCATAACGCTTGAATCCCAAAATGCAAAAGAAACCAGCACTCCAAGACACTTGAAAAATTACTGCTAAAAGTTCCAAATAGCAAGTAGTGAACAAGCAATACATGCTTGGAGCTTATCTGAAAGTACAGTCATTTAGGCCACGGAAAGGTATGCTGCATTAGTAGTCTGAGCAACAGACAACAAACAAATTAATATACATAAGTGATTAGTCACTAATAAGAGGTACAAGTACACCTTTACGATATATACACAGAAGCTGAAGTATTCAAAGAACAGTGGTTTAGAAATTACCTGTTCTCAGAGAACAACAAAATTCCTAAAGCTTATTGGCACTGAAAATATTTTAAGTGAGCAGTTCTTTCCACTTGATTTCATCTGCATATACTGTGCAGTGTTTCTGAGCAGCTGCAGGTGCCGGAAAAAATATTCACTTTAAATATTTTATTTATCTGGAATGAAGCAACCTAAACAATGAATAGCAGACTTAGTACAGTCCTATCTATTTGCAGATGGAATGAGAGAAATGTATAATGATAACTTAGGAAAACTCCTGAAGCACAACTGAACAGTGCAATACGTAAGACTTGGCGTCAAAGAAACACTGTGGTCCAACTCCAGCAGCAAAACAAATGTTCTTGGGTCACACATGTTATGCAAATATACCATATTAACCTGAAAGAAAGATGACCCAGAATTTAAGACAACTTCCAAGTCGTAAGTTGAACTACTTGGAGGAAACATTCCTCTCCCTCCCTGCTGTCTCCTCCCAGAAATTTCCTCCACGCAACCAGGCTCCCATGGAAATGGGAGATGAAGACTCATCATTTATAACATCATTTCCTTTGCTAGTCTCACTATGTTATGCAAACCTACTTATGAAGAAAAAGCTGTCTTCTACCTCTACATTTCATTTTAATACATTGCCCAACATCACCTCTACCGTGCTTATGAGGCTGCTGCAGAGAAGCTGAGAATTTCTTTTACTTTCAAAGGTTTTTGCTTTCTTATATACTAATGAAACAACAGGTCTGTAAGAACTCCCGGAGAATATTTCTTCCCCCTCTCAAAGATTAGTTCCAACTATTTCTAAATTTTAGCTTGTTAGGCTTTAACTGGAACTATTCCAATCCTCCAGAAGCCTAGAAGTCTTCATATGGTAACCCTCAGAGGAAAAAGCTTTGCTTTCTCTTGCTAAATTTTGTTTGTGAAAATGTGAACTCTACAACTAGACATTAATGGTTTATATGATGGTTTACCAACTCCTATGAAGAAACTGGTTTTTTTTTTGAGGGATTTACCAATACTAAAACTTCAAAGGCAAGTCTACAGTTTTTAAAAGTCCCAAGACTGAAACGTATGTGAAAACACAGCCGGGGGTACGTATGTAGCTCATGAAGCCAAGCTACTTACTGTGGGGTTTCCAGGTAGCCTGAAATGGTGGTTGATGCTGATCACCCCTGGGATCACCACAAAGCTTTTCATAGTAAGACAAATTTACATAATTTCCAGCTCACAGAATTTCAACAATGTTTTGTTTAGATGAGCAACTCTAATAGCTCGCTTTCTGCTGCTGACTTTCATTTCTAAAACCATGACTGCCTGAAGATCTGGCTTTTACTGCTGGAATTGTTTCATTAGAAGAAAGGCTTCACCTTGAAGATTATTTGGCAAGAAGAGTGGGAAATAAATATTTAAGGTCCTATTCAACAGTGGGTTCTATATATAAACCAGTTTATTTTATTGCTGAAACCAAAGAGATTTTATTCATGATAGCAATCGTTAATCATAACAGCAGGATGCTATTCAAAGATAAGCCTACATGAAAAGTCAGAATGAATTCTGACACGTTTACAATAGCATTCTCAAAAGGCATACTGCTCTATAATTCTGCCCGCTTTGTTGCAGAGCACATTTAATGACTTTAAAATCACATTTGACAGATTTCATGAAAATATGTGTACATCACCGTATACAGTCCAACTATATCAAAATAACTACACTTAAACATAGTGGGTGAATCGGCAAAAAGACAGCAGCTGAGTCATACAGAAAGCTTCCTTTGGCAAAATGTGAAGCTCATTTATTGCTGGACAAATGACAAGATGTGGTTATTGAACAAGGTTGCAGAGAGATTTGAATAAACCTGAAGAATGTGAAGCCTCATTCTCGGTCTGCTGACAGACATCTTAAGAGCAATGCACAGAAGGATGCGTGTTTGCATATACAAAGACGTTGAGTTCAGGTAGGAGGTCAGACATTGGCACAAAAAGCCTGCACAGTTCTGGAGGTAAATAGTTTATTTTAAAGGTTTCCAGAAATAGCACAATTGTAATCTAAGTCATATATGTTATATATCTGCAAGGTTCACAAACTGCAAATGTCTGATATTCCCGTTACATTCAAAACCATGGCTTAGTGTGTTTTCCAAATACGCAAACACACTGCCTTTCCCTGCCCCCCACACCCCCACTGAGGAGGAAAACTTCACCGTCCAGTGCTTTCTACACATACTGCTTCTGCGACTCGCTGCTGGAACTGGGACCTTCTACTTCTAATGCCCCTTGGGAAATACTAGCTGGAAAACACCCGATGTATTTTCACCCTACTTTCAATGTGTCTTGAAGGACAATAGTTTCCCTCATGTCAATCCTATTACTTGGTAAGTCGTTGCATTGCAGGTATAAACATACTTTCTCTCAGCTCAGGAAAGAGAATCATTAAGTACAGCTCTAAGGATGGCTGTTACCAGCAGATGCCCAACTGCAAATGCTGGGTAATTCACTGATCCAAGGACACAAATTAGTTCAGACCTGTTCCAAAACTGCAACTGGAAAGAGTTAGGCTACAAGGGAAGAATATTATGAACCGGAGGGACTGAGTTCCTCCATGACCACCTAGAACACGAAAACATTATTTGTTAAGTTAGATCATGGAGACAAAAAAATTGAAGGAAAAAGAAGGAATGACTACAGAATAGGTGCACCATGACTGACCGCGGCCATCCCCTGGAGCGGATGAATGAAGACGGGGCAGAGGTGGCAGGCTGGCGCAGTCCTCACCAGCTAGGTAAAGGCTAACATGTGCAGGCGTTACACTACCAACATCACATGGAGTAGAACTGAAGACAACATACAGGATTTTATTCTACATAGCTGGCAGGTGTCCGTAGTCAGTAGTTTGAAATAATATTTTAGACAAGAGCAATGTAATAGGCAAGATGCATTTAACAGTGTGAAAGAGGATCCATACAATTTAGCTGATTTCATAATGAAGGTGTCAACTTACTTTAATAACAGGAAGTAGCTTGTTTATTCTCATCTGACCTTATGAGGGAAGAATAAATCCTGTCTTGGACCACGGTCTGTCCCTTGAATCCAGGACAGAAACATTATCACAGACTTCACTGCATTAGTCATAGCCACCTCAAACCCATGACAGGCTTAGATGATTTTATGACAAAGTAAAGTAAGTTTATGGCAGTGTTATGGTAGGGTCTTTTCTTGCCTGATGCATGAAATAAGACTAGATGACACAGAACTTGAAATTAATCTTGTTGTCTAGTATTGTTATTTTAACAACGTTGTAAATAAAGTTTAAGAAATTAAGGAAAACATTGTACTTCAAATTATGTGCTATGACATCATCTTATCTATTAGATATCTAATTATGGCTCACATGGGTTATAATTACCTATAAGCCATGAGCCTCAGCATTGATTTTAAGTACGTATATTACTAACAATTGTTCCAAGAAACATTCAACATTGTACAAACTTAAAAAAAAAAAAGGGGGGGGGGGGGATGAGGGAGGAGAGAGGAAAAAATAAAAAAAAAGAAAAAGAAAAAAGAAAAACTAGGGGGGAAAAGCTTTCTGTTTTATAACGCATAAATTTCACACCAAGATTGAATGATTGGTTTGCAGGAAATAATCAAATTTCGATGACTAATAACATATATTATAAATTATTTGACATTAAAAAATAAAAACCCAGCAACGAAGCTCACTGCCCATTACTGTCGGCATGGGAGAGAGCAGTTCTTTCACAGAGGCGAACCGTGGAATGGCAAGGGGAAAGGCAGATAGTTGAAACACTTTTAGTTCCAAGTAAGGAACAGTAGAAAAATCTTACTTGTCTAACGTTGTGTTCCAAAACAGATTGACTGACACAGAATGCCCTGGGAAACAGAATCTTCCATCAGAACAAGCAGAAGACGTGCCAAGTTACTGAGAGGCAAGATTGCTACTCTGAAGGAGTACAGCATATGTTTTCATATATATTTTTCCCTGTTTCCTTCACTGTTTTAAGTGCAATGATCCAACTATGAAAGTACCTTCCTATGTTCCAATCATGCACCTCAACCCAAATGTAGAAGCATTACACAACGTCCCTGCCTTGGGTGGTATATCTCCAAGGCTTCCATTTCCTCTCCCCATCTCAAAATGGCTCTTACTCTTACAAGGATTTAATTGTTCTTAAATACCTCAGCAGACATAAAAAATCAAATGCCTGTCTGTTTACTAGAACATCTTCCTAGGTGCAAAATAGATTGTGTTAAGGTGGACTGAAAGTGCTGTGTGCTTTTCACAAGGTTATTACTTGCAAACATATGTTTGACCAAAAAAAAAATAAAGTCCTGAAAAGAATTCCAGACAGTCAATATCAGAAGCAAAAAAGCCCAAAACAAACAAACAAACAAAAAACCCCAAAAAGAACCCCCAAAAAACCCACAAAACAAAACTTAAGATGGCAATAATTTCCCTAAATTTACAAAAAAATCTGAATTTAAGAGAAATGAAAAACACAATTCCAAGCAGGTAAAGTACATTTAGTGCCTATTGAAAAAACAGATAATCATTTTCATACTGAAATGATATTTCTATTAATTTTCATATAGAGGCTATTATAATTTAATGCCTATTGTTAGAATTATTATTGCCACCACTAACTTTGGAGCCTACAGGGATGCAGTAAAGTGAGTGGTGTTAGATTCCACTTCCCTCATCATCAATAGAACTGTTAATAACTAGATTTGAACTGCACGATGCTTTAACATGATTTTTCAGCATCACTTAAACACAGTTCCCTTAAAAATAGATGGACTATGAAGTAAGCACATTAAAAATATGGTTCCTCATTAAAGCTGGGGAAAAGAACCCACCAGCTGAAAAGAGCACGGTTTGACTTTTAGATTCCCAGGTCAAGCCTATGATGCATATTTTCTTACATAAACTTAACACATTTGCTGTGGTGTTGATGGCATATGAGGATTTAAGATTATTAGTAGCGCTACTTTCTAAAAAAGCAAATTCAAACCTTTTAAGTGGAAAACTCACCAGTCTTTCAGCTTTACTTCCATTATGTGTTTGTTGGCTGGTTTGTTGTTGTTTGCAGTACTCTCAGCAGTACCAGCGCTAGGAGAACATTATGGACTCTGAGATTTGTGTACCACATTTATTTATCACCAGTCTCCTAACCACAATGAAAAGGTGAGGGAAAAACTTGATATTTATTTTTTATATATATAGTTTTGCACTTACTCAGATTTGCAGGAACAAATGTGAGCTGCATTATCTCACAGGCTAATTTTGTCCCTTTGCCAGTGCTCCCATGAATGGATACTAGATTGACAGCTCTAGGTATATTACTAATTTGCCACGGAGATGATTCTCTCCACATTAAGTTGCCCAGAAATAGGCTAGCTAATAAAGAAATAAATCATTAAATGCAAGTTCAGACTTTGCAAAATTTCTCTTTGAAAATGGAAATAAATCTTAGAACTTTTCAATTGCCAACACTCAAAAAACTCAATCCAATTCTGGATGCGGTTGGAAAAGCCAAAGGCTGCAACATTTGCAGAGGCACAAGCAAAACAGTGTCTTAGGTGATGGGCTTCCTGCACTCAGCAATGGAACCATTACTAAACCAAAAATATATGAGGTTTAGATCCACAGAACTACAGTACATTCTTGGAAAAGAAAAGGAAAAAAAAATAGTATCTGTATTCACATATAGATCTTTGTGGTTTTTGATATAGAGGGGATATATAAACATAGCAGAAAAAATTGTAGATTTTGCGTGACTGTCTTCCCCTTTGAATAGTATCTGTAACTGCCACATTTTCCATCCAAGAACATGAGGAAAAGGTTTTGATAGTCAAAGCATTGTTTTGCACAGTGGAGGTCACAAAGATTATTTGGTTTAATCTGGAGTGTGCGTTACAGTGTTCTGTGACCTTAAAACTCTGCACCATGCACGATGCTGCCTTCACCTACCCTGTTCTTCATGGCGGCATTTTGTACTATGTTACTGCAATCCAAAATCTAAACATCAAACGAGCAAGTGATCTATACCTGGCTTCTTTTAAAAGCACACTCAGTAAAGCTGGAAGAAAAAAAGAAACTGCTGTATCATGTTTTATGCCTAAATGACATTCTGCTCCCCACCCCCCTCCAGCTCTGGGTAAATTATTAATAATTTAATTAAATAATTTAAGAGCGACAGCAACTACAATCTACTTCTTCCTTCAATACATCAATTCATCAATTTCTTCCTGCTGAAGGAGGAGGTGGAATTTCCTATCAGAGAGGCACAGAAAAAATCACACATATTGACATTTGTGTAGTAGAGGAGGAATATGGGGACTATAGCAATGGTAATAACCTGTGTAACATACAGATTTATGAGAGTCCCAGCGAGTTATCACACATGCCTTATGAAGGCAGCATGCCCAGAAGTAGTCAGCCACCAAAAAAACCTAGCCCAACACCAAAAAAAATGCCCACAAAGCACTCTAGTTGACCTTTAAGCATCTCCAGCAGACCAATATTTCTACAATGCTATCAAAATAATCCTTCAATTCAGCTGTTTATTTGGAATCAAAACCTGGCATTCCAAGGAGGATGTTTAGCCTTGAATGTTTGGGTAGTTGCTGAAAATATTTCTTTGTTTGGTAATTTTATTCATTTTCTGCTCATGCAAGAAACAGTTGGCAGTGAGAATGAACCAGCTGGGGTCAGATGCTCGGGACAGCAGATATCTTTTCTCTCCCTAAGAGATACTAAACTGTGCTAGAATCGAAGGCTGTTTATTTCTATTGGCCAATCTTAAACCAGCATAAAATAAAATATTAATCTAGCAAATGAAGGAAATCCCAGATTACCACCAGGACCTGGCCATAAATTTAAAATCCAAAGATGATTAGTGAGTCACAATGAAAAACAGAGCCTTGAAGAGAAAATTACGTGGAAGGAATAATGTGCATTCAGTGCCCCACATCACATTTTGAATTCTAGTACTATACATAGACTGCACTCGTTTTTTACAGCTGAAAGGTATGGAAGTTTGTATCCAAACCCATCTGATTACAGTAGTTGGTATTTGTTAGGGAATTTATCTAGTCAGTCACAGCTTAAACCGTTGATTTCTACCCCTCTGTGGTCAGATTCACACCCTAGTTCCTTTGTTTATGGGGGCTGATAGGATTTTGCAAGTTTTCAGCCATCCTCCAGAGTGCCACGAGTAGAAAAACCACACTTTGCCTGTGATAATTCCCCTGGTTCCGCCAAAATAGCTAGATCTAAAGCTCCTTAGGACACGTCTTTAGCCACGTAGCTGGTAGATAAGTATTTTACACATTAAGGTCAGTCTGCTGTTGCTACACAGTGTAGAGCAACAAAACAAAACTCACAGGACTGCACCGTTTCCCCAACATCTTTGACATATTTTTTCTACATACACGCCATACAAAGAGCCACTGAATGAAGAACCAAAAGATAGTCCAACTTACTTCAGAACTTTAGAATACAAAATGAGTGTTTACGATCAAACAGAAGTTAGATGAGCCTGTGTGTGAATGTTGAGGGACACTGAGACTATCAGAAGCAACCAATGAAATTATAAGGCTACTGGTACCATGAGAGCATAACAGACCTTGTTGGAGACCAGCCCATCCCTCCTCCTTCCTCACTAGCTAGTGTGCAAACACACAAATGGGAAACACATCCACCAAGTGGTGGACTAAACGAAGAATGGCAGGCAATGGAGCAGTGGCACATGCTTCAGCCTGGAGAGCTGGAACAAAGGTTGACATAGTATTCCAGTCTCTTTGCTCCTTAACAAATGTATTGATTACAGCCTTGCTACTTCTACTGAGCCAGATCCTTAGGAAAGAGAAGTTCGCAAATGACTGTTCTCCAAGTGCAGCATGAGGGGAGTGTGTTGCTTTACTGTTTTAGTCACAGAAACCCAAGCAATTTTCATTTCATAAATGTGTGTGAGAGAGACTATCGAAAAGCTCCCAAGTTCAGAAACTTAGGGTAAGCGTTATCTTGCATTATTCATTGCTAAGTAGCAAGACCAATTCAAATTATTTTGTTTCTGTGTAACATCATGTTTGCTTCCACAAAGAATTGCTTTTTTCCTCTAGCTTAAACTTGCTTTCAATTTACTTAATTCCTTTTTGTTCTCCTACTTCTTTTGTTCAAGCTCATTCTTTTCCACTTGATATTGGTTTTGTGCCTGCCACTGTTGCAGATTTTATTGTTAATAATGAGTAAACACTCTAAGTAACAATGAAATCCATTCAGTGGTGCAGAACAATTGTAAGATATGAATTACTGACTTCATTCTTTACTGGTTTAACTTGTACCATGCATGAAGCTTTGTCTTATTAAATCTCCAGTTTTCCACAACTGATTCTATTTATAGGTTGCATGGTAGCTATTGCACTAGATATTGCTGCTTTATTCCACTGTCTTTTTCTGTTCACAATCTACATTATAATAAAATCCTATCTCCTCTACTTGGGATGAAGGCCAACTTTGTTGGTGCCTTCTTTCCTACAGATTTGATCCTCGTGGAGGGCTGCAAACTCTTACTAAAGGACAAATCAGGCATTTGTAAAGGTCTGCGTCTTTGTGGATTATCTAGAAGCTAACAAAAGGATGAGCTTACAAAACGCTAAAAAAAGAATTATAAAGTTTTCTTTACAAAAGGATTATGCTTTGCAAGATGCATGTCAACTTAATTATCCCTCAGATACCCATTCTATTACCTAAATTGGTTGCAATTGGGCTCAAAATTAAAACAGGAAGCTGAAGCAAACACAGGGACAGCGTGGCTGAAAACGCTTCCTTTCTTTAGGGACCCAGGCAGAAATATCACTGCTATTATTCTGAAGTTCCCTCCAGATTCAATTTATTCCCACATCAGGGTAAAAATCAAATATGTGTAGGAACAATCACAAAGTAATGAGACTGAATTGTCTTTAATAGCTATGTTTGTACTCATGGTGACTTGAACCAAATTCTACGTGGTGGAAGAGTTCCAGTGTGGCTCTCTGTTGGAAGAAGCTGGATCATAACACAAACTCAAGGCTTCTTAGTCTTCTTCTAATTATAGGTTTGATCCAGCTTCCATTAAAGGCAGGCTAATTGGCTTTTACAGAAAAAAAAATAACTGAAAACAGCCTTTACCTGTATTTTAAAAATAGTAAAAGTAGTTCATAAAAATAGCGCTTTTAATGAGCAAAATTTTAAAATATTTCAAATAAGCCTTGCCTCAGACTCCCATGGACTGTTGCCTTATTAGCAACATTTTGTGAGAAGTAGTTTCTTTGTTATCTTAATACATTTTGAAAAATAACTCTTAGCGCATCTTCTATTTATGACTCATTCATAATAACACAAGTGACTCATGCTGTCAGATTACAAGTTATAACTTTAGAAAATGAATTTTTTTCTTCCTTTTGGGTAAAATAAGACAGTTTTCACTACTTTGTTACTACTGGCAGTTTCTTACTACTTAACAGGTTCTCAGAAATCTGTTTTCCAAGCACATGCCACAAAAGAAAAAAGCATCTCCCACCTCTTGTCTCTTTTGAAGATGAATACATTTGACACAGAAAAATTATTTAAAACTAGTTTCAGAACTTCAGAGGTTGTTTATCAGTAAATTGTATTTCAGTCATCAGATTTTATCTAGGCAATTCTGCTTTCTTTTTTTTTTTCTTAAAAGTTGGTCACTAAGCTATTAACATGTGTTGGCCTAAAATTAATTACAAAGGATACATTTGTACAGGCAAAGACTCAAGTCCTCTGCTGCAGCAATTTCTGCTCTGCCTCTCCAGTAAGGTTACAAGCTGCTTTCACATACAGGATGCAGAAGGATGTCCCTAGGTGGGGATTAGCTTGCACAATTGGGAATGGAATAGTTCCTGGGTCAGAGAACACTGTGAAGCTGATTGTTTCCCAATAGCTTAGCCATTCCCTCTGGCCACTTTCTCTCCACCCCATCTCACCTGCTCTGGCCCTCTTTTTTTTTTTTTTTTACATGTCGAAAGCAGAACATTCCCCACAGAAATATATCTAAATTTCTGTACATGCTGTAGTGTCCCATAATTTTGTTATTGCAGACATGCCTAGTGATCCTGGAAGTCCTGAAAGGGCAGGTGCTGAAAGCCCAGCTGACTTGCTTTCCCGTGAGGAAGCTGTTGCATCCTAATGATTTCCTCTGGTTACTATCCCAGACGGGGTCCAGTATTGTCTGGCTAATGGCCATTTAAATTCAGCATTGAGATCATTGGAGCATCCTTTTATTAAATGGTATTTCCTCCTGCCAATCTCCCTTTTGACTCCTCCCTTCCCCCTTGGTGGATCACTCTGGAGGAGATCCTCACTAATTACCTGCTTTCAAGAGTGGTTGAAGTTGAAAAAAAAATAAAAATTTAAAAACCTCTCTAGAAGCTCTTCTTACATGTGTCCTTGTTCTTATCTATGAGAACATCCATGATGGCAAGATCCAGAAGACGCCTACACATGGGCTCCCCGACACTAGACACGAGTGTTTGCCACCTGGCATTTCCTGTTCCTAGGATATCCTGCTTGTATCTCTTGCAAACCAACAGCCATCATTCCCTAGGGGAGGCACATTTCTTCCAAGGGAAGAGGAGATGCAAGTCAGCATCACCTTTATTCAGCTGCAGATGGGGTGATCTTGGTCTTTCCTGGGTAAAGGGGAAAGACAGATCCTAGTAGGATTCTTTGCCATGTTTTCTAGGCATTGCCAGTTGACCCTACCTTGCCATCCAGGCATTGATCAGGGCTTTAGAAAGCAAATGAACTGTTCCTCAGCTCAAATGTCTTCCACATTGGGACATTCCTTTGGAAATTGCTGCTGTTCAGATCTATCACTGAACTCCAGGTCAAGGCCACATGCTGCCTCTTCTCGGACTCTGCCAAAAGCAACATTCAAAGAACTATTCTTCCTGCCATGCCTGTCGTAATTCTTGCTTTAAAGCCTTTTCTCCTTTAAATCCAAACTTACTGCCTCTGATTCTCTATGAACATAAGGATAGATGAGTCAATTCCTTCACCTAATTGTTCATTACATTTCCTCTTAATGTTTTAATCTTTCTTAGCTCCCCCCTCGCTGGTCAAAATTCAGCCTTGACAGAAATAGACATGACTTAGAATTCAAGTAGCTTATAGATTTCTTGTCTATATTCTGTTTCTGCTACTTTCAACCCACTTTGTATTTCCTTTATTCCTTCTGCTGCTTTCCCTAGAAAATCCAAAGCACTGCACAGTATCAGCAACATTAGAAGCGCTGTCCATAATCCGAGTCCACATTTGGATATTCCAGGTCAGGTTTCAAAACAGACTCAGTCTGATGACAGTGCAGCAGAAGCTGAACAGCAGCCAAACTACAGGAGTTGGGTGAACTCCCTGGCACAAATGGGGTAAAAAAAAAAAAAAAAAATCACACTCTGTCGAGGTGTGTCTCTTTTGCTTTGTGAAGGATGATGCAGAAGAAATGCTTTCTTAAAATCCTGGGCCTTTTTGGGGGATGGTATTAGGATACCTGGTGTATGCGAAGCAGCCACTTACTAGGAAGCTGGCCAAGAAAGACAACCAGCAAAAGCAAATCAGGCTCTTGTTTGGTATCGATGTTTGCCATTAACATGTTCCGGATGCAGAGATACATACAGGCACCGGGCCACTACTGTACCTGCTGGAACATCTGGATTGGTTCAGTCTATATGTGGAAATAAAGCTATGTACCATTAAAGATTTTTTTTTCACTCTCTGCACTGGAAGGTGGTTGTCAGCAATGAGAATAACTCCTAGAAGAAATGGAGTTCTAACACAGAAGGTGAATGAAATTAAGGCAACTTCGCATTGCCTTGCATTTGCTCAGTAAAAAACTACTCCCCATACGAAAACCGGAATTAAACTAAAAAAATTAATAAATGGTCACAGCAGTGACACTGACATATCCATAAGCACAACATCTTGACAATAAATTTATTTAGGCTAAGTGCAAAATTAAGAGGCATAAAATAGTCCTTTGGACTAAGCAGAATGGAAATAGGGCTTTAAAACATAACACGGCATCTAAGAAGAGAGAACTCAGGAAAAAAATGAGTGATTGGGTGAATTATAAACATGTACACAACGTCTGCTAAACGGAAAACAGCAACTGCATCTTGCAATCTGTTTCGTAATTATGGCAAAACAGACCCCCAAGCACTGAAATGGAGACAGCACGCTAAACAGAGAAACAAGATGCTGTGCTGAATTGTGAAGATGTTATGAATTGCAGGAAACAGTTTATTAATACAAAGCGCTCTGGAGCAGGCCACCTGCAGTGGTAAGCACAGTACCTGTGACAAAAATAGCTCTGAAGATAGAAAGGACAAGTGGTACGAGGGAAGATATGGAAAATGGCTTATTGTTGGTAAATTCACAGCTCAAATGCAATGATGATAGATACAAATCCAGGAGAAAAGTTAGTTTCCCATTCTCTTTTTCCATTTTGCAAGCTTCAAGAGAAGCTGCCCCCCAGCAGCGTGAGCGCAGGGCTGTGCTTACAAACAAGCCCCCTTAGCAGTGACTTACTCGAAGATGTAATTCTCCACTCACGAAAGCAACGTTTATTTGTGCAACCTGCACACTTACTGTTTCAGCTAACAATTAACCTTCTGGGGGTTTTAAGTACCTATGGGTAGCTACGTACACCTGGTTGTTGCACTGGTATAGCAGAAGGCCCCCTCTGCTCCCGGGCTGCTAATTTCTTCCTCAAACAACATGATGCAAGACTTTACTTTCACGACCCACTTTTTTAAAAAAAAAATAAATTCTTTTTCCTCGATTCTTCCCTTGGCATTCATTCCAGAATGCCTTTATCTTTAAAGTAAATGAGTGATTAGCAGCGACTTGATTAACACCTGTAAGCCCTATATTTTCATAGGAAGAACAGAAGTCTGCAAAGGTGCTGCTAGCAAAGCCTTCTCCTTAAGCACCACACAACACTCCCATGCTCCTGTCAGAAAGAGCCCTTAACTGAAAAGGCGGGCCCAATGTTTTATTCATTATCTGCCTTGCTTTTTAAGGGGGGAGATGGCGAGGTGATTATGCTGCGTTGGGGTTGTTACATTAGAAAGTAGGTTGGCTTGAAGACTAATATTAACCTAGTCTGGCTAATCTAATTATTTCCTTGCAACATGGCTGCGGACAGGCAGGAATTTCCTGGATGCAGCAAGACAACCTAGAAGAGCAGACAGGCTCTTTACCTCTCGCCCAGCGGAGGGACCACCTGTGCCTCGTGCCGCTGTGCACACCCTGCTGTGACTGGACACTGCTTCAACAACACTTCTGTTTGCACTTGTGGCAGTCACCATTTCCCCCCTTACTTCCCCTCCAGTTCACAGGAACGACACGAGGGAACTACACAAGTTATAACCAATCCCATTTTCAGGAGGACTTTGGTGAAAGCAAGTAAGCATCCTGCCAGTTAGCTGTGACCTGGTGCCAGCAGCCAGGAGAGCAATCTAAGCCACTTTACCAAAAAGCCCGAGATTGACAGAGATTTTCATTCGGTTGTTCTGCCTCAGAGACAACAGGAGACCTGGGGCTAACTTTAATTAGTAGAGAAAGCTATTTCAGAAATGGCAGTAGTACTCTATAATTCTAATGAGTACTCATAATATTATTATTCAGTATTTAGTTTGATTCAGTATAATATTATTATTATGGAATGTTTCCCAAATGCTTCCCTCCTTCCAAGCACCTGAACACCTGCCAACCATAATTCAGCAACACTGCCTGTTCTGTTAGCGTGACATCTCCTTCCCCTTCAGGGATGAATTCCCCTCCTCTGCACAGACGCCACATTTAACTAAATGAAATTATCCTGAAATCCCAAAGATAACATTTCCTTTTCTTTCCTGATCCTTGTGGATGCTAACTGCTGAGCACAACCGTACCTTTCAGATGATTTCCCTCACTCAAGTTCGCAACACTCCACATCTCCACACTTTTTTTCCTCTTCCACTAGAACTTTTTAAAAGAAGTGCAGTTTGAGCAACTTACGAATTATTACATTACAGAAAACACATTTATACAGAAGTACATAAAATATGAAGTTTAAACTGTGGCATAAATTACAGCAGTGATGATTTGATAAACTGAAGTAGATCAATGCGGTTCTGTCGGGGAGTAAAGCCCTCACCCCCAGGGCCTGCTGAGATCCCACCGCTCTGCAGCAGGAGCGGCTGTGCCAAGGGACGGCCTCTTTTTCAGCGTTTGCTTCCATTTTCTTAGGGGGGAAAAAAAAGCCATGGAATCAGATTTTTAACATTAATATTTGCAATTGTGAAAGAAAGGCTGCTCCTCGAGCAGATCCCGTGGTCTCAGTCTGACAGAGGCACTCTCAGCAACACACAGGTTCTGCCACACAGGCTGGGTTTCCTTCTTTCATAGCTTATGAAGCTCCAGTCAACACGTTAAAAACTTTTTGTCCAAGAACCAACGTAATGTGATGGAACTTGCCATTGCTGGCATGCAGTAAATCCTGCTTCTACTAAGGAGCAAAGTCAAAGCTCCTGCCGAACGTGAAGGGACCAAGGCCTGGGTCTGAGCGCAGCACTGGTTGTTTTGTTACCTGATCAACTTAAAAATACTATTCAACTCACAGAAGATGTATAATATGCTTACAATGCACAAACTCCCAGCATCCCTTCTCCCACTTAGGGGAGCAAACAGTCAGGAACAAGTAGTAAGTGAAAACAGGAAAAACTCAGCATTAAATGCAAAAAACCCAAGGCCTCATTTCAGGCAATTAAAAATATATAAATGGTCTTTATATTGGCAGACACATGCTCAGAAAAATTTATACCCCCAAATCCCACCCACAGAGCAGTCACTGCTCACTGCAGGCTGGCTCCTGAACCATGCCAGCTCCCTGTTTCATGTGGCTTTTTTTTCTTTAACTCCCCTCTAGCTCTAGCTTGCAGTAGATCACAGTTCATGAAGATGCATGCCAGGAGATGGCAACTACTTGCATAAAGAGGTGACATGAACAGTGGGCATTTGCAAAAGTACACCCACCATTTGAAGCAGTTTGTTTTTCAGGACATTCAGTGCCAGACTGCTAGACTGAATGGGAAAGAGAAGGAATAGGGGAGTAAAAGTTTCCTCTAAGCATTTGTGAAATGTTTATCACAGTAGCACTGAGATATTCATAGCCCTTTCATTACTCCCTGAAATCAAGATGAGATGGCTCCTGAAAAAAACGAATTAACTAAGTGGGAAGTCTGAACAAACCTGGAAAATTAAGAGCTGCTTCTTCAGCCACTGCTGACTTCAGCAGGAATTGAAGATTCTTAGTGAAAACCAGGAAAAGCCCATGACAACAAACACTACGTGAAAAATTGTCAAAATATTTTAAAAATTACGTTGTCAACAGAAGTGAAAATTCAGACTGTGAAATCATGGCTGCAAATACCAAGGGGCCATAGGAGGTCAAGTACAAATAATATAGTCCAGTGCTAAATTCTGAACAGCCAAAACACAAGAAAGTTCAACAGTATACTAAAAGAATCTTACAAAGCTTTATTAAATAACAGATACAAATAACTAATTACATCCAAACTGTCAATTTTAAGTAGTACTAGCATGTAAGGCACAAATTCTCCAAAACTAGCCAATAAGTTACACAAGACTCCACATAATAGCACGTAGCAATGTAACCCTTTCGTAATACTGCATGAAACCCAAACTGTATGCCATACACTGTGTCTGCATTCCATTCCTCTGACTACTTGCCTGCGCAGTTCTTCAGACAACATATTTTGCATTAAATATTTTGCTCTTTGAAATAGAACAATTGCACTCACTTTCATTATGGTCCTTTGGAGAGTTCAGACAGGCAGAACATTATTCACAATTAAAACTGTGATACTTCTCATACGTAAACAAAGCCCTTATCCAATAGCTGCAAAATACTGTTTATGGATTAGAATTACTGTAATTATGATTATAATCCTCAAAACAAAGGATTCCAACTAAGATACTTTCTTCCCCCCAATTATTCTCAGGCAAGTACTTCAGGACTAAGAATTGCAACAAAGTTTTTCTTCTCATCTGTTTAAAAGTTGAAAAGAAGTTCAAGCCACCTTGTTTAGAAACTAAAATACATCCAAGCACACAGTGATCAACTGCCTGGTTTAGCAAAGTACTTTCTGAAGTACCCAGAATTATGTGTTTTTTACTTATGCGTCTTATTCAGTCAAGAAGAAAACCAAGAACTCAATCAAAAAAACCCCACATTAGACACTTCATTGTATTTTACAGACTTAAAAATAAGCACTTATTAGTAGATATTACGGTACAAATATTCTAAAGTCTGGTCATACCAGTAATATCTTACTGTATAGTTTAAACGAAGGTACTGGGTGTGGCTGTATCAGTTTGTACAGAAATACACCAGGGACAAGCAGATTGAATCAACTGAAAACGTCACTAACCCTAGAGTGTGACATAAGCCATTTTCCACTGCACCAGGTGACCAGTGGTAATAAAAGGAGGCTCAGTTTCAGGTACTTCGTGTGTGAAATGACCTATGAAAATGTATTACATTTATATCAGAACACAGTTAAGATAATTGCCTTCAAATAAAAGTATTTACTACCAGAAGAAAGGTCCTCTTCAAAGGCACATGCGTTCACATTCCCAGTTCAAAAAAGTGCTTACAGTAACAAGAAGGGAATACTGCAGCTGTACCCAAAGGAAGACACAGTAAGTTTTGGTTTTAGTTTTTTTGTTGTTGTAAAAAGCTTCAAATTATTCACAGTTGTTCCAGCATTCCTAATGTTAAAACAGCAAATTATGATGATTAATCACATTGTAAGGCTAAACATAAGAACACTTATCAGTGCAGCACATTCCTGAGTCTTTGGAACTCAAAATAAAAAACTAGTTCTACAAAATATATAATCCTTCATATTTTTGGCTCATATTTCATCTGTTTTTCCATTTCCCTTTTTTTACAAAGTTCATAAAAAAGAAAGTTATCTTTACAAAAAAGTAAATACATTTTTATCACTATTACTTAGACATAACTTCTAGTTGCTTGGAGCGCAAGAAAGCTAGCTTAGCATAAACACGGCTTTTTGTCCAGCCATCAACTGAGCATAAAACATCACATAAAGTAAGTTTTAGAAAACTGAAGCACTGACAAAAAAAATTCAAAGAGCTCTAAATATTAAAAAAAAAAAAAAGCTAGTTACATTCAAGAGATAACTCAAATTATATCAAAACTGTGAAAGTTCTTAAACTTGCTCTTGTTAAAGGCACTGATTTTTATTTTGTTCTATTTTCCTGGCCTAGTTGAACAAGAGTCCTGCTGTCTTTAACGTGAACCATAATCAGTGCTCCAGAGCGCGGATGATGGGCTTGTTTTCCTGCTTGAGGACTGAGGACTGAAGGAAAGTACAGGTGATACAAGGAAACCTAAAACACAGGGGAAAAGGAGAAAAAACACAATCATACTCGGGAGGGTGGAAGAAATAAGGAAACAAATAACTGCTGTTGATCATCTGCTGGAACACCTGGCAAGCAAGTCTAATGATCCATTCAAAGTGAAATAACCCTCCTAGCTTATTGCCTGTTGAAAAGACATCTTAAAAGCATCAAGATTTTATAAGACTTCCTATTAAGGAGTTTAATTGAAGAACTGATTAAGTCTGAGAGGAGCACACACATTTCACCTCAGCAAAAAACTTGCAGTTTGAATTTGCCTTATTTTATCTGAAGCATCAGGCATGTGTTTTTACAAACAGGACTGCAGCTCACCATAACTTAAATACATCTGTAATCGTGTGATTTTTATCTTAATACCCATGGTTGATTACAGATCCTCCAAGTGAATGGGTGTTTTTTTGCGTATTTCTGAATAAGTTTGATTCTGCAACACTGCAAATAGATAAAATGGGGAATAAATATGACGTCAAAAAATACAGATAAAACATGACTGCATGATCAAAAGCAGTGAAGGAATAAACTGTTCCCTGAGCAACACAACCTTCTTCTACAGACTTGTGCCCTTTAACCCCTAACATTTGCCCTTCCTTGTCCTCTTAGAACAGACTCATAGAAAGTTTAGGTTGAAAAAGAGCTTTAAGTTCATCGAGCCCAAACATTAACCCAGCACTGCAAAGTCCACCACTAAACCAGATCATTAAGTGCCACATCTACATGCCTTTTAAATACTCCACCACTTCCCTAGGCAGCCTATTCCAATGTTTGACAACCTTTTCGGTGAAGAATTTTTTTCTAATATCCGATCTAAACCTCCCCTGGCCCCAGCCTACAGTACCTCACAGCATGCAGACAGCACAGGAGATGCAGCACATGCTGCAGCTAACCTGATGTCACATGGATTGACTCACCAGCCTACTGCTGCCAAGCTCTTTGTGCCAAGCAGCTGAACTCTGCTTTACTTTCCCTCAGTAGGAACAAAATTGTGCATCTCTCTCCTCTAGCCATCTGGTGATTTGGATGAATTCTTACACTTCTAGCCCTTGTTTCCAGTGCGGCTGAAGCTGGCTAGGAGTTTCCAAAGAATTACCAATGGGCAAAGGAGAGGTTGGGGAGCGGGGCAGGGGGAACAAACTTCCTAGGAACAGGCACACTGCTTGTTGTAATACATTTCAGTACCCAAGCTTTCTCATAGTCCTACCTTCCTACATTAAATTCCAATGCGATAGCTAGACTAATCAATTAATGCACTTATAAATAGGTAACAGCTGCTTACTGTTCTGGCTGTGTTGAGGAGGTGTCCTTGGGACAAATGCTGGGTGACTCTGCTGTTCTTTTGGTGAACAAACTGCATGATAGGCTGCAAGACATTGTTAAAAACCAAACAAATAAACCCCAAAATCAACAATAAAACAACAAAATAATTTCACATGGAAAGATACAAAGGAAATTATTCCTTTGTATTATTACAGCTAATGCATTCTAAGAAGTTGTGGGGAAAAAATACTTCTGCAATCTTTCATTCTCTTACCTATAATCATAACAGCTGTCCCTGCTAATAGTGCAAAAAGCGTGAAGAACATTACTTGATAAGAATCAAGAAAGTGCTGGAACAGACCGGTTCCATCTGTAAAATCGATTAACAGGAGACAACATTGAGTTAAAAGAGCATCTTCACCAATCTGCTTTAAAGGTTACCCATTCTTAACCCAAAATGAAAAGCCAAAAGAAGGTTTTTATTTATAGCAAATAAGTGTAATCAACTTAGATAATATAACTTTGATTCTAATGACTATTTCCAATGCAGTCTTCAACATCTGCCAATAATTTTCTGCATGTTCTTTACTTTCTCAGCCCCAAAATGCTAATCTGTTTTCAAAATAACAAGGCATGCTTGAGAGTAAACAAAAGCAGAGCAAAAAGAACAAAATTTCTTTCAGATACTTTAGCACAGGGATATTTATGCCAACTTCAACAAAATATCTTGGGCTGACCCAAAAGGAAAATACATTCAGCTTCACGCATAATGAGCAACTGTATTCAAGTTTTCTGGTCACAACGAGCAGTTTACCTGTCAGTGAAAATATTACCTGCCAGCTCAGATTTTAATACATCAAATTTTATAAGCTCATGAACATAATGGAAGTTAGAGGTTTATTCTGGCGTATGAAGTCTAGAGATAAACTTACGTCTCACTGGTGCACTGGTTCTGTCAGCAGAGTAAATCACTGTCACTGGGATAGTGATAGACTGGTCAGTCATGGGACTAGAGACAGTTAGAGTGGTTGATAAGGATCTCTGGCTTGAAACTCTTGGATCAGACAGACTAACAGTGTAGACTACATAACTAGGCAGCCCGTAGGATTTCTCTTTCTCAAACACTTTCACTGTTGGTGACCCACATTTTACCTGCCAAGGAAAAGAAAGAACCTGAAACAGACTGCTCGAGTAAGCACAGAACATAACCATCTTCCAAGCCACATGTCAGAAATACGTTATTCCACAGAAACATACAGCAACTCACCCCTTGGCAGGAGTCAGATCTGGTTGTAACTTTATAGTGACACCAGCAGCACCTGACCCCTGTTTATTGTGAAGGTTTCCCTATTAAACAGCCATTTCTGTGGGGGTGGGCTAACTCCACACAGGCAAAACAATCAAAGCACCCCTTACTGTGCTACATGAACTGTGGGCAAACAAGTAAGTGGGCAAGAACCTACCTGTGCTGCTAGGGATCAGGAAGATTTTCTGCTTCCCCACCTGTGCTCTGGGGTTAACAAATCCCAGCTTGTGCACAGGTGAGCCTGACACATTTCTACTACCCCAAAACAAGAGTGAAAACTGAGAAGGAATACATTCCAAGATGAGTATTTCCAAATCATCTCAGGAGCAATCTTGACATGGTAAAGGAGGCACAGAATGCCTTTGATTAGAAAGTTGCATGTAACCATTCAAAATGCTTTCAACTGGGTTGTGAGACTTTCCAGCAATACACTCACCTCTAAGGTATCAAGAATTTCAATGGCACCAAATATTTTCACATCAGAGCTTGGGTAATGGTTGCTTAAAAGCATTTCTGTTTGGTCAGCATAAAACCCAGGATTGAATGGCACCTCAGTGCTGATCTGCTCCCCAGTGAATTGGCTGCCTTGGATTGAAGCTGTAACTCTGAGTGCAGTTCTGCTCATGCTGAGATGCTTCAGCTGCTTGTCTGTAAGCCTGTGCATTGTGATGGAACAGGTGTAATGTCCTGTAGAAACAAAAGCGGTTTGAC
This sequence comes from Falco naumanni, assembly GCF_017639655.2. Classification (NCBI taxonomy): domain Eukaryota; kingdom Metazoa; phylum Chordata; class Aves; order Falconiformes; family Falconidae; genus Falco; species Falco naumanni. The sequence continues at coordinate 108,918,782 of NC_054057.1, read as the reverse complement.
TGTGAATTGCTCATCTTTGTGGGTTTTCTTCCTCCATGCAGAGTGAGATTTCTGTGATATCTTTAGAGAAGGGCTAAAGATAGTGGTAGAATTCAAACCAGAAGATCAGGAGTGCATAGGTGAATGGGACAGCGTGTCTGCTGGTCCAACCATTGGCGTCTCAGTACTAAAACAGAAGATATTTCTTGTCCCAAATTAAACATAATGGTAAACACACTGAAATGACAGTTCCATGTCATATTTTATTTTAATGTGCCAGTGAGGCTCAGTTCCACTTTGGATATAACATTTATGCTAATCTTGATAGCAAGGCTTTACAGAAAACAAAATTTAACATCCTATTTCATGTTCTCTTCATCTAATGTTAAAATTTCAGTCAATTACCATTGTCATCATCAATTCTGTGGAAACATGGTTTATTATTTATGAAAGTTTCTTTAAAAGGTTAGATATTCACCATGTTTCTAGTCTCTCATGGGACCTATTTGTCTGTTATTAGCAATAAAGATAGTAAAAAAAAAAAATCCCCCAGTATGGAAGATACAAAGGATAAGTAACAAATAGAACTTGCTGGGTACATGTTTTCCCCTTATTTTCTTTCCCTAATGAAGTAAAAGAGACAGCCACTATTATTCAAAGTATAACAGTGTTTTACAATGCATGCAGGGGCTAATCTAACAGATAATTAACTAACACATGTTGTAGATTTCCACAATTTTATTTCTATTTCTACAGCATCTGGTAATTTCCCCTCCTTTTAAGTCCCAGTCCACGTTGTTTTGGGGATACATAAGAATTCTACCTTTCATAAGAAGTTACAGCACTCAGGTTGAGCAGAAAAGTTTGAAAGCATGATAAATTCCAAAATGTTGAAACTGAAGAATACAAAGAATTAAAAATTTATTATTAACACCCAATTTTCACATTTATGCTACTTCCCTCATTTTAATCACTGAGGTTAGTAATACTGCAGTAACTACAGTGGCAGGGCTTTTAAAAGGCCAACATCAAACAAAAAATATTTGACTGAGGAGCATAGATTGGTGAAACCCAAAGACCCTCAGTATGCAGATATTAAAACTGATTGCTTCTCTTATCCCTAGTCTTAACTTCCACTGCATTTCAGTATATGATAAAGGCCCTGATGTATGGCAAGAAAACACCTAGAAGAGCCACTAGATGTTTACAGCTGCAGAGATCCCCAGTATCTGTCACATGAGTGCTCATTTGTACTAGCTGAAGGATAAAGTGTTTTGCTTCCATAGTTTAACAAATACAGGGCCTGATATTTTTTTTCTGAGTTGTTATACACAAGGCAATCTATTTTTTGTATGGTTCAGCTAAAGCAGGGGTCCTCAAACTTTTTAAACAGGGGGCCGGCGCATGGATTAAGTGGCAGGCAGTCATCTGCGGCTGCTTGGCTTCCCCCCCAACCCCCAGCGGGGGGCGGGGGGGTTCTGTAAATACCGAGGGCCAGACTGGGAACCCTGGGGGGCCATATCCAGCCCGTGGGCCGTAGTTTGAGGGCCCCTGAGCTAAAGTATGGCAGCTGCTAGCTCTAAAGTATGCAACCCCAGTATATTATGTCTACATTCTGCAGTATCATTTCTGTCTCAAGGTACCATTGTATTGTCTATGTATTTACAAATATATCAGTAGTAATGTGTAAAATTAGGACCTAAATTTTCAGTCAAAAAACCATATCAAAGTTTGTGTGCCCCCGTCCCAGTAAAATAATGCTTCTGCATTTCTTCTTGACTTACTACTACAACTCTGAAAAACGTATGAAATGGGCTGCCTGTGATTTCTGGCTTTCTCTCAAAACAAATTTTTTTTGTAGAAAACCCTAGAGTTAAACAAGGAGAGTGCACATACTAACCACACTCTGAAGCCTGAGATCCTACACAGCAAAGCTCAGAGGCTTCAGAAGGAAATCAGCTGGGTCAAAGGGCTTTTGGACTAAACTACAGCAAAATTCAAATTGTCTGCCTGGAGTGTGGCATCTTGTCTCACCTTACCTGAAACTGCATCAAATCCAGGTTCTGCTCTAAAAATATGACGTGCTGGGAAATCAAATGCATCATTGTTAAAATCTAGATGGCAACTGATAATGGACTGTGGTTGTAATTCAGTAATGGCTTCAATCTGAGCAGGCAAGCACTCCCCTAAGGGGAAGAAAAAGAAATATTTCTAATTAATTAGAGAAGAAGATTATAACTAATTAACTTTTAATTAATTAAAAGCAAAACCATATCTTGAAATACCAGGTTATTCTGCCACCTTCTGAAATAGTTTCACAAGGTTAGGATGATCTTAAAAGAGCTGGAAATCATAGACAGCTGTCCTAGCTCTGGTCTAATCCCAAAGAGACAGCAAATGAAAATTTTATATGTTGTGGTGGTTTTTTTGACAGGAATTATTTATTTACAGGAAAGAATGAACTAGACAGAGTTTTCAGCTCAGATGTGTCTGTTGAATAACTTATATGATCCTGGGAGTCTCGATTTATATTTCAGTATTAGCCTACCGAAAAACCTTCTTGTCAGATAATTTACATAAGGCACAATAAAAGACTATCTGAACAAGTTCTAAGTGTTAAGCTAAAAACTAGAAGGAAGTATAATCAAATAAAATACAGCTTATTAAACAGAGGGCACAATATAACACTTAGATCTTTCCATTGATTGTAATTGCTGATAATTTCTGTAAAAGACTTAAGGATGGTAACTAAACACCCTCAGTGTTTAAATAATACGTGAGAAATAACAGTAACTTCAAGAACATAACTGGAATTCAATATATAAGCAACCAGCTGAGCACCTATTAACTGTTTTTTGATATAATAAAAAATTACATTTCTATTATCTATCAATTGTATGAGTTGCAAAATCTTAATAGCGCCCCAGAACACATTTCAAACTCTGCAACATGGCCCTAAGATTCTTCTAGCACTGCTGGGATTCTGGAAAAGCTCTAGAGGTTCATAGAGAACTTGCTACACCAGCTTTACAGACCCATAACTGAGCTACGGTGGGTTTTTTTTGTACCCCACCCCGTCCCGTGTCATGTCCCCCCTGTCACAGCACTCTCCAAACCAGCCGGCTGCAACAAGGTCTTTTACCATCTCATACCGGCACACTCTTCATACAGACCCTCTGCTGCCTTCTCCTTGTCCCTCCTCACCTAGGGCGGGCTCTCTTCTCTCTGCTTCTTCCTTCTCTCTCTTCCTCGGCTGCTCTCTCTCCATTGGCTCTCAACCCCTTAACAGAACCAGCCACAGCTGCACCTTGTCTACATCAGCCAACCTCCCACCCCTGAAGCCAGCCCACAGCTGTATATTATCAATGCTAATTAACCTGCCTTCATTCCTCTACAGTCCCCCTCCAAAAAAACCCTGTAACACAAACCAAAGCCACCTATCATGAATATACAAATGTGTAATAAACAATAAGCATAAAGTTATTTTTTCATCATACCTTGCAAATTTTTATTTCTTTCCCCAATTGAAACTATTATTTTTGAGGCTTCAACTCCTTGTAAACTTTTCACTCCACTTACATGCCTTGCTGTAGTCCTCTGAGGTATATTAATCAATATCTGAAAAAAATGAAGTACATTGTTAGCAAATACTTCCATATAACATAAAAATTAAGGCAAATTCAGATCGGATTGACTGTGAAATGCACACATCCTTGTATGTATAACAGAAGAGAAGACTCCAAGAGGTCGTGTTTCTCTTTGTAAGAAATCCTACATTTCTCCAACTTTACAAACTGCCTTTCAAGGCAATTTAAGCTAGTAATTTTTTTTTCTACCCAGCCCCTGTAAGTGAATAGACATAAAGCTCTATGTCTAAATTTTATTTAAAAACAATGTCTAGTGTTTATGTTAAGCTGATACAGTGAACTGTGTCAACAATGCAACTACACACCAGATAAAATAATTTGAGTAGTTCTGATCAGTGATGCATAATAATACGGTATGATACTTCAGAAAGTTCTTGTTAGCATCTCATTCTGCAGGAAAATTTCATTCATAAAAGCAGCCACACTCAAAAATTGTTTAGCATCTGGAAACCAATTAGCCAAGCAAAGGAATCAAAACATACCATTATAAGAACAGTATAGGCAAAAAATAGAAACTATTTGGCTAAATTTTCCTCCTTAACATACTTTATTAAAAAAAACCATGATGTGTTTAGACACATACCAAATACTTTCCAACCACTGGCATTTCTAATACTTTTTCCTTTAAAGAGAATGTTTTGAAGTATTTATAACAACAACGGTAGAATACGTTTCTTGTGAGGGTCCACCGGAAGCAAAATAACTTCAGCAGTTCTGGCAGGATTTAACAGTGCCTCACCTCCCTGTATGTTTTAAGTAATCCAGGAATCTCGTAATAGATGGTGACTGCACCAGAATCCCTTGCCACGGCTACGCCAGTCTTGGAGTCGATTTGAAGAACACTACTTAACGAGGAGCTCCATATGCCCGGCAGGCCTGAGAAAACACACCATTTGGACACTGTTCAACGGATTTATGCTAACTGAAGCATTTCATTATTACACTGGTGCCTGTATGGACATACCCACTCCATGGGCAGCACAGGTACACATACTTCCCAATTAACAGAAACTAGATTCTAGGGTCTCATGTGGTGGAAGGCTGGCAGCCCAACACCAAACTGACTTGCAGTTACTCTGAAAAAAAGCCCGTTAATACGAAGAATCAAATACAGTGAGTGAAGTTTGACAGTCCTGAACCCGCATGACTCCTGTAAAGAACAAGCCTTTCAAGCTAACTGAATAGAAATGTCTGGAGTCTGATACTCATTAATTCAATACAAGTGGCATATTGCATGGTACAATTAAAATTAGAGGAGTTGATCAAACCTATTTTTATCATTAACAAGAACAGTGACATTCGATTCTGAACAAACATCATAAATTATGCATTTAGTTTTTCTGAGAATGAAAAAGAGTTACACTGATGTCAAATTATATAGCCGCAAAACCACAGCAACTGAAGTGCTGCTTACCTTCTTGGTTTATCAGTGAAGTACTCAAACAGAGGACGTCACCCACCACCACATCTGTGAGTTCAGGAAAAATAGTGTGTTGCACAGGAAGTGGGACATAGTCTGCAATTCCACTGTTTTCTGCATCCCAGACCTTAAGCAAGGTCAAACCTACATTTACAGTCCGGATTACAAACGTGTTGTTTGTGGCTCCTTTCCCAATCTGTACAAAGTCATCCCTACAGAGAAAAAGAAATGCTTTTATATTAGGGCAAGTTTTCTAATGTCATTATCTCCACAGTAAACAGTAGGTACTGAACTCTTTTTAGATGGTTGACTTCTTGTTTTCAGCAATAGTTACCTTCTAATGAAATCTGACAAACTAAGGAAAATATCAAAGTGATTTAGGTGCTACTGAGGCAAATTTCAGTTCTCACATCATTATACTGAGGCAATAATAAGGTCATAACTTTGTACAAGAACTACTTCCCAATTTTAAGAACTGTAGAACTTTAGAAAGAGGTGATCTGTCCCTTTTTCCCTTTACTCAGGGAGTTAAGAACCAAAGCCACGTAAACACCAACATGCAGCTTTCCAGCCATAACTTTAGAAAACTAAATCACATTTGACTGCGAGTTCTGATATTTACTAAAATTCAGCATTCCCAAATGCATGGACAAGCAGAGCGCTTGTAAGCGCACCCAGCACAGAGAAAGCCACCTTAGCAGCACCACGCAGAGATAGTGAGCATCTTGACAGCAGCAGAGGCAGGTCACCACAGTGCTGCACCTGAGGTCAATGAGCAGTGCTGCTCTGTCTAGGGCTAATTATCCCTGTGCTGAAGCAGCTCTGTCACGTCTGTTTTGGAAGCTAGGGCAGTGTTATCTCAGGAACCTCTGTATGCTACAGAACTTTCTTCAGATCGTTCAGATAGGAGAAAAGAGGAAATCTTGCATTCAACCCCTTCCCCACCCCCCCTTTTAATCACAATCACTGTGTTGCAACTGCAAGATGCTCTGCAGAAAAAAAGCTACGTTAGAGTAATGGAATTAGTGATTGTTTACTAATGACCAAAGAAGGTAGTTTTATAATATTTATTATTCTTTGAGGCAGAGACCGCAAGGCCTTCTGAGGCTTGGCTCTGCTGCGCAAAGGCTGTACAAGCATATCTGAAGAGACAGCCCTGATCCAGAATATTCACCATCTTATATAAGACTTAAGTGAGTCAAGTAACAAAGCACTAGGAGAAAAGAAGCAAGATGAGGCAAATGCTAATAAGATCAATTGTTTATATAGGCCACTGATGTATGTAATCTGATGACTCAGAGTCACTTAAAGCAGAAATGTACCCCAGCACGCCCCTCTGGGGATCACGCTTATCTGGGCAACTTTCCACTTGCTAGAGAATATCGATTGTTAACTACAACTCTTCTTTCTGCTACAGTTCCTCTGAAGACCGCAGAGATGAAATCCTTTCTTTGCTAATCCCAGCCCAAGCCATATCTTCACTTGGTATCTCTGGAACAATCTTTGTTCCTTGCTGTGGCTGGGCTATGTGCATTTGGCTTTTTTTTGTTCTCTATAATTAACACCCATGGTAGATACCTACCTGTTTGTTGCAAAGTTGAGCACAGAATTATGCGAATGAAAAGTATCTCCAGAGTTATCATGAAAATGGACTGTAAATGTCAGTGTCGCACCCAGGGGGAGAGCCAATAACGCCTCTTTGTTTTTTGTGTGCAGGATAGGATTCATGGAGATTCTTAGGTATGAAATGGGGTAGACCTGTAAAAACATGAACAGTGAAAAGCAAACTTAAATTGCATTTTTTGATGCCTCTATAAAAATAAACTATTTGTCAATCTATATGTTGTCAATAAGTCAATCTATATTTTTAATAAGTCTATCTTGCTATATCTATTTATGTCAATGTATGTGGTTTTGTATATTTTTATAATAAGAATCCTATTATCTAGGATAGTATTCTTACTATGCAAATATACAAAGCTTCTTTTATGAACCATCTGCTATATTTTTAGCCATGTGACAGTACTGAGACATGGAGATTTTATTATCAGTACATACATTTTGCAGAATCACGGAATAGCTGAGGTTGAAAGGGGCCCTCTGCAGAATATCTAGTCCAGTCCCACCTGCTCAAGCTGGGTTACCTAGAGCCAGTTGCCCAGGACCGTGGGCAGGCAGGTCTTAAGCATCTCCTAGGATGGAGATCCCACAATCTCTCTGGGCAATCTGTGCCAGCGTTCAACAGCCACCACAGTAAAAAAAGTGCTGTCCTATGTTCAGAAAAAATTTCAGGTGTTTCGATTTTTGTGTACTCCCTCTTGCCCTGTCATTGAGTATTGCTGAGAAAAGTCTGGCTCCGTCCTCTTTACACCTTCCAATCAGATATTTCTTAGTGGTTTTCTTTAATAGCACTGGGAATTGAAGCAAGCAATAATGATGTAGAAACACCCATAACATATCAGAGACTACATCATTATCCTATAAATTAAAACTGTTAAGACTCCCTGGATATGCAAGCAAACACACGGCCCCTAGACTTCTCTCCCAGTAATTCTTGCAGTAAGAAGTGTAATTCATTCCCTAGTTACCAGAACAGGAGTAACTTGCAATGTATGTGAGAGCAAGGGGATGAAAAGGCTGCTGTTCCCCCAGTTCCCCTGCACCAGGTGGGAAAACCAAGTTGATACATACCATTTCTAACAGCCTTGGCTCTGAGCAAAGGTTTGCCCAGGAGAGGAAGGATGAGCAATAGCTGCAAAGCTGTTCCCTGGCAATCCTTGTCAAGCAGCACTACAGACACTACGGACTGCTGCCCCTCAAACAGGTCTGCAGTGGGCTCACAACGGGGCTCCCAGAGGTGGGAAGGAACACCCCCCACCATCTTCCCTCCTGAGCCGTGTGCTGGGCTGGTTTGCCTGACCCATCACTGGGCACACTCGCCTTGGTACTGTTGGCCACATGATGCTGCAGCCAGGCCGTCCTCTGAGGCAGGGACTGATAGAAGCACAACAGACAAAAGCAGTCAGAACTGGCATCTGACCAGTCCTAACTGGTCAGCAGGCTGCATTTTGTTGCCTCAGTGCTCAACCAAGACACAAGTTAGGAACTGCTTCAAATTCTTCAGGAAAGTCTGCTAGATTACCCATATGTGCACACCCCCACATTTTTGCAGTAACACTCCAACGAAGTTTGAAGAAAAAGATTTTACAACCATTTTGTTTTGTTTTTAAATAACGTATTACAGGTCTTCATTAACTTATCTAGGTTAACTAGCAAAATTACCCAACAAAAATAACTGTATCTGTTCTTTCTGTTACAGCTGTTGGAAAATAAATAATGGAAGGAAAGAGACAGCAAAACCCCTCAAATATACAGAGAAAACTATTTTAGAAGAAGCCCTCAAGGTTATATTGTAGGAAAATCCCTTTTTTTCTGACCTAAGAAGCTCAGCCAAAATGTAAAACTCTGCGATCTGAAAATGTACATGTCAAACCTTAAAAAGGAAAGGACAAATTTGGCCTCAAGCAAGTAGCATCTGTGGTGAATCTGAAAAAAAATAAATCCCAACCACCCACCCAAAACCAAATTAAAAAAAGAGTGGCTAGAATATCAGTATATACAACTGTCTACTCCACAGGCTGATATAATCTGTTAAGTATCAGCCCATACAGTCATCTGCCCAACTAGCTGAGGTTACAAGCCAACAAGAACGCCATTTCCCTGAGATATTTTCAAGCTTCATTTACCTTAAAATCTCGGAAATTATCCCACAAGGGACAACTGCTGAATTTAATACTGATGAAAACAGCTATTTACTGTTAAATCATCTCAGTTTTTAAAGTATTTTTTATTTAAAAAAATAAAAAATAAAACTTGAGTTGACTACAGTTGGTACAGGCAAGTGCTTAGCTTGCTTCCATGCTAAGCATACTGTCACTCCTTACCTCCACTGTCCTCCTTGGCTTATCTAAGACAAGTCTCTTTTTGAGCAGAGTTGAAGGTCTAAGTGTTAAGTGATGCTGCTGCAGCAGTTTGATTCTTAACTGTGTACAGTTGTAAACAGACAAAACAAGAACTTACGAAAGGAAGAACGGCATGAAGGAGAGAACTCTGTCTTAGAATGACACAACAGATTCAAGATCATCTCCTGTCTGTCACAAGTTTTTCTACGTGACCTTCAGCAAAACCACTCAAACTCTCCCTCAGTTCCTCAGCCATAAAATGAGGGCAGCACTGTATGACCTGATGAGGTTACCGTGACGTTAAAAATATTACTTCCGTAAAAGTACTATAGTCCTAATAAATACAGGAAAACAAATCAATTGTGCAAGATCCTGAACAGAGATGGTTCCTACTACAAAGAGCTCACAAGCTTCATCTCATAATGCACTGACTCCACAGTTCTGCGATTTCCTGTATACCAAAAGAATGCACAAAGGGTGACCTTAACTTCAGTACCACTATAGGCTGAGTAGATGTCATTTGAGCCAACCCCAAACTCATTAGATGTCTTTCACTTGCCAGATCCAGCAGTGAAGAGAAGAAACAAGGTCATCTGTAACAGAGCTGTAGAATTTCACTGCCACCACCTAGCAGCAGGAGTGGCATTAGTGAAACTAAGCCATCATTTCTTTTTTCATTCTCCACCCAGGAGGACAGACCTACATGCAGTCCTACAGACAAAGCTGAACATTAAGGTAAAAAACATAAATTAACAAAACTCCAAAATCGAGCAACTTCACAGTAATAATAATAATACAACTTGCAAATAATTTAAAGTCAGCACTCAATTATATGTTTTTCTCCTTTAGTTGGGACACAGGAAAGATGCTGACCAAGTAAAAAGGGATGAGGTGGAGCAGTGCGTATCTCAAGGCTCATCTTGCCAGATGTAAAAAGTTCTCGGCACAAGGACTTTTAAATAGAAATGAAGGACATGCAGTCTCTTATGTCCCAAATGCCTGACCAGTAAGATATACATTAAACTTCACAGAACAGCATTCAATCAACAGATGTAGTTTTGAGAAAGAAAGATGTTTCATTAGCCTGGAAACAAACAGCTGAGTTTTGCTACAGATTTGTCCTTCCCTGAAGCATCCATATTTTGGTGTCTCTTGGGCACAGAGGGCAGCATTGGACATGCTCCTTGCCAGCTCACCAAATACAGGCAACAGCAGCTAAATTATTGCATCTGATAAGATAGGCTCTCTCATGCAGAGATTCTCATTCTATGTAAGAGCTGAACTGCTGGGAAACAGCAAAGAAAATGAAATTTTTGTACAGTTACATCTGTAGTATCTTGAAAACCTAGGTATCACTTAGGTACCTTGCAACAGATGCTGCATTTATATTCATTACTCCAGATGATATTTACCTTTTTCATACACTGCAAAATGCACGTTTATGACATTAACATCTTTTTTGATTTGAACTTCTGTAACTGCAAATAAAGAGAGATGATACTACCTTAACAGCAGCTACAATGCTCTGGTTGATCCCAAATGATTCTTGTGAAATCACTTCAATTGTTGATGATCCTATCAAAGACCCAGAGTTAAGGAAACCTCTCTCATCGACTTTTACAACAGGAACTTTATGTGGTCCATCCAGGACACGATAACTCAGTGAAGCCACTCGGTCCCTGAAGAAAACGAACACATGAAACAGAAAAAAAAATACCAGGGGACTCCCTTAAACGAGTAAAACCATATTTACACCACCATATTTTTTGGTAATTTTTTTCCCCATGTATCTTTAATAAAAGCTCAAAAGCCTGTGTTGTAGTTTAAGAAAGAAAAGTTTCAGTTCTGATTTAAGCTTACTTATCTGGGTTTAGGCATGTATTAAAATCTAGTTTCTATCTGCTGCCCTGCAGTGCCATCATTCCTTGATAAAAACTTTATTCCAAATAATAATGGCTAAGGCTACAACACGCAGCTTCTGCCATCATTTTCTGTAAATAATATTTAGAGGGAGATTAGTTCCCGTGACCAATGCTGGTATTAGAGATAAAGTCAGGGACTTAAGTGGATCTCATCAGTTTCCTGGAAATGGTTTTGTACACAAGGTTAATCTTTGCAATAACTCTCTCCATGTTATTTGCATATTAATAAAGTGAGCAAATACAAAAACTGTAATTAGTGGGCATTCTGAGACATTAGCAATTTTTAAGTATCACTTATCACATCTTCTAAAAGATCTATAAATTATTACTTTTTTCCCCTCTCCCAAGCTCCTTCATTGAGCTAGAAATACTCTAATTTATCCAAGGAAAAAAGCATTAAAGCTGGATTTTAGTTGCCGTTTTCTTGGCAATAGCATAATTGGTTTTGGTGGTGGAGTTCGGACATACCGGCTCCGACACTGGACAGTGAAGATGGGACAAAAATGTACAAACTGGTATCTAGCAACTTAATGACTAATGGATCAGAAAAACTGCTCAGTAGAAATAGTGGAAAAAAACATTAGTGACTACAAATGACAGGGCTCCTATATAATTTTCAAAAGCAGATGCTGAATGACCATGGTCACTGGAGCTGCAGTGAAACTAACTGTTCCCTCCCCTTAAAATGTAAATGCACCTAAAGCCTCACCCACAGCCTACCTCCTGTTGTCTGTATCTGCACACTTTTATGCTAGGAAAACCAAATTTCAAGTCTGAGATACCAGTCTTTGAAAACAGGTTACGTAAAAAGAACTTCTCATTTGGAAAGGATATTTTAATATCAAAATCTAGTCACAGCCTTTGTGTGAGAAATACAGAGAAGTATATTCCATAAAGCCTTGATCACCCACAAAACACTCTAGTGGAAGCAAGCTACTGATTTAACTGGCTCAGCATCTTTTAAAATGATTTAAGTATTGGATGAATTTTCTAGCTACAATCCAACTACTACAAGAATTGACAAAGCCCAAGAAAACAGGTAAGATACTATTAATCACCAGGTAACTTGTGTATTATATGAATGTATCATGATATTCTTTTTAAAAGACTGGAACAGCTTACTTCAAACAGAATTGCTTTATGATTTTGATAGACTGTTGACACAAATCAGTATGAAAACTAATCACTAACCTGTTTACCTGAAGTTTAATAAAGGAATTTGGTGACATTAAGATCTGCTCTGCTTCTACTTCTGGAGTGACTAGACGAAGTTTTTCAAACACCTGGAAAATAAAAGGCATTGTGTCCTACTGTTGTGTGCAGCAAATAATTTATTTCCATTTATCTCATTTTCAAAACAAAAAAACCCAAATAAGAACTATAACATACTACTTTATCTTGTATAATATATATGGGAATAAAAAATAAAATTAAACATGAATATTTGAGAGTGGGATAGGCAGGATCTTCTACAGATTCTGCAGAGCATTCATTTCTATGGCCATAGCTACACTATGAAGCAACAGGAAAAAAGCAGCAGATCGAGTGAAATGGTGTTGGGAGACCCCACATTCACGCAAGTTACTTTACCCCAAGTCTGAGCCTGTGAGCTGAATTGCTCACATGAGGTGCCCTCCTCAAGCACATCTTCCAGCTTTGTTCCATCTAAAGGAATCCAGTTCACATACTTTAAAACCAATCCCCAAATCATGGTAAGTGGGAACAACCAGGAGATTCATTTCAGAAGCTAATCCCTGATCCAACTTAACATGCTTGCATAGACATGCATGATAAGCACTATAAACAAGAAGTATTATTGTGCAGAGAGGAACTACAGCAGTGAAGTTGTTCTACAGTTCTAACATTGCTTATCCACCTCAGTTTCAGGTGGTCTACAACAAGAACTAACTCCTGAATTTCATTCAGGCATCACACCAATGTTCAGTATAAACCTTAGCAACATTTGTGGAATTTGTTTCCAAACAGTGGAACATAATACAAACAAGAGTAAGGGCTCAAAGATAAACCAAAGCTGGAATTACCCCTTTGCATTTCAAATTTCTGGCTTCAAATACAGACTCTGAAATAGATATTAAAACATTAACTGTGAGGAACATCATCATACCTGAATTTGGATTTCATCAGACAGTTCTCTTGCCATGTTGTAGAAGTGGCTGGCTGTAGGATCAAGGACCTTCACAACAACTTTCAGGCCTGTTCTTCCCTTCACTCTGCCATAAACATCCATTGCAAAGTTGTATTTTGCAGGAAGCTGAAAAGAAGCCTTGGACAGGAGAAAGTGATTCAAATTTTACGCATGGAAAGAACTGACACTGATACAGAGGAAAGACCACACCCAATGCTGACAATGGCTCCTTGATTTTGAGTAAGCAGAAGCAACAGTGTTTTCTCAATTCCATTATGTGGCAGTTTCCTTTTCCTAAGAAACATACATGCGAACACACACACACACAATTTACCTCACTATGTCTTGTCTTGATATCCAGAGTATCTCTCTTTGTGACAGACCAGTAGAACGTTAACCCCGGTACTGCGTTGCCAAACGAAAAAGGAGTCTGACTACTGGTGATGCCCATTACATAAACTGGCATCTAGAAACAGAGAAACCAATTTTCTTAGGTAATTCTAGGATGCTAACCAAACTGCACAGAGCAAATATAATTAAACTTAAAATCAATTGATCAAGAGATGGTATTTCCAATGAAGAAAATGTTTTGGTTGCTGTATCTGTTGTAAGGATGTATCACACAGAAGACTCTACCACCAACTTGTAGAAAGTAAATTTTGATTTATTCTCATTTGCTACATGATCTACAAAAAACAAGTACAACCTTTCCATCAAAAAAGGTGGGTTCAGTAACTCATTTGTCCCATTCGCAGCATTAAATCACTTCATCTTATTTAAGTCACACACGCTTAACTTTTCTACATCTTTGTCTAGATAATTCTCCTGATTAACTCTGCTCTGGACATCCACCTTCCCCTTCCACCTCTCCAAATTAAGACAACATAACATATAAACACAAAATGGGGATTTTCAAGTTTTTGTTTTTAATCTTCAATTCAATCACCTGGGACCAACAAGCTAGAATCACTAGCCATTTTGGAATGAGTAACTTAATACACAAAACACAGACTGTTCAAAATAGACTTATTGAAAGATAATCTGAACAGTATCTGTTGTTCTGGATATAGCAGATATACTGTAGATTTTTAGCATACAAAGGAAGGAAGTCTCCACTGCAAACAGAATGAAAATGAAAGCATCCTTCTCCAGATGAAATTATGTTTCAGCAGGGCCTGAATTTCTGAAAATCAGTCTGGTGTACATGGTAAGCTTGTCCTGATTTCTGTTTTCAGCTCTGGAGCTTCTCCACTTTACAGCATATTTATTCCGGCAGCAGCAGTGGTACCCCTCAAAGTGGGCAACCACTCTGTGAGCTGAAGTGGTATCATCAGATGTTGTAATAGGAATGGTCACAGCTTGCAGATCAAAAATTTAAGGCAATAAAAGCTAATCACAAATCAACTAACCTGTGTACCAGTTTTCATTCGTGTAATTGGTGCACAAATTCTAACAGCTGTCAGTTGTACTACTTCAACTTCCACTTTGTCCTAAAAAGCAGGAAGGGAAGACATTGTTAACACTTGTCAAACGTGAACTAGATTTCACTTTCACAATCTATCCACTATTTTGCCATTATCTAATCACTACTGCCATGTGATTTGCATGTGACATCACAGAAAATACAGAGGGACATAATGCAGTATGACTGTACAAAACTACAAAAGTATTAACTTTTGATTGATGGCATTTAAAAATGCCACCTAAACTTTTCTTAAAAAAAAACTCTGCTCAAAATTACTGATGACATGAATGATGGAACTGAGAGGTGACAGACAGCAAGGGACTAGATCATAGGGGTCCCTAGGAGAAAAGGGATGAATAAATTCAGAATGTAAAGGAAGACATTGAGAGATTTAAAAGATAGTGAGAATTGTAAGCAGCAAATGGGACAATCAAGAACAAAAGAATGATGTGTGATACTCTGATGTCTCCTCTTCACGTATCCTGACATTCCAGATATATTTTATTCCTACTGTACACTGGGAAGGAAAGGTCAGACCTGGACCTCATTGGGCAGTAGATTTAGCTTTCAAGTTCATTCTGCTTCCTGGCACAGCATCAGGCCAGACTGCTGCCCCCACATTACAAAGCAGAGATAGAGAGATACAATTTATTTTTTTCCCCCAATTACTTTGTCTCCTCTTGGCCTGTGGTGACATCTTTCAAGCAGCAGAGCTTTGTGGTGTGCAGCAGCTGTTCTGCCTTGACCTCAAATGAAGAGCAGTAAGATTTGGCCCAAGTTCTGTGAGTCCCATGCAAGTCCCGGGGACTTGTACTCCCTTATAGGCCAGCTCCCTCACACTCAGCTAGTAGGAAATTATATAGACAGAGATTCTGATGGGGTATCCGGGATTCATTGCTTGAACTTTGTAGATGGATTCAGGCCACAGCATGGGATGACAGCTTTCTATATAGCCTATACAGCCTTAAGCTTATAGCTTAAGAGACAATGTGTTTCTTAGACAACAGTTACTAACTTCTACTGACATAAGACACCGCTACACCGTAAGGTGATGCAGGTAAGGACAACCTTCTGCTGTTTTAGAAAGATTTCTTTAGATGGGCTTTTCGAGATTTACTAATAAATTCTAAAGCTATCAGACTATTTATAAAGCCTCCCTAGTTATCAGTAGACCTTGTTTTAAGGTACAGTGAGATTTAGCTATCTGTTGAAAGTATCGGCTGTGTCAGCACACACATCAGTTCACAGGCCAGAGAGTAAGAAACACTGAGTTTTCATCTCCTTAGGAGATGAGGAAAGTGCACAAGATAACATTACTAATCCAAAGAGACTATTTGCCCCTTTTGAGCCAAACCTGAGTTAAAAGAGCCTCTTTCAGGCCCAACCAGTATCATAAAACATTACCTGAGACACCACAACAAGCTTCCCTGTCTCTGCATCAATAGCTTGCACTACTCCTGTTACTGTTCCATTTCCAATCGCCACTCCTCTGACAAGGCCGGTGCTGTTCACTGATGCAATTTTCTCATCGCTGATGGAGAAAATGATGTTGGACTGAGGTTGAGGGCCTCCTTCTGAAGTGATCTATAATTAATAGCACACAGAACAACCAACATTAACTCATCAGGTATTTCTTCTCATCAGTGTCACGTGGGACACCTCTCCCCTGCTCAGCACCATGTCTTCAGTAAGAAAAGGCTGTCTGAACCTTCCTAGGGCATCTCAGGGCTTATTTCTCCTGTACACTGGTGTCCTTGCATGATGGCAGACTGGGAAATACATGAGCTAAGCACAAAAGTGGTCTATGTGCTTTAGAGAATGTAATAGGCTGACGCCACATCCAGCCCAGAAAAATTTCCCTCACTTTTTTCTTCACCATAGTACAGCTCTGCTCTGTGTTTCAGTTTGTAGAACTAGCCCACTACGCTTAATTTCATGGAGATGACAGTTTTATTAATGCAGTGCTGGTATTGAACTGGAAAAGTTGTCACTATCTTGACAAAAATAAATACAACATCTTTGATCTGGCAATACAGTAAAATGGAAGGTGACTCGAGAATGAAACTAGTCTTGTTAGAACTTATTCATCAATGACCTGGATGAAGGGACTGAGTGTAACTTCAGATACAAAACTGGGAGCAGTGGCTGATACACCAGAAGGCCGTGCTGCCATTCAGCCAGACCTGGACAGGCTGGAGAGTTGGGCAAAGCAGAACCTAATGAAGTTCAAAGGCAAGCGTAAAGTCCTGTAGCTAAGGAAGAATAAACCCACACACCAGTACAGGCTGGGGGCTGACCTGCTGGAAGGCAGTTCTGTGGAGAAGGACCTGGGAGTGCTGGTGGGCAGCAAGTTGCCCACGGGCCAGCACTGTGCCCAGGTGGCCAAGAAGGCCAGTGGGATCCTGGGGTGCATGAGGAGGAGCATGGCCAGCAGGGCGAGGGAGGTGATCCTCCCCCTCTGCTCTGCCCTGGTGAGGCTGCATCTGGAGTGCTGTGTCCAGTGTTGGGCTCCCCAGTTCCAGAGAGACTGGGAGCTACTGAAGAGGAGCCAGCTGAGTGCTACAAAGACAATGAGGGAACGAGAGCATCTCTGATGAGGAAAGGCTGAGAGGAACTGGGCCTGTTTAGCCTGGAAAAGACTGAGAGGGGAGCTTATCCATGCCTACAAATATCTTAAGGACTGGTGTCAGAAGGATGGGGCCAGGCTCTTTTCAGTGGTGCCCAGTGACAGGAAAAGGGCCAAGAGGCACAAAATGCAACACAGGCAGTTCTGTCTGAATACAAGGAAAAATGTCTTTACTTTGTGGGTGACAGCACTGGAACAGGCTGCCCAGAGCAGATGTGGAGTTTCCTCCTCTGGATATAACCAAAACCTGCCTGGGACATGACTGTGCAGCCTCCTCTGGGTGAACCAGCTTTAGCAGGGGGTTGGACTAGATCCTCAGAGGCCCCTTCCAACCCTGACAATTCTGGGATTCTGTATTCAGTGTGAATGCACCTAAACTGTGAAGTGGAATATCTACTCCTGAAAAATAAGTGATATATATTTATTTTCACATAGAAATTAAGAGAAAATGTGTAAGAAGATGCCTTACCTGAATCACTGCCCCAATAATTAGGGTCATTTTCCTTGGCAGCAGTCTAAATGGAGGAAAGACCTAAAAACAGGAATATGAATACTTGTGTTCATGCTATTTTTATCAGATAATTTATGTCACCAAACAGCACATACAAGTGTAAAACTGGGTCTTCACTTGCTTAATTAGAGTAAATTGAGCATGCATAAACTTATCACATGCAGTTAAAAATCACTATGAAATCTGAAACAGACTACCATTTGGGTATCTTCTGGACAGAATAATCTGGTTTACTTTTTCTGGCAAATTCATTACTGTACTATAAACAAACTATAATGAATTGTTCCTATAGATTTTATTTACGCATATATTTTATCTGAAATTATTTACTTCAATCTGTTGTGGAGCAGAGTTGATTCTTTGTCCTCTTCTGTCAGCAACAGTTGCCATAAGACTAGTCTGACCAATGGCCATCCCGTGCACTAGAAAAGCAGCAGTATGGTCATCAAGAGCTTCACTGAGCGGGCTGCAGAAAAGAAACACATTAAAATGGAGAAGTTCATTGAATAAATTACATAAATAACAAATGTAAAGGACCTATTTGGTGCATAACAGTTTTATCATAAGGACAACTAAGTGACTATGTCTTAAGCAAAATTAAGGAAACCATCACATTTCTACATGTAACATCATGAAATGGGTAGCCTGTGTTTTACCTTAAAATGAAACATATGAAATTAAAATGAAACAAGAGTGTTAGCTGGTTCATACCAAAACTCTACCAGGGAGCCCACTGGCAGTTTGACCAGTATGGGTAACAGTGGCACAAGCCCTGATTACGTACCTTGACACTATTTAACAGTTGGGACATACAGCCAAGCAGTACTGCATGGTGTATGCAAATACATACACACATTTCCCCATACAAAGCAGAATGATTTTTACTGATTACCTCAACACTAAAAATCAACAGTCCCAAAACCTTCTTTTCTGTGATTTTTATTATTGTGTTTAGAACTTGGAAAATAAGGAGCTTCGAGGAATAGGATGATCTAAGCCTATCTGTTTCTAAAAGATTAGGTAACAGACAGTATGAGTTTGGTAACATCAGGTATGTCTTCACAGAGTTCTTCATTTGACATTATTTGCCAAATCACTGCTTCTAAGATGCATAAGGCTCCATTAAATATTAAAATGTACGAATACAGTTTAATTCAGTCAACAACACTTGACTGTTAACTTAGGCAATTTTCCTGACAAATAACGACTTTTTACCATTTAAACAGGTAATTAAAACTTTACAAAATAAATAAAACCTCATTGTATACTACCATGCCTCCAAGCTCATACCTTTACTTATTTTTTTGCTTACTCTGCCTATAAACATATTTGCAGATTAATAAAAAGTTCCATTAACTTACACCAGTGAAACAATCTGAGATGCTGCTCTTAGTTTTAGATCCATGACAGCAAAGTATTTCGCCAGAAAAGGTTTCTTAGAGTCATCCAGAACTCTGACATAAGCTTTAACTGTTTTTCCAATCTCCACCTGAAACAGTCACATCCGGTCATTTTTCATTAAAAGCATTTTCATTTGTTAGCATAAATATTTTCATTTTATTTTGTATTACACTTTTAGAAGAGTATTAGAGATAAAGCCCCAAGGTTAGACTAGATGAGCACTGATTTTAAAGAATAATCCCTGCCAGCTACAGTTAACATCAAATTAAATAAATTAATTCAGGTCTTTCAGCTGGCAAGGGCATAATTAAAGCATTCAGAAATATCAACACTTATTTTGTATAAGATGCACCCAAGCTGGCAAGGTAAAATGAGTTGGACTTTTTTTTGTTCATTTTTAAAACATGACATACAGAAAGTGACCTTGGGGCAAAACCTACTCCTAAAAGAATTGCTCTCATGCACTTTAAACAACAGGAAACATAAATTAGTTTGTTCATATAAATTATGAATTAAAATTGCTGTGTAAATGCAAAAGTTGAGATTGCTGCCGCACAGAACATGAAGACACACTTGATACTCTGAAAGCCTTACAACCTAGAAGGATAAATTTGGGAGGGAGAAGCAGAAGCACAGGAAGATCAAACTATTTCTCTAAGGTCATATAACCACAGCCAACGGCCCTAACCACTACATTGTATCATCTTGTACATGTCTCATCTTCACGTTCATGATCAGCACACGGAATCAGGACAGCTGAATCAGCTAACAATGCTGGTTTCAAGCCACTAACCTTGTCAACAACTCGGACATACAGTTCCTGTATATCAGAGACATAAATTTCAGCTTTAGCTGGTGCAGGGAAAGCCAAACACAAGTCATGAATCATTACAGTCACTGATCCTGGAAGCAGAGGATGCACCTGCAAGGCCAAAAGAAAATTCTATTATAGCACTTCTTATTTTCATTTGTTTGTCATTCACAGTATAAAATTTATAGCACTTTCAGGACAGACACAGTTGGACGCAGAAGTCTCTAGGCCTTAGACACAGATAAATCTTTCACCAAAGTAAAAGTAAAGCTGTAAAATGTGTGTAAAAGTATCATACTATTAAGCTAGTGCAAACAGCCTCTGGGCAGCAATTGAATTAACGTTATCTTAATTGAGAAGCAGTTTGGCATCCTGTTATTCTCCTTCTGACATCAGAAGGACAAAAAACCCCACAACAAATCATTCAGAGCAATGAAACTTTTCTTAGTGGAGTAAAACCCAAAATTTTAAGAAAAAATAATAATCAAGAACAGAGACTGGTTTATAAAGCATTAGTATTGCCTCCTACAAGATTCACACTTTACAATTATTGCCTTTAATCTGAATGAATAGCCAAAATCTGGTGGCAGATTTCCAGTAAGAAGATGATTGACATATCAAGTATTTCTTTGATACACCTTCTTTAACACAAAGAACAAGTATGTTACACTTCTAAGAATACAGTGAGAATCAATCAATGAAGAAAGAGATCTCTGCTCACAAATATAAGCCCTCAGAACTAGGCACCAGCTGCAAAGTTGTCTCCACACACTTTCTCAAGACCATGCACACACCTGGCTCACATCACCTTTGCAGTTCTCTTGCAATTTGCCTGACCTTGCCACACACCTCATGGACAACCCCAACTATTCTCTTCACCTTCACAGGTACCTTCACTTTGGCCAGAGACAGTGCCGATGTTTGGTGTCCTATTCTATGCACTCATCTGGCTTATGAAGATAAACTCTGAAACAAGGGGTGATGGACAGCCGGCCCCCCCCAGTTCAAAGGAATTTGTTACAATTCATAGCATTACTGGGCAGCACTACGGGAGTTAGCAGTAAGAGCAGTGGCATGAGCTGACATTTTTTGTTCTTTAAGGGCACCACTCTTGCTTCAAAACAGAAAGGAATATAAAGTTTTATTAAATGTCAGCTTTCAGAACAGCAGCAGTCCCTGAACGGGGTGACTAATACAGGTTCTGGGGGCACATATTAGCACACAGCCACAGAACACAGAGCGGACATGGCCAGGAGGCAGCAGCCAGCACAACCATGGGGAGGAAGATGTAATGGAGCTCTGTTTGGTCTGGGAGACCAGAGAAAAGAAGCTACTAGAGTAGACTGCCAAAAGGAAAGCAGGGCTACTACAGCTTACAACTGTTCCTGTCCCAGCTACTTCTCCTGTTCTCATCTCCTATTAGGTGTCCAGTGGCTTCCTAGTATACAGTGTACTCCAATGTTTACCAGTATTCATTCTTCCCCCCCACTACCACCCACGTCCAGAAAAGCTGCTGTCTCAAAAAAAGAGTAAGAGTACAGAATTTATCCTTGGCAGCCCCAGTAAAAATCTGGGAACCACTGCTCCACACAACTTGAATTTAATTTCTCAGAATAATTTACTACCAAGCCATCCTGTATCAAACTTGGTTCCACTGATACCTGCCATGGCATCAACCTGAAACATCAGACTGAAACTTGCTGATTTTCTATCATTATTTATTACACAATAAATCTGTAAATTATAAATTTGTAAAGATTACTCTTTAAAAAAAAGCTTGTCACTTCAATTCTTGCCTAATGAAAGCTACAATGCAAATATATAGTTTTATTGTTGTTCACTGTAGAATGCATCTCATATGCTGGACCTAGATGAAGTCAAGCACAACTGTAGTTTAGTTGCATCTTCTAGTGGAAAAGTGCGTTAAAGACTTAATATGGAGATGAGAAATCAACTGTTTCATAGATATTTATCCACAAGATCAGGACGAAATACTGCGATACCAAAATATCCTGAAATAGCACTAGAAGAAGAATTGGAAGGTTTCAGAAGTACTGGCCTACAACAAATATTCAAATACTGTTCCTGAAAACAATTAATCCTTTTTATAACACTTCTGAGTAATTCTGTCACATTATTTTTCTTTGTGTTAATGAAATCAAAATATTTTACTGCAGAACTGTAAAAGGTAAAGGATAAATTGGTATTGGCTTTTATCTTGTACAGAGTATAGGTATGCATCATAACTGTAATGAAACTGTTTCCTATACCTGAAACTATACTTGCAACTGTTAATGCAAAGATCCCCTGCCTGAAGCTTGACTGTGACAGGCAAACACATCCAAGATTCAGTTATTTTTTCTCTATCCACATGCACTGGAAAATGACCAACAGTGATGAAACTGCATAACGATACTCAGATCGCCAAAAAGACGTAAAATAAGAAAGTACTTCACTCACCACAGCAATACCTTGAGCTTCCTCATGAGCCACTCTTACAACATTTGCAACACTGGTATTAATGAAAAAATATCCAGAACCTTCTTTGATGAAAAGTTCTGCCTGAAAATCAGAAAAGAATATGAAATTAGATTGTAGGTATCTTTACAATAGCAATGTAATTTTTGCTGTTTTCTTCCCTGCAGTCAGAAAGTAGCAGACTAACTCCTTACCTGTATGTCAGGGTGATTGTAAATGGAGACATCAGTAGGGTTCACTTTCACATCTTCCACTAGTATAAGCTCAATAGTGGCAGACACTGGTAGAATAGGTTCATACTGAAAGAAACAAGTGTTTGCTGTAACAGCTAGAATAAGTGCAAGTCTTGTATATGCAGGGAAGGACACTTAAAGCAGATGAACAAAGGGCCAGAGCTGGAGAAGTTTAGGTCAATAGAATGTCCACAAGTTCTAGTAACTGGCTCAGCTGCTAGCTCTCTTCTACAGGTAAGGTCATATACAGGACATGCTGCTGTATTCTGCATCTCTGACCAAGACAAAGAACAAAGGCTTACGCATTAAAGAAGTAGCAGGATCAGTTAATCAAGTCTGACATACATAGATACAATATTAACTCAGAGACATGTAATAAGTTCATACAAAATGTTTAAGCATAGAGACATAATGTTTTCTTCTACTTCGAGCTCATCTTTTCAGGATTCTTCCTAGCAGTCTGCCAAAAGAAATTCAAATTCTTCCTTAAAAGTACGTACATACACACCGGACCAGATGCAAGTTTAATCATTCACTCATAATAACATTAGCTTAGAAAGGGAAAACTTTTTTTTTTTACAGGAAGTTAGTATTATGTACCCACTTCACCTAATTAGTAAAATTATTTCCTTGATGTAGAAAGGACGTCATCGTTCCCTAATGACATAATAGGATGTTCCACTTAAACATGGAACAATGATCAAGATGTCTTAATATACCATCTATTAGATTTTTATTTGTGTTTTTGTTCGTAAGAAAGAAGTACAGACAGGTTTGAAAGCAGAATATAGCAGTCCATTTCTTATGTATTTGAAAAAAGTAGACAAATTACTGAATTTAAAGACATGTAGCTGTAGCAGAAGTGGTATGTACAACTACTCTTCAACTATCAAAAAGATTCCTCCCAAACTTAAACACAGAGACTAGAACTTTAGAGAACTCTGCTGCCATTTTACAAGTGTGTATCCCACACTGAAATACAATAAACCTCTTTGAACTTGAGCCAAAGTTTAGAGAATTCACTTTTCTAATTATCTCTAAATGTAAGAAATGTTGAACATTGGTTTAATAAAGCAGAGCACAATGAATTAAAAAACGACTGCAGAACACCAAGTGTTCTTATTACAACTCACTTTTCTTAAGAGGAAAAAAAAAAGAAGCAAGGATCTTAGGTGGCAAAGTAACCATGTCTCTAAATTAACAATTTTGACTAAGTTATAGTCAAATTCTTCAATGGAAATGCATCCACACCATGCTTCCCAAAAAGAGCAGACTGGAAACCTCACTGAAAAGACAGGAACAAACTGGTAATACAGATCATCTTCCAAAGAATTTTACCGTTCAGATGCCAAACCTTGGACATACTGACAGAAATCTGGGCCATAGGATATTTCACATTACTAGTGCCCATCTGTTACCTGCTTTGAATCAAAAATACTACAACCTCTAGCTCCATATTTCACTCTTTGTCTCAACTCCATTTTCATGGTACATAATTTAGAAGCGCATATAGTCAAAACCTGCTTAAGTCTTGCTTAAAAGTATTTAACAGAATTTCAGTGTAGTGAAGCAGGATATTTTAAGAGTTAGTTAATAGGCATGTCAGGTTGTTCCATAGGCTGAAAACTGTCTTTATATTCAGTTAAAAAAAAGTGATACAAACAGAAAATTGCCATCTGTTTACATCCGCCTTCTTTGTTTATCATCACTACTTTTTGCTGTTGTTCTTCCCTATGTTGAATAGCTAAACTATTTCAGGGAGTGGCTAATGACTTGTCAAATTAGAGCTTGAGCTTATGGCTGGCACTGTACAAATGAGTAGTCTCTCCCTTCTGTAAGATCAATGTGAGATTAAAGTAAAAAAAAAGAGGTATTAGTCAGAGCCCAGATTTTCCATATGGTCCATATGAGGACATCAGCCAGCTTTTGCTTTGCTCGTGCAGAACCTTTCTACTCAGATCTGCAGTGGAAAGAATACATTTGCTTTCCCCAGTGACAGCTGCACTAAGCACATGGTTGCTTTAGTGAAGGACAAGCAGCAGAGATTCACCAATTCATTAAAAAACTGAAACAAAACCAACTGAAACAATTCTTTGTAATACACTTGTCCAGATGGTTAGTTTAAAAAAAAAAAAAAAGGAAAAGGAATTGCACGTATTTGATATGGACAGCAGCACACAGTGCAAAGGAAAGCAGGAAAACCCACGAATGTTATAACAACATTGTGGTATGAATCCGTCTTCAAAATCAACTATGGAGCTGCCTAATTTTCACATTACTATGCACCAAGGAAATAAATACAAAGGGACACTGTACATTAAGCATCATAGCAACATGGCAACAAAAAAAATGACAGAGTTCCAAGTACCGGTGTTTTCACTTTAGCTGCCTTGAGATGAGATTGCTGGTATCCTGTTGCAGTTGCAGAGATGGCAGCTGTTCCAGACTCACGATGAACTAGAACAGTTTGTAAACCTACAATCAAAAGTCAAATGAATCAGATTATGAGGAAGAAAAAGATGAAATATACACTTCTGATCTCTTCTGTCATTCTAAACAGACAAGGATTTTCTCTCTCACAACAGATTCTAAGCATTGGGTTTGGTTCTTTTTTCTTTCTGAATAGCACACACTCAAAATGCCTGTTGAGGATAAGCTGAAATACAACTGTAGACTACAATAATTTCTTCCATCAAGCTCAGACATAACCAAATAGATGTAATCCTGACTTCCTTCAAGTAATAAAATGCTCATTTCAACTCACTCATACCTTGCATTTTCTTTTGACCATTTCCATCTTCTTTCACAGTCAGCTCCATCGGCTCAATATTAGCTAAGGACGTTTTTGTTGATTCCCAGATGACACTAAGAGAACTGAAGTTATCAAATAGACTGCCCTGTTGGTCATACACAGCCAAATTCAATACTGGATGGCGATAATTTGAGACAGGAACCTGAAAAATAATTAATACCTTAGACTGAACAGATGCAAGAGGATTTTTTTTAATCATTAAAAGAAAAAAAAAACCAACATATGCTAAGTTCCATGAGATTTATTATAACACCCATTACGTGAGTAATTTTCACTAAAATGAGCCCTCAAGGCAAAGTCATTAAGCTGTACTTCAACTGCAAGTGGTTTTTGGGGGGAGGTTGAGAGCAGGGTTTTTTTTAGGCAGTGAATTATATTAAAACAAAAATCTTAAACCAGTTTAAAACAGCTTAACTACATCGTCTTTGGAATTCAGAAAATAACAAAAAATACTGCTATTTGTCAGAAGACATAACTCAAAATTCTAGTTCACCTTGTGAAATGCATTAATAATAGCAGTGTACTGACATAGTCCGATACATTAAATGGAGCTAGAAAACCAGGTGAACTCTGAAGTAACTTACAGTACGCAAAGATCTCATCTTGTTACTACATCAAAGTTACTTAAAATGATTCATCAACTCAATACAAACTGCAGTTTTATGCAAGTAGGATGACTTTTATATTTGCCTGGTAACATTAAGATGACAAACCACGGTTTACTCAGCAGACAATGTGACGGCACTCATTAGGATATAGAGGAAAGAGTGCTTTATGCTTGATAATCTACATATATGCATTATCCATTTATTGTGACTCAGATTTGCAAAGCCAAATACATCGGATGTCACTGAACAATACTCACTGTATATGCTTACATAGGTATCTTCACATCAGCAGTGTTTGTGCCTTTCCCAGTAAAAAACACACCAACTTACACTCATGTGTAGACTCTGAAGTAATACATGTATGGTAAAATATGTCTCTATATAGTGAATTGAGGAGCTATATTGGAAATATTTCTCCCCCCCTTTTTTTTTTTTTAAATAAGAAAGGCGTTTATCTCAAGACAAGTCAGAAAGCCTTCCTCACAGTGACACTTCTGTGAGAAGCCACAATTCAAATGCTTTTACATATACTCCTACTTTATGGTAGGTCCCTTTATAAATCTGGTTGAACGATGACCCTAGGAAATCCACATTCAGGCTGCTCTCTGCAGAAGCTGACAATGATACAGCAGTGCAGCCCACAACGCGAGAGTTACTGCTACTCTTGCAGCAAGTCAGATGCTTTATTTCGTACGTGGAGGTCCAAACACTGATTTTTAAGTTGCAAGAACACATTCTTTTCCTGTCACTTCTCAGGCTTACCACTTGCTTGTTTTGTTGCAGTAAAGGGCAGGAAAGATCAAGCTGAGGACTTCCATAAACAGGAGTCAAAGTCAGTCGTGAAGGGACAGCACAGATAAACTTCACAACAGCAGGCTCAACCGCTGGAAAAGGGTTGGTGATTGTGGGGTTGTTTCCAACTGTTAAGGCAATAGCCTGTACAATTATGAAAACAGGCAAGTGAGGAAAAGGACTACTAAGTTCAGGCATATTCTATTTCACAGATCTCAGTTACACTCCAATGTCAGAAGCAAAAATACAATTATTGGGGAGTTACAGCACCACTAAGACACAGGATGACATAAAAGGCAGTGCGTATTTCAAGAACAGTTCTATACTATTACCAAAGTATACTTACTATTCCTGGGAACTTTTCCTGGGTATTCATGTTTTCTACTACCAAACTTGAATCAAACAACTAATCTTTTGAACTGAAAAAACCTAACAGACAGGTGTTTTTCTTGCAGAGTGAAAACAGAACAGTGCAATGACAATATTTATAGTCATTTCAGTGTGTTTAAAAGCATCTCATGTTTTATTTTACATTCCAGTTATAGCTCTCAACAAAGCATGGTACACAGACATAGCCATGTCTATCCCAGCAGGCTGAGGTAGCTCTGGTTACCTGCCTCACCCACTCATGCACTAGCGCTAGCCAGAGCCACGCAGATGTGGTCTGTCCTGAACAACACTGAGGACTGACAGCCAATGCATGTCCAGTCACAGACAACAACAACATATTCTTCCTTTCTGAATTTGCATTTCTAGAAATAGCTACACTTTGTACAGCGTACACTGTGGAAATCAGTTAAACCATCTGGCACCCACGCCAAAATGCTTAGGCCTTGCAGAATTACAGGAGAAAAATGTCAAATCAAAGCTAAATGCTTTACAGAGTGGCCAGGGTGAGTAAAGCAGGATAAATCACTTCTGCATGATGGAGAAAACAAGACCAGGTGGAAAATTACTACAGTCACTATTAAAAAGACTGCACAAATATTGGAGCAGTAAATTTGTATGGCTGTCATTTGTTTGAATAAAGAGAATTACACTGGAAGGGAACTTGGTTAAGGGGAGCATGTCTGACAGAAGAGTCAGTTTACTGCAGCAACATTCTGACACGATCCTATTTATGCAAACTGAAGCAGCACTTATTAGTATGTTTAACACATTCTACAACATAAGGTTTCTGTGACTTAGCTTTATACTGCAATAAACCCATCATAAACCACTTTATAACAATGTTATGAAATGCTCACTCTAAAACCTGTAGGCATCACAACACATAAACAATACACTCACCCAAGTTCTTTACTGGCATTTTATAAAAACTACTCATTATATAAAAGGTATACGGTATCATAAATCTGAAGCCTGTTCTCAATTGCCTCAGCTCAGTGTTTGATGGAAGGCAATACAAATAACTTCTGGCACTTACTTGCTCTCCTAGGCTTTTGCAAGACACTCTAACCCAATGCTGGATGCTGTTTCGAGACGTTGAAAGTCCAAGTAAAGACACACCAATACTTTCTGCATCCTCAGCAGTGATGTTCCTGAAGAACTTTGAAGGTTCTTGAACCCATGGTCTAGGTCCCCCTTCAAACAACATGTCTTTAGAGGAACCCAAAGTCACCAAAGCAACAGATGGAGGATCAATACTCTGTAATGAATAAATTAATTACAAATGAATGACTCATAGTTTGGTTTTATTTTGCAAAAGAAACTTCTTTCATAATGGAAGTGATACCTTTGTTACTTTGATTAGACTATGATTTTTTGCACACAGTGGTTTGTAAGCATGGTTATTTAAGGTAAGAGGTGTATTAAAATAATTAGCATCACCTACAGGAATACTGTCCAGTTGGATTACATTCAATGGAACCCACAGATCCAAAGAAAAGTTTTAACTACATTCTAATCACATCTCTTTCAAGAAGAATTACAGCAACAGAAGGACTGTTAACAGAGTC
The DNA here is from genome assembly GCF_017639655.2 of Falco naumanni. Taxonomy (NCBI): domain Eukaryota; kingdom Metazoa; phylum Chordata; class Aves; order Falconiformes; family Falconidae; genus Falco; species Falco naumanni. The sequence continues at coordinate 108,890,011 of NC_054057.1, read as the reverse complement.
TTCTGAGCACATTCAGATAGACAATATTCTACTACATTTTTTTTAAATAGACAGGACTTTAAATGAATGAAATAATAAATTTTATTTACACTTGACAGTGCTCTCTCCAGCACAGTTCTGTGTAGGAGAATAATTACATGCACAAGTTTTACTTCAAACCTCCATAACAAATTCTACAATGATGTGCATCACTAGGATAGCCTGTGCAGTTTATCATCACAGAAATTAACCTGACATTTTAATACACAATAACCATTACTAGCTTGTGTTCCACATCATCATACTACTTTGGTGTTTAGTAAGAAAGAAATAGCAGCCAACATAAAGGATGGTTCAATTCTTTCCATAGATGCATCTTGGTAGAAAAAGAAAGAAGGCAAGAGTTGGCATAAATGTTCCTCCTTCCTCTCATTTTCTCCCTGGTTATATTTGTAATAAAAAGGTAAAGACCCACTGGAAAGCTATAAGATTTAGTTTCATGTGTCTGTCTGCCCTTTCGCTCCCATTTATCTTTCTCCCACTTTTTATGTTATTATTATTTATTAGACTTCAGCTTTGTGGATTCAGTGCTAAGTCTCTGAAGGTGAGGGTAACATGGTTTCATATTTTCATGTATTGACCCTGTGCTTAGGTTTGTTCTTCCTGTTTTCTGTAGTGAAATGCCCAACAGTGAAATATTTTTCTCCCATTTGCAGGGAAAAAGCATGTATTTTCACAGCATACAGGCAAGCCAGCTTTGCCTTATTGCAAAAATCAGTTTATATACTATGAAAGCAGAAATCATAAGCTAGGTCTACTTCCACTTGCCATTATAGACACAGAATTGTGACTGCTCCCTTTATTACCTTATTAAGCCAACTGTTAGTCAGTTAAAATGGACAGTCAAAAAAAACTATGATTCTTGCATAATTTTCCACCCATCTAGAGTCTGCTGAAAAGTAATTTACTAATTCAGGTGTGTTGTGCAAAACAAAATACACATCCTCACTCGGATGAAGGTTGACTCCTGTTACTGTCTTGCACATTTCTTCATATTACAGCAATTGTTACTGTTTTGCCAAAAGCCTGAAAAATGGGCAAGGCTATCAAATTCACTCCAGAATTTGCAACAATCTGTTAGTTTGCTATCGCATTACTTGCTTCTCTATAGTTGGCTTGCAATGTCCATGTAGGCAAACACTACTACATACATGGTCCACAGAGAAAGAGTTAAAACACAGTTCCCCGGAACAGTCCATGATTTTTCCTGTGAATCAACCGCCTACCTCTTTTTTTTTTTTTTTTTTTTTTAAACACACTCATTACTTGCTATTTATCATTTAAAGACATTTTAAGTAATGGATTGTTTTAGGAACTGCAAAACCAGACTTACTTTTAATGGTAGATAAGCAGCAATGGTGATGCTGGTACTGAGGTGGACATTACCATGGGTGTAACTAACAACAAGTGCTGTGTATCCTTGAGTTTCAGCTTTCACTCTGACGCCACTACAAAAATCAGCAGTCGGCTTAAGCCTTCCTGTCAGATAAATTAAAAGCCTGTAAATACATATTTGGAGATAAATGCCAAAGCATTTTAATGTAAGCTCAACACAGCTTTCCTCAAAAGCGCTTCCACCAGTTCTCCAACCAAATGGGTAAAAATGTTTGCTACTGTCTTTCATCTCAAACCCAACACTTCCCAAAGCGTCGATGTCTCACAACCTTCTTTATTTTCACACTCTACTAAGGACATGAGTCTTTACTCTGGTACAAACTAACATAGCTTCTGTTGCTTATAGAATATTTTCATCTTGCTGTACTATAATGAAGCCAGCTTATAATTAAGCACAAATAAGTCACACTGCTTAGACAAGCTTTACTGCAGACTGTAGGCAATACATTGTTTCTCTGTAGCTGAAAGGTATTTTCATGACATTTCTCTGCGTATTTAGAGGACCTTTTGATGTTTGCGAGGGGTCTATTTTTTTCTTTTTCTGAACAAACTGTAAAACAGCTTACTACATAGTATACATTTAAAATAGCTGCCTCTCAGGCAAGCAGATGGTACACTGTAGACTGGTTTTACTGGCTCAGTAGCACAGGAAAGAACTTCCATACAAGAGACACTTGGAACAAATTAATGGTATGTCTGAGTAACATACTGAATTCAGTAGACACAGGAACAAGTACATTGCTCAGTGTCCACTTCGCCCAGCAACATTAATGGCAATCTTTAAAAGTAACATGCATACTCCACATTCTTAATAAACCTGACGAGGCATTTCTTACAGCGATGAACTTACATGACAGAACTTTGGAAAATTTAAGCAGCTGATTGTCTCAGCTTCTTGTGAGCAAACAATGAACCATGTCTTCATAGAACTGAAAGTACTGCTGGACAATCTGAGCAAAGCAGTTATTAATCTTAGTGTTCTTGTAAGTTTTAAGTGCTATCTCAAAATACAGTAAACATGGACCCCTCTCTTATGAGAAAACCCATCAACTTTGTTACAGGTGCATGTTAAAAATAAAAAAATCTGTAGAAATGGAGCCTACACATATCCAATAAAGTAAGTGCCAAAATGCTTTCAGAGTCCCCCAAAACATCAAAAATATCAAAGGGAAGTTCTGCATAAAAACCTAAATACATCCTCAAAAAACCCTACTCTGATCCCCCCCCTCTGAAGTTAAGGACCTCTGTGGGAATACTATACAGAGCAACTGAAACAGTGATTTAAAGGAGATGTGTGACTTGGTAACACCTTAATTTAACTTTCACAACAGGGAGGGAGTCAAATCACCTTGAAGTGGCTTGAATACACCACGGGTTTCTACTTCCACAACTAGATCAAAGTGTGAGCAGTCACTCAGTGGGACCATCTCGCCCGTTTCAACGTTTGTTAGGCCATTAATCCTCAGAGGCAGCTCCAGTACTTGGCCAACACGTGCTTCAACTTGACATGGTGTGAACTCCATCCCACTAGGTTCAGTTACATACACCTGAAGGAGTAAAGAAACACAGGACAGAGATGTACAAACATAATCCCACAAGAAGGTACTAGAAAAAGTAAAACCAGACTTCAATATGCTCTCCTTATTTTAACTGGCCCTCTCCCAGCTGCTGACTTCTCTCTGAAGGCTGGAAATAGTTCTCAGATCCAACATTGCTTTTGTGTTCACTTGCCACAGCAAGGTATCAGAAAGGGCCAGGAAAAGCTCACTGCTATTGTTGGGCTCCTTTCCCATACAGTCCAAACTCACACTAGCTTGGTGATCCTTTTACTGCTACTTCAACAATTCCCTCTTCTGCTTTGTTGATTTTAAAGTGTGGACTAAGTTGTGTGGTATCTCCAGGAGGTATTATCACTAACGGGGACAGATTTAATATCCAACCTTAACTTTCACAGCATAAATATTTGAGCTAGACCTGACATCGTTAGCAAGGCTCCTCAGCCTCCATCACTCACAGCAGCAGGAATGCAGAAGTTAAGGGAACTAATAACCCAGACATTTCCTCCATGGCTTTTTTTGTTGGTGGTTGTTTGCTTTTGTTATTTCTTGCATTCCTGTTGGCAAAATATTTTTCAGGGTGTTCAGTAATCAACATTTTCCCACAGTAATCTGTCAGAAATCTAAAATAAGTGAACAAGTATCTACTGCCTAATCTAACAACCTTCTGCTTCAACAAGTAAACTTTATTTGAGAGATACTTTTGAAAACAGAAGGATTACTTTCAGAAATAAGGCCAGCATAAATAGATCTTTCATGCTATTATAGCTGGTATGTTGATGAACAAGCCTTAACTGTATTATTTATACTGTTATACTGATTTTCTATTTTTTCTCCAATGTTAAAGAATCCGCCACAGATTGACTGCACATTTTGTAACAATTACTATGATCAAAGCTTTTCATTTGCAGTATCTTAACTTCCTAACCATCTGTAAATGTCTTCAAGATAGAATATTGAACCATATGGTACAGAGTTAAAACTGTAATCCTTGTGGAACGTGGTTAACTATTCCTAAAACTTGCTCACTGAGGTCAGTAAACAGAACTCTTCAGAGTTGTTCTACAAAGAATGCAATTCCTAACACAAGAACAAAGGTATTCAAAAATAACCTATTCAGATTGTGCAATACACCGCTCTGAAAAGTGCACATGGAGAGAAGTATTTTTTGTGTCTTCAGGCTTTGACTTATGTTTGGGGATAAGGAAGAATGAAGGTTTTTCAGTTAAAAGTTCTCTCCTGCTGGTAACTGTCACACTGCTAAAAAGCAGCATCATGGGTTGTCCAGAGAATAATTTCAGAGCCAGTCTGTAAACTAAGTTCTGCACAAATTTTAATTCATGTCATTATTTTAAACATTTATGTTATTTTATGCATGAAGTTTAGTACCTCTCAAATCCATTTTATAGAATTGTCAGAAATAATCTGAGCACAAAACGCAAGCTAATTTGCCCTTCAAAAAACCCAGCATCAGTAGATGCAGCTGTTCTGAGTAAAATTGGGTTAGAAACATCTTTCCCAAAACACACACACAAAACAAAGGGAGGGGAGGGGGAGGCACAGTATCTGCTTACATAGCGCTTTCTTCAATATGGGACAGACCTTGACCAAACACATTTTTTAACAGTTTTGGCAAAAGGGACTTCTGTGCAAGTGCAGTACAACAATTACAGCAGTGCTACACATGGGAATACTTAAAAATTACGAGGCATTTCGTAGACCTAATGTATGTGCATTTGATGCAATCAGCTTGTTCCTCCCCAGCTGCTAAATTACAGGCATGTATCCCGGAAGGAAGGTGCGCTGCCCCAGGGCTTGCAAGACTGTGCTTCCCAAATCAACTTATATGCTCTTCAGAAGCAAAGACCACCACCTTTACAAAGCCTTAGCCAGATGGGACATTGTCTGCCAACCTCAATAGCATCCGCTTGGCATAAACAAACCTATTTAATTTATGGCCATGCAGTTAGACCAACACAGCCTCTGGATCCCAGATTAGTCACACATGCTACAGTACACTATCTTAGTTTTTCTAAGGGCAGGAGTGAGTTTCCTCTTCTGTCAGGTTTCCATTCCAATGCTTAGCTCTTTGCAAAAGGCACAGAGTTAAAGCATAGCTTAAAATGCCTGAATTTGTGAAGGTAGCAAAGCAGTACTACTTCACAGTAGCAAATATACACCAGAGTAATAAGTGCTTACTCTTTAGTTTCTATTCTATCATGTTACAGATCTGGCAGTTCTTAACAGCTTGACAGAGAGAGTAAGCAGACACAATTTCATTAAGGAAAATTATTTGTGTGCAAAGGACACAAGGAGATATTCCCAAAGCAGTAACTTTCTAGAGAAAAACGTTAAAGATTGGTTAATGCTGTAAATTTGCAGTGTTAAACAGAGCAGCTTCTTCTTCACCTGCCTTTGCATACTCTTTCCTGTGGGGCCATTACATATACTGTTCCTGTATTTTCTTCACTCCATACCACACACTGATCACCCTGACCAACTCTAAGAACAGGGTATGATTTGCACAAAGATCACAAAATTCAGCTTGGGAGTGGTACTTTTTCATTCCTATTTTCTCCTAATTTTCCTAAAAGATTATTTTTTCTTGGCCAGCTTTGGTATCTAGATTCATTATGTGGCACATTTCAGCCCCTTCTCTAGGCAGGAATTTCCTTGTGTACCTTGGTGTTATCAGTCACCCTTTTACATCAAGGGAAAGCACCCACCTCTTACCCTGCAGAATACATTTTTAGTTTGGCGTGCCTGCTTAGATGACGAGGCCAGTAGCAAATTAATATTCCTCCTTGCACTCAAAGCTTTCAACAAGGAAAAAGACTTGCCAAGGAAAGCAGGAAGGGGACAAAACAGGAGTAAAGTTAATGCAATGGAGAGAGCTTGAATCACTTAGCCTGCCACCAGGGCATGCAGGGACTCTTGGAAACATTTTGGGAAGGGGAATGCCTATGGCGTTCTCAGCTTCTTCACTGTTTCTAAAAGCCATCTGTTTCTAAAAGCCATATTCAAGAGTAACCCAGGGTAAATAAGAATTTTACCTTCATTTCTCCATAATGCAACGGATTCTGAACATCAATTGCCTGAATAACACTGACACCAATATCGCTTCCAGTTGTCATTACTCCTTTGATTGTCACTGTAGCGACTGTCTGGTTAGAATAGGACCAGCTGAAATTTCCACTTCCACCATGGGCCTAGAATACAGAGAGAAAATCTTCCAAACATTTTATGAAGTATATGGTTCTTACATTTTTTAGCTGTCAAGCCTTTGAATACCTTGCATGAAGACCAGGGACACACTCAGCAATGCTATTATTGAGGAAATACAAATAAAATAACACTTCAGAACTTTCAAATAAGCAAGGTGAAGTAAGAAGATTACTACCCTTCATTCATTTTAATTTCAGCTTTCCTCACGCACATACCCCGTGTGCTCACCAGTGCTGCTAACCCAAATACTTGCCTCCCCACTGCAGAAGCGTGATGCTCACAAATCCCAGTGACTGACAGTGCTTAGAGCCAGCAGAGCATTTCACAAATCAGCACACTGAAGGCCTAGCACCTGGCATTATCGTACTTCTGAAAACTCCCACTGTTTCTCTGTTCCTGACGGCCAAAGTTCTGATTTTGGGTCTCAGGGCTGCTAACCTGACACTCTACCTACCAGCTCTTTCAATGGGAACTGTTACAGGACCTAAAGGGAAGAGACAAGAAGGTGGGAGGCAGGCAGGGAATGAGGCAAGAGGGGAGGGGCAAAAAAATAAAAGAAGAGAAAAAAGTCTCTCGTTAGCATTACTTCTTTACTTTTATGCTGAAAATCATCACAGCCTCTTGCTCTTGCAGCCATTCAACAGACATGCTGTTCCAGCAACTGATCAGTCATGGAATAAGCAACAGGCACATATGGGAACTGCCCTGTCTTGCCACAAGCACCACGAGGGCCTGTGGAATGTGCAGGTGATGCTCCCACAATGGCTTTTCAAGGACAGACTCAGTAACTGCCCAACTTAAAAGCTCAGGTTCATCATGCTGATTCCCATGAAAAAAACCCAAACCAACAAAAAAAGAAAACCTCACCCTCTTCCTAGAGCTCTCAGCTCTTGAAGGGTTGTTTCAGAACTAGAAGAGCTTAAGCGAGTGAAATTATTCTACAGAAGGGTAAGAACTAATTACTTGATACTGTGGCCATCATCAATAGAGACAAATTATTACACTCTCTTTCTTTATAAGCACTTGGCAGCCAGGAAGGGTAATAAGATCTGCTGCGGGTTCATACTTTATAAAGCAAAGGGCCAAAAACCATTTTGCCAACACAAGTGGAGTGTTGTCCTCCTAGGTGTGTAATACTAGCTACTGAAGAAACAAATTATTACAATGCTGTAAAACGTATAGGTTTTAAACATCATTATTGTGAGCTATGGGAAGTGTCTGTTGAGAAAAATACTATGCAGAAAGGTATACTGAGAATAATGCATTTTTAAAATGCATAAAAAACCCCCAAACTTCCACACTCCAAATAAGTTTTAAAGTTCCAACACAGTAAAACAAGCGTGGAAATCAGAGCAATTTTTTTGTTTATGTGTATTGTTTTAATTTCTTTAACTTCCTCAGCATTTGCCCTAGCTCATTTTATAATTAAAGTAAAAATTAACAAGATTATAAATATTGTCTAGAAGGACAGCATAGAAAATAAACAAATTACGCAGAAGTTTAGCTAATAACTTTTACGGGGGCGGGGGGGTGTGGGTGGGGTGGGGTGAGAATCCAAAAGGTACTAATTTCACTTTTTCCTTCCCATCAGCATGTGCACAACCTGATTACACAAAGAACACTGGCAAGGAGTAATAGATAAACAGATAACAGTATGTGACAGAAGGAGATGCATGGAAAGTAGCAAGAAACATTTAAAGAATGTAAAAGTTCAGAATGTCTTGTAATTATATTTTCAATTAAAATGAGCAGAAAAAATAAAACAGAAACACACAATTCTTAATAATTCTATGGAGTCACCTCTTGTTGCTGTACAAACCAGAAGAATTACCACTTTCTTCTCTCTAGTAGTCAGTTTGCACTGAGGAGAGAAAGGGTAAACTTCTATTTCAGTCTAATCATGATCAACAGCCTGTAAGCTGAACTCCACAAACTGACTTCACATCACCAGTGACCGTGACGACCGTGACGACTAGAAAAAAAAATAACCTCCGCATACTTAACTTCACAAAGATGGCACTTCACTTCTCGGAAGGAGGGAAGGAAAGAAACATCGGGTTTTTTTATTCTTAGCTGTTTTTTTTTTTTACTTGCCGCAGAAACCATCTTATTAGCACAAACATGAACAAAGCAACTAACAGAAAACTAGACAGCTGACAAAGTAAAACCTAGAAGTCATTCTGACACCATCTGGAAGGAGTTAGTTTAGCTATAAACAGAATTTGGCTAGATCCAAAAATCCCTTTCAACTTATTTTCAGAAACAGTCTAGTCGTCAAATTAAAATAGCCTGCCTCAAAAACTATCAAGTAGGAGGCAAACACTAATCTACAGGCAGGAAAACAACAGTCAAGCTGTGTGCTATTGTAAACAACCACTAGTATTGTTGAATGGGCAGACTGGGAAAATGTTATCAATTTCAGTAAATATAAACTAAATAAATGTTGGGAGAAAAAAAGTTTTTATGTTTTTAATGAAAAAAAGTCACACTACAGTTAGAATACTGATGCAATTATTGGAGTAACATGAAGGAATATTCTCTAATGAGATATTTGACGATATATGCAAGATAAGGTGAGACAAGAATAGAACTGTAAAACAGGCAGGAAACAGAAAAACACGTTTACTTTCCCTTAGTGGGAAAACTCCAGCAGAAGTTATGATGTACTGAAAATGCAATTTGTACTAAGAATTTTTACCACACTCTGCTGGTGTGGTTGGGTATAGCATGAACTAAACCAAACTAATCCCACAGAAATCAACAATCCAGCTGACAGCACTAAACTCAATGGTGTTAACTTCAGATTTACACTAGAGAACGCAGTTTTACCCCTATGAGATTGATTTGTTTACTTCAGATACCATGTGTCCCACTGCCTCTTTTGTATACTTTTTACAGGAAGAGAGACCCAAAACTGAGCACTACTTCATGCTGAAAGGGAGAGGTAGGAACCGTGCATAAGACACTTGAGTGCAGGATCTGGGTATCATTGTACTAGGATAAAAGTCTGGGCCAGGGATAAACAATGGCCTTTTTTCTCCAGTTAAGACTATACTCAGGATACTGGAAGTATCATTGAATGATCACATGAATACATGAAACTATTTGCTTCATGAAGTGTATGGAAGGATTGACAGACAGGACACACAGAAGAAACAAGAAAAAAATGTCCCTTTAGAAGGGCATAATGTAAATGAAACTGTGCCCTTTGCCTCCCTGTAACATTTTATTAGAAGCATGAGATGTTTGCTGAGTGAAGGATACTGTTGTCAAAGGTTGACAGGGCATGGTTCATTAATCTTGTCATGCCCTTTTTGCAGTCATTTCACACTCTTGATTCATACTCACATACTTCTATCCCTTTACAGTAAATGGTAGCCTCTAATCATTACTATGAAGTTGTGTTCCTAGGATGTTTTCTGTAATTCCAAACCACTCAATGCATACTTGTGTGGTGCATGTGTGAGGGAGAGAGGAAGTGAATGAAAGACACAAGATAAAAAGTTGGTGGGGTTTTTATGTTTGTTGGTTTCTTGTGTGCTCTTTTTAAACTACACTAATTCCTGCAACTAAGATCCAATGAAATTCCTTCAAATAAAGTTTTGGATGTCACTGTGCCTGAAGTACCCAACCAACTCCCTAGTAGTTACAGGCCTCGCTGTGCCTGCTTGAGCAATACTTCCTGCATTTTTACATACTTCTTCAGCATACCTGTATGGTGTACTGGTAAACTCCGGCTTTTGGCTGCCAAGGAAATGTCAAAATGCTGGGTGAAACAACTATGGGAACATATATTTCAACATCTTGCTGGTTTCGCACTGGAACTGGTAATGTATGAACACCTCCGTCCTACAAAAAGCAAAAGCACAGTATGATAAATGGCACCATAGTGCCTCCTATAATTTATGTTTAGTCATATATAGAGAAGTTGTTGAAAACTTCTGAGAGAGGAAGGAAAGCAACTGTTTAGGGTCACTTATGAACACCATTACTTGTGAGCAAAGAGCTCATCACAGCAAAGTGTACTATTGCATTAAATGAGTAGTATTACTGTGGAGATACAGCTGCCCACATTAAAAGGCAAACAGCAGTAAGAAATACACTTTCACTACTCCTAGTTTTTGACACCTTGTCTGCAGAACTAATTCAGTAACTCCACGCCTGTATTTACCACTTGCTCATTCCACTCTGCAGCAGGTGAAGACAAAACTCAGCCTAACAGACCCATTCCTCAGCCCATCTTGACATACTGGCCTTTACAACTTGGCTGTAAGTGTAATGCCATAACTCTGGCACAACATATTGTTTCTTACTGAAGTTCTGAAGGAAAATCTTCAGAGCTCTCAGCAGACCTCACTTCATTGAAGACTACCTCTGACACAGAGAATGAACACAGTTTATCATATACAAGGATCTACTAAATCCTACTCGGGGAATCACTAGAACTATTTCATAGCAAATGGGTTCAAGTGTTGAATTTTTCCAAGTTTCAAGCAAAAGCAAATCACTTTCACACCACATGCCCTGGTTAGCCATACCTTCAGCAGCCTGCCAACTAGCAAAAGTTAATATTAATTTTAAGAAATTTGCAGGCTGATACATTTGGCAGATTTTCATTCCAGCATTTAACATCACTTACCAAATGATAGAAAACTTTCCAAATGTGACTGAATGCAGAACAAGGCCAGGGTATGACACTGATGATCCTACCACAATAAATTGTAAATTTCAATCAGAGAATGTGAAAAGGCCTTTGCACCGGCACACGGAAACGATATGTGCCCACATAAGTATCTGCCATGAAAAAAAAAAATCAAGGCTGTGCACCACTAGTTTTAACAGGTGTTTGCCACACACTTGGTAGCAAAATCCCAGTCTTTATTTAAGCAAATCTTCTGTTGACTTAACTGACAGTTTTCCTGAAGTAAGGATTTTAGAATTTGATTCTTAAATCTGTTCAAACAAAGGTGGCTTAGACCCATGTATGTCTTAGGTTTCCTTTTATTATGTGACTATTAAGTCACTACTGCACAAGTAAATTATTTCTATGCCTACCAGTAAAGCAAAAGAGTTATTACGAAAACATACCTGATCTACTACTGATGTCAGTGCAGCATCAATGATAGTCTGACCCTTCTTCACTGCTTTCACATAATGATACGATCCATTCAGAGATGACTTCAGCACCTCAAAATATTCTTTGGACAGCTTTGTACTAATTCTGATATTCTAAAACCAGAACATTAAATAGATATTGTCACAGGTAACTAACATGAATACTGTACAGAAAGCCATAAACATACTAGCAACAAATCAATGAGAGAACAACCATTTAATAACACAATTCAAAGAAACTTATCTGAAACCACATAAGAATTTTTCCCTATGAAAATTTCAGTCTCTCAGCAAGATTGTATCTTTCAGACACGGCATTAACTCCAAAGAAAATATTTACTTTTTTAAATTATCAGCAACCTGAAATTAAACACAAAATGTGCTAATATTTATACTACTAAATAATTCACATTTTACAGTAATTTCTTAATTTTGTCATTCTTAAACTGAACAGGGAAGGAACATGCAAATATACCACCCCAATAGCATATGTCTGAGATCTAGCCGAAACTCAGATCTGTATCTCAAGAAGCAAATTAAAGCAACATTCCCATAAATTCAGTATTCTGAAAAGCATAGTTCAATAATTTTTTTTCTGCTAGCAAATGAACTATTGATTTATTTTTTTTTTAAAGCAATGCATATTTGGTACCTAGTACCTAGAATTCATCTTATTTAACTAGCAAACAGTGAAGTGTTTTAGTGCTACCTAATCCATCTAAGCTTTTCCCATAATCAACGGAAAGGACACAGGTAGCTCCTCAAGGATGTTATAAGCCCACCTTACACCTCATTCTTTAATAGGAAAGATTGCCTCTAGACATGAAATATTATATGTGATGGGGACTGATGAGATGAAGTACCATATTAGTACTGCTCTCCAGCAGTTACCCCAGTTTGCAATTTCCAGTGCAATGCCTATGCCACATATTTGAAGTGCACTGTCCATCTTTTAGGTTTTTTTTCTACAGTACTTAAGACTCCAAGGGACACTTTCACATGAATCTCTGCTCTAACAAAAAAAAAAAACCTCACAACAAAACAATGAGGGGAAAAAGAAAAGGCAAGAAGCAATATGCTTTGAAATGTCCTAACTCTGTGTAAATAAGAAACTGCTTAATTAATTTCAAAGAAAGACAGGATTTAGGAGACAGGCACTCAGAAGTATATCACCATTTCAACTTACATCAGATAAATACACCTTATGGCTTGATTTATCATACACTTCAATTGTTATTTCATAAAGTCTGCCTGTTTCCAGGATCCATCTGTCACCTGGATGAACTGTAAACCCTACAAAACAGGAAAAACTGAATAGCACAAACCAACAGCCTCTTTACATAATGTATGTAAGCATTTTGCTTCTGAAGATACACATTCATTGTTTTAAGCTGCTGAATACAAAGATGAAAGATACTTACTACTAAACCTATTTTGCACTGAGCTACTTTTCTGAATAAAATTACTTTTCTGTGAAAAGCAATACCAGAAACGGAAGCGTGTATATACACAAAGACAGACACCAACACAAAAACAAGAAAGAAATTATATTAAGTGATGAAGAAAACTGCAGCCAGTACCAACCTAAATACTTAGGATTTACAACATAGATAGTGCTGTTTGGTAATCTGGAAATCCCTTCCATACGAATACCTGAAGTCTCAGTAAAGGAAGAGAAATATTTTGACAAAAGTCAAGTAAAGATCAGCTTGTTCTTGGGGCTCCTTATGCCTCTGGGTATTTAAAGCTAATTGTACACTGAAAATAAATGTTCTCCCCACTGCCCTGAAAAACAGTGAGCATTTTAGAGAGATTTCACTGGAGAATATAATGCTCTAAATATAAAAATTAAGTAAAGCCCCACCACATTTCCACACTGAATAATGGGAACACACATGATTTAATTGATCTTTTGCCAACGTAATTTCTTAGCACATTTCAAAACATCAGGCAGCTCTGTTGGACTGAATTCACAGCAGTGATGCTTTCTATGGCTCTACCAGGTACTCTTGATTTTCAAGACTACTGGTACAAATGTGGATAATTTTATCTTTTTATGCTGCAAAGGGTGGAAATTTTGCCTCCTGCCATGAAATTCTGGATGGAAAATCATCACCTAGAAAGGATACTCTTGTGCCCAAGTACAAGGTTAGTTTGTCCCTGCTGCAATGCAGTTACAACGGATGTTGCCTGATCCAACTTGGCAACTGGCCAAGACGGATCTCCCTCAGGACCAAGTATGTTGTTCTGTAGCTGCAATCCATACTGATCAGACGGCATCATCAATTCTGTACATAAAACAAGACAACATATGAAACAACAAAATTAAATGTGTCAATGTTTGGATGCTGATAATTATTTCTGATTAATTTTTACTGATGCCTGGTGCACACATTAAATCAGTATTTTTAATGTCTTACGGAAACAGAATTTCTGTGATTACATCAACACACACGCACAAAATTAACTTCTTGCCTAACTTTAATTTCTTTGAAGCTGCAATTTTCAATTAACATCATCCCACCCTTTTGACCTAACATCCAACTCATTCCCAGCTTCAGAAGTGGCCAAATAACTTTCTATGAGTTACTGATAATTTCTGCTGCTCCGTTCTGCACTACTAGCTGACATAGTGAGCCTAGTAATCATTTATTTAGTCTCTTTAAAAAAATGATGTCAGTCATTACAAGCACAGGCTCATTGTAAGCTGCAGGCACTTTTCTGTTAGAAAAGTTACTAATTAGATTTGATTTAACTAAGACAGAGTTTCTTAGTAAATGGGAAATAAATGAGTACATCAAAAATGCAGTTAGCTCCTATTCAAAGTTATCCTTAGCTTCATGTCCTTCACAAACCTGCAATAGTATATCCTTTATAGACACAGTTTCTTTGGGAGAAAAATTAAACAGCTGTATCATGTGGTTTAGGAAAACAGTATTAAAATATTTAATTTAATTGATTTATTAATTATTAAATCTTAGCAAAAAACACAACTTCTCAGCCTTTAAAAATTCACATAGCGTTAAAAAAAAAAACAAACACACAACCACAAAACACAGGACAAACCTGTAATCTTCCCTTGCCTTATTTTCTGAACTCTGTACTGAATTGATGTTCCTACCAGAAGATAAATGTCATATGCTGGATTCAAAAGAATGTTTTCCAAAATAAGCAATCTGACTTCTGCAGGTTGTACATGCTATTGAGGGTAAAGAAAAAGAAAAAGCAACATTTAAAGCAGTTTACTTGTTTGAAACAGACCACACAGTAATAACTTATAATCTGTAAGTGAAAAATATTACTTGCTGTAATCGGCTCTTTATTATCATCTCAAATTCAGTCACAACAGGGACATGCAAAGCACAATGAATGGTAGGAAGATCTGCTCTATGCATACTGTGCAAGGCTGAAGAAAAAAAATCAAGTTTGCATGGGCATGATTTTGGTTCAGTTTTCTGGAGAATACAGATAAACTTGAGGCAGATGCAAAATGACTATTCTGACATCTAGAAATTTATTTTCCCTACTGTAAAACATGGTACTTCCACACAATATAACCATTACAACTTCACTGAGGAACCTGTATCAAATTCACTAGTCTTTTAGATTAGGAATACAACAGGTAATTGTATAAATTCCATTACAGCTGTTTGAGGGATGTTAACTGAAATGGCAGTCCGGCAGCAGTGACAGATTTAAAGGAACTACTAACCAGAAAGCCATAAAAAAAATTGCAAATGGAATAATATTATTTCGATTTCACTTACAGTATTCGCTCAAAACTAATTCAGAAAAATATTAAAACAGAAAGCTAGTAAAGCTACAAGCGTTCAAGGAAAAAAAAAAAGTCAGCCTGATACGCAGGATAACTAACTTCAGCAATTAGGTAGAACTGTAACAAAACCACAATTCTTAACATGCACTATTATTTGTGCCATGTTACTAGTATTACATACATGTAGGTAATATTTTCATAGAACACTTTTTACAAGTATGCGTTTGATAGTCCAAGGCAATTCTGCTTTAAACAAGAACATTACGTACAACATGTAGTAACACAAATCTGCAAAACCAGACTGCAGATACGAGATGAACTTCAGAAAAACTCCACCATTTTACAGAAGGATTTTTTTTTAAGGTGCAGCATTAAATTGATACTAGCACAACTGCAAGTATTCCTGCAAGGGACAACCTGTAAGAACTCTCAGGTGTTTGCAAATTCTATTAAAAGAAAAAACAACTCTGTTACTAGAGTTAAAGGAAAAACTCAGTCACTGCAAGTTACAAAGAAACAGCATAGATTTACTTAACAGCTAAAAACACTGCCAGTGCTGCAGTTTAACACCCCTGTAGCACTGACATTCTGATCCCAAAGCCCTTGCTTGGAGAGGAGCATCCAATGAGGTAGAATTACATACCAAGTATCCCTAAGACACCCATTTCAAGCACAACAGGAAATAAAGGTATATCCAATATAGTAATCCTTGTTCTAGCTATTTATTTATTTATTGAAAAAAGGACCTAAAGTGATCTAGTTGGTTATTTTTAAAAAGAGGTAAGAGGCCAATGCCCTATGCAGCATGATTCTAGGTTTTATATATATAATATGAATGACTACCAGGAATAATAAAACTGTACAGAAGTATTTGAAGTGTATTCCTCGGGGCCTTTTGTCACAGTTCAGTCTAAGAATA
Organism: Falco naumanni; assembly: GCF_017639655.2. Lineage (NCBI taxonomy): Eukaryota > Metazoa > Chordata > Aves > Falconiformes > Falconidae > Falco > Falco naumanni. Next base: position 108,873,987 of record NC_054057.1, on the reverse strand, counting down.
ATGCCTGGCACATGCTCTGTCCTGCACTAGGTAACTGCACCAAACTCCAAACCTTTCAGGGCGATCAAGAGCAGCACTGTAATCTTTTGTGATATGGGCTACAGAGTTGATCCAGTAGGACAGAGATGCAGCACTGATATCCACAACGTGACTACAGCAGGGCAAGCTTACAGTACTCCTGTAACACTGGACTAAAAGACTACATAACTGGGGGGGGGTGGAGAAAGAAAAGAAAAAGAATGCAAGTTTCTTACCTTATAGACACTTTCCTGTATTCTTGCTTTCAAATTAGAACTCCCTGTTTTCATTCCAGACACCAAAATGGTATCTCCTTGCTTGCCAACTTTTTCCATCTCCAATATATAGGAAGGTGGAATGTAAGTGGATTCTAAGAACTTGAGTATACTGAAAGGTGAACCAAAAAGTGAACAGAAAATTGTTAACTAATCTTTGTAAACTCACAAGAAACAACACCAGCATCTATTCCCAGCTATTTCCATTTTTAAGCAAATTTAAGATGTCTGCTTGGGACCAGATATCCAAATTTTACTCATTCTTCAAGATATCTGCAGCTAACTTCTGTGACTGATAGAAGTTTGTTTGAAGCTTGTTTGTGGGCTTTCAAGAGATATCAGAAGACTGCACATGTTGTCTACAATGATCTCTCCAGTTTTTACAATAGGTGTAGACTGCAAAAACTCTCTATGTTATTGTAGAACAACTGATGTGAAAGACCCAAAGCTTATGTTCATAAAAGCAACAGCTTAAACCAAAACATAACTGTGACCTACAGGAAGAAGTTAGGATACATTTAATAAATTACTATGAAAAAAATCTACAACCAGAGTACTTGTAATAACGCTTAAGAGATTTCAGTTTGATGTGATGACAGAGGAAAGGAATTTGCCATGAATGTGTAAACGACAGGACAGAAATTGAAAGAGGATCATCTTCTGAAGTTTGCCAGCTTCCATATGCACATGATCTGTTTGGCTTTATGTGCACTTCCACAGCACAATCAGTAAAGCCATATTGAGAACAGTTATAAATATTAACATTGATGACAGTTCACTGCTTATTTTGCAAAGCTGTAACATGATTAGAACATTTTTATGTTACCATAGCTGTGCTAACAGTACAGCATATATCAATATTAGTTTGGTTAAAACCACATCTCTAGCAAATACACTGAAACAAAAAGGACTATGGACTAGGACTTGGATTGTAAAATGCACTGAACAATTAGCACACTGCCTGGCTGTCGTTATAGATAGGGGCCATATACTCGTACCTGCAGCTTCAAGTGTATTATGGGCTTAACAGGCTTTCCCTTAGGTAATGCTGTATGTTTGTTTCTCTAAGGCTGCATAACTGGAGTTTGTGTTTACCCAGCAGAAAAAAAGTCCTATTTGCTACCCCTACCCCATTTCTAAGGTATTTGGAACATAGGTTTGAGGATCGAAGTTAACTGTTAACCATTCTTCTCTCTAAGAGAACTGGTTTCCCCACATGCCAGTCATAGAATCGTCCTATGAATAAAGCCAGGTTCTTTAAAGGAAAGTATAGTTTTCTACATTATTTTATGTCCCACAATTTCCCTATATTTTGCTGGAACCTGTTTTCTGAAGTAAGTGAAGCCTCTGGTGCAGGAGTTTGAATCTATTTCATCTCATAAGCTTACTATACGTTAGGAAATTTCTGACTAAAGATGTATTCAAGAAGTGTCTGTAGACTGTTGTGTGACAAAAAACAGTTTCAGGTGTTTGGTTAAATTCATGCATATCAGGGAGGCATTTTTTTCTACCAACATTCATGTCAAGCAAAATCAAGATTTACCACATAAATACTAGCATAATACCACAAATAACAGGGTCCCACTGTGTTAACACCAGCTGGCATCAGTGCAGAGGTAAAATTCTTGGAGTTCAATTTGAAAAATATCCCTTACTACTAAGCAGCTTTCAATTCTGGTTATTTTAATAAGGATGGAACCCCAAATTTCTGTTTGAAGTCACTGAAGAACAGAACTACTAAGTCATCGCTGTAAAACTACATCGTACATATGCTTAATAAAAAAATCCAAACAAACAGAAACACACCACTACCATAACAGAGGCCAAAGATGGTCAGTGACAAGCACAGGAGGAAAAAAACATTTAAAAAAATATAATCATAGGGTCTGGATTCTATTCCTATCCTTGCCATAGGTGAACTTTCTGACTTTTGGGCAAGAACTTCATCTCCATTAAATGCAGGAAGAACTTCCTTATTGTACAGAAATGCTAAAAAACACTTCTCTCATTAGCGAGTTGAAAAGCATTCAAGATCTTGGGACAGAAGGTTCCACAAAATACAGCGCTTCTAAATTCCAGCTAACTTATTGAGTCAGTACAAATGATGAACCGAGAATCATGACTTATTTATTAAGCAAGTGCTTTCCATTCATTGCGCTGTCTGAAAGACAATATATTGAATACCTTCATTGAATACCTTTCATTTAATTATGTCACCTGGCTTCATGAGCTGTAGCTAGCTCACAAGCAGCCACTTGGTCAGTTCCAATTTAAATATTAACTACTTTGAAAGCTATTTCAATACCAGTACTAAGTGTTGACTGAAACCTGAAACTCTTCAAGTTCAGAGAGCTCCTTTCTGAAATAGAAGAGGACTTTCTTCCTTCAGAAAAAATACCTAAAAATAAGCCTGTCTGCCAAAATCCTGAGATAACAATCTTATTGATAAATCTTTCCTTTGCACAAGATGTTTCAGGAAGATCACCAATTGCATCTATTTATTTCTAGTTGTTGTATTAGGGCTACCTGGGCTGCTCATTAACGCTATAAATTGTTAAATTAAACAGGGATACGAGTCCCCAGGCTGTTGAGCAGGCACTTAAAAAAAACATACTGAAACAACTAAGCCATAAGCATTATTTCAGGCATCAGCTCACAACAGCTAGACATGGGGAAATAGTTACTCAAACATGATAATTTCAAGAAAAAATTAAATTAACATACCGTAATGCACTATGGGAATCTGAGAAGCCATCAGCCTCTGTGTCTTCTACTATTGTCCAGTCAAAGACTAACCCTGCCAATGTGCTGAAAGTGTTTCCTACAAATCAAAATCAAATTAAAACAAAAATAACCAAAAAGCATACAGTCTTCCTGGAACAATGACTTTTTCCCCCTAGAAAATTTCTGTATCTTACCCCCAAAAGAAGCAATATCTGTATTTAGTTAAAAATCACAATCTACCTTGCTTCACTGACTTCTGCAAGTTTAAGATGTTTCTGTTAAGTGGCTTTTCTGTTCACATTTTGCAACACCATATTCCACTTTATGGTTTTCACAAAGCCCATGAGATAGGTGGTGGCACCTGCACCTATCATCCACTTGTCAGTTCTCAAGACATCCTTCGCACCCACCACCTCCTTTCCCCTTTGACCACAAAACCCTTACCATTTCTTGGATATTAGCAGGACATACATAAACCTCCCCCCTCAAGCAGCTAAACAATCTTTCATTTTGAAACACGTGGATCTGAGTTCGCAGCACAGATGAACTGCACTTCCCACAAATACTGTTTTAGTTTTGAGCACAACCATGATTTATCCATAACAGGAAAAAGTTTTCACTCAAAGAACTCAAACTGAGCACCTTCTTTCCAGAAACTGTGAACCACCAGAACATGAGAAATTTCAAATGGTAAAAAAGGAACAGAAAGGAATAAACAGACTGAAAACAAAGATTTATCATGATCGTATTTAAGTGTAATGAGCTGCTAATATGAAAGATCTTACAACCTTCAAGATGAGTCTTGCTCTGAATTGCAGAAGTTGCACAAATAAACACTGAACTGGAATCCCAGTATTTACTATATTTTAAAATATTTTTTCATTTGTGTTATTTCCTTGACATTTATATCTATATTAATAAAGTAAGAATCAAAGCAGATTTATCATCAGATTCTTATGCTTAAAGGTTTATGACATTTTTAAACCACAAAAATATTTTAAGACAAGGTAACACAACACACAGCCTATATTGTTGCTCCCATTTCTATACAAATTACTGCAGATAGCTCCAAATCCCAGATAAATAGGATTTTAAACACAAAACTCTAAACACACAAGGCAATATAATTAAAATTGATTCAGAATGGATTAATTAACATGCATTCAAGTCTGACTTTCTTTAATGATGCATGGTTTGGCTTTGCAAAGCTGTATTGCACTCTTTTGTTTTGCTGCAACTGAAAATAACAAGGTCAGTGGAGAAATGCCCATGGCAGCACTATGAAGAAGCTATGCCTGGACAGAGACAGTGCTGCAGCCAACTGGTAGCAAAAGCTTGAAACTGTCCCTTACAGCTTCTGAAAGACCGCCAGGCCTGGGTGTCCTGGCTCCTGTCGGGGTCCCTCATTACAAAGACAAAGTCAGGTTATCAAAGAAACTATCATGGGCATTCCCCAGACAACGCAGGGTCTCACTCGTTCAAGCCAGGATCAGGTACCCCTGCAGCATGGTGGGCAGTGGCTGTCTCCACGTTAAACCCAGCAGCAGCAGCACCCAAGGAGGCAGACAGGTAATACAGCACTTGTGATGAACCACAGTATGTCTTTATCCTTCCCTGAAGGATCACACAGCTGTAACAGGAGCTGCAGACCAGCTGCCCTGCGGCCAGCTGTAACATTACCCTCCCAGGCTCCTCAGATGTCAACACAGACAGTGACTTGTGTTCCCACTCCACAACCATAACCTCGCCCGGAGCTGCTCCTCCTCTGTGATGCTTCAGCAGAAATGTGTCTCTCTCACTGGCAAGGCTGGAGTAAATCCCAGTAAACAAAGAGAGATGTCTTGATGCGCTGTGCTCCATTGCTGCAGCAGGAAGCCAGTGTTCCTTGCACACTCACAGCCAAAGAAATGCAAGCTCACATCTTTAAGCCTTTCTCTTATTTAACTCACCTCCAGGGAAGTCATAATAAAATAACTTGAGCAAAGTTCATCAGATAAAAGAAAACAATATGTGACTTTTTTCCCCCTCTACATTCTATACTTTATTTGGCCAAATATGTCCATGATAATCTTCCTAACTTTCATTAATGATCTTTGAAAAGCAGTATTTGGGAATTGAGTTTATATTTGAAGTAGCTTATTAAAAACACGTACAAAAAGGAATCCACACTTACGTAACTGATTAAAAAATGGAGATTATATAAAAAAATATATATATGTGAAAGAGAATAAGGAAATAAACTATTCCTGAAGATATACCCTGTATAATTCATAGTAGGATTCTACTCCTCTACACAGGATTAGAATCATCAACATTAATGAATGGTCCGACCCACACCAAGTGCAATAATCTGGCAATATAAAACACAATAATCACCATCTGCCCAAAGCAAATTGCACTTGGTATATCCCTAGAGCCTACTTAACAGCTATACATACCAGGGAAAAAGCTCTGTCACTACAGCATTGTATACGTACAATTATTGATACAAAGCATCTACTCCCCCTCTCACACAGGCTGCACTAACAGGCTTGACACCCGTTCCTTGTGCAAGTTTTCAGCAAAATTAAGCAGATTTTTCCCAACAGTCATTGACCTGGATAACTATTTTATATTGATTTTCTCACCTTCTGAATATTAAATAAAAAGTGTTCAAGAGTCCTTTATTCAATTCTCTGACTTTTCCTGAACAATTATATCCCTCAATAAACTTGCCACTGCTCTTGAATTTATTTTTAGACTGTTCCAAGAAAAACCACTGAGAGTCTAGTATGTCCAAAGGTCTCCCAAGAATGGATCTCAAGGTCATTTGGGTCAAAAAGAACTGATTTTCAAAGCTTTTGAGTGTATCCTGATCTTCTAAACTTAAACAATGTGTTGACTAGAAGCCATAGGACTAAACTTCCTAATCTTCAGTCATGCAGATTAAACATTCTTTGTGAGTTTGGAACCATTGCTCCTGTTTAGACTCTAACCTGGGTGGCTACCAGCACAAACTTGTCTTATTGAGCATACTTGAAAGTTTGCAGAAACGCCAAGCCAAGAATCCAGTATTACGCACAGTATAAGAAAACAAAATTATTTTTCATTATTAACATCGTAACATGGTATTCATGACTTACAAAAAAACTAAATGTAGGATGAGCTCAATCACCCAAAACAAAAAATTCAACCTTTTCTAGCTGCTTTACATATAATTTCCTTTCAGCCCAGCAGTTGTCCTAAAAATCACTTGGTTTGTGTGAGTGTTGATGCATGCATAAAAATAGATTGTTGAAACTAAACTAAATTCTTACCAGCATCATAGCTCTTTTTCTGATCCTACAAACAGTAGGAAAAGCAGAAGTTTTCTGCTCCTATTAAATAATGATGCATTCAGCCAAGTGTACTGACTTTTATGATCCTAAATGATACCTCCCAAAAGTGAGCATAATAATTAAGGAATATTAATCCAAGCAATAGGTGGTTTGGTCTTCAACATAATCTTTAAAGATACTGTTGGACACTTAAATGGACTCAGATAAAATGTTCTTTTGCAAAATTTATTAGATTACCTCAAAAGAAAAAAAAAGAAGAAAAACCCCCAAAACTGAACAGATTTACTTCACATCCCTGTGCAGCCTTGCTCAGCCTAGTTAAATCCCGATGGAACACTTCAACAGGACAAGTGCTGGGACTTCTTCCATTACACTTCTACTCCTAATCTGGAGGCAGAATTGCTAAGAACTGATACCTTTATTTTTTTCTAAATTCTGATTTTTATAAATACCCCTAGCACTAGCTTTCGGGGGGGGGGGGGGGGGGGGGGGGGGCAGGAAGGGAAAAAAGGCAAGCAAAAGTTGTTGGCAATCAGTGTTTAATCTTCCTATTCAGGTAATATGTAGATTTTATTTTACACTTTAAAAAAATAAGCTACTGAATGTATTATCCAGAGAGCTCCCTTTAAATTACTCAGTTTGGCTTCTAACATTCAATTGTGTTGCAAGTAAAACCTGTGCATGTCAGACAATTGGAATTTCAACATATATTTTATCTCTTACTAGTAAATCTCTTACCTTCAGAATCCAAAGCCTGAATTTTTAGCTCCAGTGGTGAATCTTCAAGATAGAGTTCTCTTGTTGTGGACACAATTTGGATATCATGAATTATATCAACTATAGCATCACAACGAAGCACTTGTCCAGTCACTTGAAGAGACATCAGAAAGACCACATGAAACCAGCAACACTGGACATGCTTATCAAGAGCACCACCAAACCAAAATGCACCTCAAATGTAGCCAAAGGCACAAGACACTGAAGGAACTGAAACTGGGTCATGACCTTGACTAATAAACTCTTGGTCAAATGGTGATTGTGGCTAAGCAAGCAGGAAAAGCAGTTCCCTTGCTCACTGAACTTTAGAACAAATCTTTAAAAAAACCTGTGATCTCCACCTACACTAATAATTACAGATGTTTTCTCTGAGTACAGAGTAAGAGTTTCTACAGTGCAACTGCCAGATGTGGTCCATGTCCTAGAGAACTTCATGACTTTTACCCACAGATGATAAACCCCTATATACTTCTTCATTTAGTGACTGTAAGACATTTAATTGGCCATCTGTTTTTGCCTATCTGCCATTATAAAAACTAACCTGGCACACTGTATGACAGACACAAAGGCAATTTCCAGCTTTTAAAATGCAAATTCAGATGTTTTGCATTATATAAAAAGTAGGTACTGAAAATTATTTTCAGCCACTCCACCCACCTTTTTTTTCCTCAAGGAATTACCTGTTTTCCTATTAACACCATTAATACTTATTTGAGGTGTTTAGCAAACGGAACTTTGAAACCATATCCATGGAAAGTCTAAAATTACTATGCATATGAACAGAAATGTCTTATTTTGTGCACTTATAAATCTCTGCTTTGTTTCTGAAGGATGCCAGGATCCCCATAAACAAGTAGTGGTATGCTTACAAAAATTAAAACTTACTTATATCTTCAGCAAAGATGATACTTGTCAGACGTGTGGGCTGTGAGGACTGTGCCTGGACAACAGCCTTCTGTGAACACTGGCGCTCATCCTGATCTGCCAGCTCTATGCTTGCAACCTCTGGCCTGGTGGAGGACCTACAATATTATTTGGTTGTGTTAGCAGGATTTAAGTTACTGCTAGAAAGGAATCAAAGGTCTGGTTTAAAAGCTACAAACATAATTCACATGAGACAGGCTACACTGTCAGGATTGCAACAGCTCCTTCAGGACTTCAGCAAAAGCAAGCGAGGGCTGAAGGAGGGGGAAAGCACAGCCAGAAGCCCACCAGAGCCCAGGCAGACAAACACAGCATTCTCTCTATTGTGGGATGCTCACCGTTGAATGCGATTCAGAGCTATACCCTGCTACTTAACGAAGTTACAAAGCCTCTGGCCCGAGTATTAGCTTAGAGGTGTGGACAAGCAAAAACACATACAGAATATTCAAGCAAAATGTAGAATAATTTTAACTGAAGGCCTGTTCACCACTTGCATTCTAAAAATGTTTGAATCAAAGCTCTAAAAAAACCAGATGTTCTCCCTGATGCCAACACATCACAGTTATGTATGTTTGCTATGGCAGAGACTCTGAACATCTAAGAAACAACATTTTTTAATCAAGAAATATGAATAAAAATATAGTCAGTCTGTTTAGCTGAAGTACATACCACTGTAAACCATGCGAAGTTGTAAAATCACCTTTGTTGAAACATAAGCTTACATGGAATTCTGATCTAAAATTGATGCATCTGTTACTTCCTGCTCCGACTTGTACAGCTTTTCTAAAGACACGTGCTTCAGGAATGAGCTTGTGGGAAGCTCCTTCTCACCATGGATGTGCAGCCCGGTTCCTACTTCCTGTGTGCCAAAAGCGTCAAGATGAATGAGAGGTGGGATGGAAGTGTTTAAAAGTTATTCAAAAACATGCCTCTTGAAATTAGAGATGGTAGCAATGATGGTAGAGGTGGCGAGGCCTGCATGTAGACTGCTCAAAGCGATTGCAGTATTCAAGTAGGCCATACCTCTTGCACACAGTTAAAGAGCATCACCACTCTGGAGCTAGGATGAGCTGCTAACTAACCATTTTGGAGAACCATTTGGGAGAACTGGGTCATAGCTTCTCCACAGAATTCCTTGCTCCTGCTACACCTTCAGGAGTTACTGCCCAGTAAGCAGAAAGGCACCCTGCCTGGCCCCCAGCTCAGAGCCCAGCACCCTGCTTAAGCCTCTAATGAATTAAATGTCTGAAACAGCCATAGCTGTTTGTTCAGAAGTCCTGAGTCAGAGCTCTTTCACAAGGGTCCTTTGAAGGCTTAAAACAATGAAATAAAGCACTGATGACAACACTGTTCAGGAATTGCTTCTCCCAGATGATGACACCGGTTCTGATGAAAACATTGCATTATCCAGTAAATGCAATCTAAACCGGGCACTAGATCCCCACCTGGTAAAGATGGTGAAGCTGGATTGATTTAGACTTTTCTTCTGGAGGATGTTTGAAAATATCCACCTGTGATCTATAGGAAAAAATCTTTTAACTCAGCAACGAGCCAAAGGAGACTTTCATACGGCAGTATCATACATGCCCTTCTCCCCAGATACAAGTTTTACATACTTTTATTACTGATAGCACCAACCAATCCAAAACACTGAAAAACAAAATTTCTTGTTGTAGTGGGTTTGCATGGCAAGGTTTTGGGAGCAGGAAGGGCTACAGAGATGGCTTCTGTGAGAAGCTGCTAGAAGCTTCCCCCATATCTAACAAAGCTAAGGCCAGCTGGCTCCAAGATGGACCTGCCAATAGCCAAGGCTAAGCCAATCCGTGACAGTATCCCTCCGGGATAACATATTTAAAAAGAGGGGGAAAAAATCTGTGCAACAATTGCAGCAGAAGAGAGGAGTGTATGAGAGTATGTGAGAGCAACAACCCTGCAGACACCAAGGTCAGTGCAGAAGGAGGGAGAGAAGGTGCTCCAGGCACTGGAGCAGAGATTTCCCTGCAGCCTGTGGTGAAGCCCATGGTGAGGTAGGCTGTCCCCCTTGCCCACAGAAGTCCATGGCAGAGCAGATATGCACCTGCAGCCCCAGGACCCCCCCATGCTGGAGCAGGAGGATGCCCAAAGGAGGCTGTGACCCATGGGTAGCCCATGTTGAAGCAGATTTGCTGGTAGGATGTATGGACCCATGGACAGAAGAGCCTACACTGAAACAGCTTTGCTGGTAGAACTTTTGACCCCGCGGGAAACCCACACTAGAACAGTCCGTTCCGGAGGGACTGCACCCCATGGAAGGGACCCACACTGGAGCAATATGTGAAGGACTGCAGCTCATGGGAAGGACTCGCATTGGAGAAGTTCATGGTGAATTGTCTCCTGTCAGATGGACACCACACCGGAGCGGGGGAAGAGTGTGAGGAGGTAGAGAAATCAGGAGTGAAGTTGAGCCTGGGAGGGAGGGAGGGATGGCGGGAAGGTCTTTTTAAGTCTTGACTTTTAGTTGTCATTATCCTACTCTGATTTGAATGGTAATAAATTAAACTAATTTCCCCGAGTCAAGTCTGTTTTGCCCATGATGGTAATTGCTGAGTGATCTCCCTGTCCTTATCTTGACCTCCAAGCTTTTCATCATATTTTCTCTCCCAACTCATGAGGGAGGGGAGTGATAGAGTGGCTTTGGTGGGTACCTGCCACCCAGCCAGTCAAACCACACTTGTTAACTAAATCGTACCCATTTTAAAAAAATAACACATCACAGTAAGTTCAATTATCTTAGAGTTAAGAGTTGCAGTCCAGGTGAACATGGACCAATCCAGTTGTAGTCCCAGGAATAAAATTACAAGTTGTGTTTTCAACCTTAAGCAGTGAAAAGCACAATTCTGAAGACAAAACCCAGTTGCACAAGACACCAAGATCCCTTTGGTTCGAAGCAGTCAGTAAGACAGCAAACTGCATTTCTTACAGAAACCTCACATCAAACAAAAACACATGTGTTAGCTCTCTAGTTCCCCTACATATGGGTCTGGATTTTATCACACTACACTGTCCAAATAATGAGGCCCCAAAAGCTTGCAGTCCAAGGGCACAACACTCGTCAGAACACTTTTAATTGTGTGTGGTAATAGCTGCGTAGAGGTTCATTGGACACTACTATGCAGTATGGTATTTTTGTCTTGGGAGAAATTAATTAATTTAAAGAATTTTTAATTCATAATATTGGTGTGCTCCCAACAGTATTTTGCCTACACAAAGACTAGTTTCAGAGGATTTTGAAACAAGACTATCAACTGCTAACTCCGCAGTTTCAAAGTATTTTATCTGCTCAAGGGAAAAAACAACCCATGGCAGCACACAATAGACAATTTAAACATCAATTAGAAGCTTAAGCCCAAAAATTGTTCATTATATTCTAGATACGTAAGCTAAGTACACAAATACAAGGATTTTTTTTAATACTAGGGTTTACAGTGTTTCTAAAATAATACAATTTCTTTTCTATATTAGTAGTACATTTAACTTCCCCATATAGAGAGATTAATTTAAGAGCAAACAATTCGTTATTTTCCTGTTACTCTGTACTTAGGCAACCATGAAAGTTATCCAACATTCTGCAAGTTTCTTTAAACGATGTTAGTATTCACAACCAGTAAGGCTTTTTCTGTACTTGGCTGGTAGGCATTTTAAGCTAACTATGTGGATCCAACATAATATGCATGGTGGCTTTTTTTAAATAAGCATTATACGTATGGAAGTGACTTTTATTTTTATTATTTAGTTCTTTACATTGCTTAATATTCTCTGCCATTCGAATGTTATATATTAATTTGCATTCTTATAGTCTGAATTTAATTATGTTTACAACACAACAGGGGTTTCACAGTGTTTTGTATTTGTTCTTTTAATATACGGCTATGTATTGCAATACATAACCACTACAGTTTGTACTAATAGCAGTGTTGTTAAACTCAACCTAATTACAGGATATTTTTCAGGATAGAAAAAGGAAAGCACAAAGATAAACTGAAGTTTGCATTGAATTTTAGCTGTAAACTTACATACACTCCACAATTACAAAGGAACTTTTAAGCTTTTATGGCTGAATGCCAGTGAACTCTTAGCTGTCACTGGAGTAGGGAACCTGAGATTTGATACTATTTGGCCTCTAATGGTAGTTTAAAATACGATACAGATTATCAACTGAATTTCTTACTTTTTTTTTTCTAAAAAAACATTTTTAGTTTTATTACCAAAAGGATGTCTGCTATTTTAGGCAGTTACCTGAACTGGGCAGGTAAAGTAGGGCCTTTCAGAGGCTTGGTTTACTATTGATTTATATTAATAAACAATCTGTATGACTACTGTTTTTTACACAACATATGAAATATTTGTGCCCCCTCAATATCATCCAGCGGTATCAAAAGCACTTTCTATTTACAGCTAACTCCTATTCAGAGTCAAGTACAGAAAGGATAAGGCATTAATCAAACAGGCTGTATAGCAATTATAGTGGCAGTACTCTGCTGTAACACACACAGGGATCACTATTGTGTTCTAGATGAACAAGAAAAAGAAAATTTTGCTTTAAATGGCATCAAAGACTGCAAATTATATCATCTTCCAATTACAGCAGATCTTCAGCAGCACGTCAGCATGCAATAGTGAGAGTTAGTCTTGTCAGAGATCAAAATTAGATCCTGAGAAGCAAGCAACGGAAAGCATTTCTGGCACTAGCCCTTGATCGCGTACCAGGGTCTAGAAGAAAAAGCAAGGCGGGGAGCAAGCACTAGAAAGAAGAGCGAGATGAGGGGGAAAAAAGCAAATAAATGCCCCAATAATTATTTTCCTCAGAATAAAATCCTACTTACTGAGGAATTAACGACACTTGCAATAAAGACCACCAGTCTTCTTTCCAATTTCCATTTTGTCTGTTTTCACACACACACACAGAACCATGTGCCGATATTGTACCTACAGATCTACACAAACCTATGCCTGCACTTTTTTAATTGACTGTTCTTTAATATCACATGTGAATACTTGAATACTTCCATTATACTTAAATCAGCTGGTTAAAACATTACTCTTTCCCTCGCTCAGCAATATTCTGTTGATTCTTATTGCTTCAGCGTTTTATATTGTTTTGTCATCTCTTCAGACGTGGAGATGCACCACAACTGCCAGTTGATCTAATCTTTTAGAATTTGTATCAGGCATGTAGCCAGAGGGAAACGGGATAGTGAGGTTTTTAAAGAGTTTGGCAAGATTGGATTGACCAATACATTAGACACCTCACTTCTAGTCACTCTTGGGACTAAGGCTGTTGACATACAAAAATGAAGAGTCTCAAGAGCCAGAACAGCATCCAGGCAACTGTAGTTGTATGATAAAAAATAGGTTCCCAGAGAACCAAGGATATGGGAACTGATCCCATTCTGAAGAAAACACAGAGGGAGCCTGGCAAAGTTCCCTCAACTCTTAAGGATTTTTAACAACACAGTGGCAGATTATCTCTCTATTGTTCACTCAATCCTCTCCTAGGATGTTTCTTATTGTACTGGGAAAACAGAAAGCAGCAAAAAAATCCTCCATCCAGTCCTGCTTCAGAAGCAAATAGAAACATCACACACAGAGTGAAGGATAAGGCTTGCACTCATGGGTTTTTATAATGGTGACCAGCCGGCATGCCCATTAACTTGAAAGGAAGCAGAGTTAAGCCAGTGATGATTGTTCTCGAAATCCAACCCAGATGCCCAAATTGTAATGTGGATATTTTGTCAAATCAACTGGTAGACTTTTTAAAAAGATTTTATTCTAAGTGCTTATTTTTGCACCTTTTCTAGCTGCATGAAGGAAAATGGCGTGCCACACTAGTGACAGTCATCTTCCACCTAAGACAATGCAATAAAGGTTTATCCACACAAGTTGTCTGAAATTAGCTTAGCCTTACTGCAAGTTAGAAAACTAAAATATTGCAGATCACTTCCAAAATACAATGTCACATATTGCACTATTTCAAATTACCCATTGTAAACCTTCTCACACGTAGACACCCTTAAAGCTTCCATTACTATGGTGAGACACACACCCAAACCCAGCAAAAGTCTTAAAACATTTCATGGGTGTTGAGCAATTAAAGCTGCCCCAGAAGTAACAACAGCCCCTACTCCTTCTATCCTCCTTCCCAGGCAGGTTATGCTCAGATTCAAAAAACATTTTTTTCAGCAGTAAACCTGCACTACAGGCTGACACATTGGGTAAGAGAAAAAACATGATTTCTTCTGCCTCTTCAACTCTGGCAGAACATCTGTGCTGCAGACCCATGCTACCTACTCTGGTTTTGAGCCAACATGTAACACTGGCCTGACCCACAGCAACACAGTCCATTTCACTTTACCAGCAAGGATATCTCAACCCAATTCTAAGCTCATTTGGCTATCTACAAGAGCTTGAAGCCAAGCTGGAAAAGCACACACTGCAGTGCAGCTTGCCTACCTGCCAGTCAGCAGCGTAGACACCTCCCCGAGAGAGGGAGAACATTTTGTTGCCTGCTGTAATGGCATTAAGAAGTAGGAAATGCAGCACAAGTGATAGCTAAAGAAGGGGTAAGACTAGCAGGAGATAACAATCATTATTTAAGATGTCATTTTGTAATATGGAAATTGTCAGTATCTCACACAAAATACTTTTCCATGAAAGTCAAAGACAGGGTTTTTTTAGACCCATAGTAAAACATAATCCACAACAACTAAACCCCTGGATTATCCATTGAGACTGCCAGTCTTGTAGCAAAGTAACAGACCTTGATCAGCAACACTCTTATTCAATACACATTTTTAAAACACGTAAACCACCACATACATCCCCTAGAGTGATAAGATCAATTTACAACCCAGTATTAGAAACATGACAAGATAAGGAGCTAGAAAATGAGCTCTACCTGCTAACTACTGCAACAGCAGCGCTGTATGTAGGCTTTGGTTTCTCTGGAAGCACCTGTGCATGACACAGCTCAAACACTACTCAGCTGCTGGATCTCTCACTCCAGCTCCCTGGCACCTGCTAATCTCCCAACGGCACTTAGCTTCATGTGACCTCTGTGAGGGCTTCAGTAGCACACAAATGCTTTTATTTAAGGTGGCAATAAAGTCTCATTTGTTGTATTTGCAGCAAACAACATTATACAGGGCCATTATCACCGTTGAACAGTTTCCTATAACCTTGCCATAGCAAAACTTCTGACTTCAATGGTCAATGGTTCAAATTCAATCAGTTGCATTTCTCAAAGTTAACTCCTGAAGCTGAAACTTTCTACCAGTTCTCACCATGTATCTCAATTCTAAAAGATATGAAATGATATCACAGACATGTAAGCATATTTATCGAGGACAGATAATTTCTGCCATAAATACCCTATGCCATGCTGCGTACCTTGGGGAAAATGTTGGGGGGTTTTGTGTGTTTCCCTCCCAAAATGTTATTTTGGTAAGGCTGATTTCAAGGAGGCAATTCTGCTCCTAAATGCTTTCATTCTTCTAGGTGTCATTTCTGGATTAATGTAATTGCAAGATAAATACAGATGTAATTTAAATGCTAAAAATATCTGCTCAGACTGTGTTTTATCCCTAAAGATAGTACCACGTACAGTATTTACAGATGGGAACACCGTATGCTTTGAAAAAAAAAGCTTTTACCAAAAAATAATTTTAACATAAAGGCAACCCAAACTCCAGACGGCACAAGCATCTTGAAAATCTGAAAATAATTTAAAGCTATGTGTGTAACTTTATCATTGCTCTCAATCTGCTCTGGTGATGATAAAACTTGACCTTTTCCCTCGGAATCACTGGAATTCTCAGACACTACTACAACCACTTTGAAAATATCCTGCTTTCAGAGGTAAACTTGAAGCCCCAAAGGGAAACTGGAAAGAAATAAGGTCACAACATGTCATAGACTCATTTTTCATGAAATTGGACACTCAGGTTATGAATTCTGAAAGTTTGAGATGACTAATGCAGTCCTTCAAATACTCAAAGGATGTCTTTTGAAGACAGATGCTGCTTTTAAGACAAGAACAGCATTTATATGCTACCCCTAACCTTGCAATCTCCCATATTACATAACCTCAGTCCCCTTCTCAACACAAAGGGCCTGAAACTTGTAATTTCCATTCCAAATCCTTGCTTTTGTGTATGCAAATCCACGGTCATTTTACAAATCCTGGGTAAGGCACAGCCAGTACTTCTTAAGTCGTTACATTTAGCACTTCACTTTAACCGTTTCCCACCAGTAATAGCTATTACTGACAGCTCTAGCAGGAAAGTACAGGAAATTTGTCAGCAAGTAGCAGTGGAGTTGCCTGCCCCTCCAAAATACCCTTCTTTCTAATCCTCTGCAGTTCAAGGCCTGCGAGGTCAAGGATGTAGAGGATAAGACTGCTGCAGATGCAATCTAGCAAACATGCTCTGAGCACCAGGAGCATTACTGCTCCTGCTCAGTCACACACACACAGCTACTGCTTCCTCCTGACGGTTTTGTAAGCACACGTTGAGCTTTACCACCCACATCCTGCCAGTCCCTGCAAAGCAGAAGTGAATAAATACACATTTACAACCCCAGTACAGAAAACGATGACACACTCTGTATTAAGCCGGCATAGTTCCTTAATTCTCAACCAAAACTAATCTCTGAAGAGCAGACAGAGAGAGTGGATGGAAAAGCATGTTAGAGTCTTTCTGCATTAGGGATACAACCTGTTGCTGGCAACATAACACGCTCTGCAGTGGCTACAAATCACCCTCATTAGAAGTAGGTATGTAGACCAAATCTGGTACTCCCTAGAGGACAATCTCATATCTTTACATCTGTAGATTTCAGTGAGATTTGCAAAGGTCTACATATTTCTGACAGCTGGATAGCACCCCAGCATCACCAAGTAGCTGGAAATTAGGTAAGACAGTCTACACCTCCCAGATTTTGCTAGTGCTTTGATGAGTTTGGGTTTTAAGTTCATATGATGTACTTTACCACATAAACCAAATCCTTTTAAAGATTCCGTTGTCTTTAAAGATTACTGAGGAAAAAGAAAAAAACATACTTGTGAGATTTTCACTATAACGGTCCATATAAAAATTAAACTACACGAGCACAAGCAGCTCATCTAGGAGCCTGTTTCTGTCAACTCTTGAAGAAACTGTTATTACTGCTCTTGTGTGTAATGTGCTCAAATGTGAAAACATGCTCAAACGTATAAATTCTCACAGATCAAAGGCTGGAACAAGCCCAGGGATGAGAAGTGTAGGACCAGCAGGTAAATAAACATATACTGTGAAAACACAGCCCTACAAGATGTATTCCAGTAACTGTCAGCCACAAAATAACAACTGAAAACTGCTATGCACATGCATCTGACACCTAAAAGTATCATTCCACATATACCTTGACTGCCACTTTTTTTCAGGTGGGTATGTCCTGCTCATTACTGATCCAAATTACAATTCAGGTATGCTAAAGGAAGGACAAGGAGTCGGTAACGTTTAACATGACTGCGATGCAGCTGCTAAACCTGCACAGATCGTGCTATTTTGCCTTTACCTCCTGGTGCTCAACACAACCCAGACCTGCCTGCCATGAGCCCAACCCGCACACCTCCCCCTTGTGCAAGGCATGGCAGGACTCCCAGCCACAAGTCCCTTGGATGTATCCCATTCCCTCAGCACCAAGGCCTCCTAAAGAAAACTGGGAAAGCTTTGATCTTTTACAACTTGACTTCCTTGTCCCCAGGTGATGTTCTCAAGGTGTTGCCTATGCCTAAAGTAGCATCGAGAAGCTCTCAACATAGCAACATACTATGACTCCTTTACATCCATACACTGAACTCAAAGCCATCAGACCTTTGTTACTGCCCACGGCAAAGGAAGGGGTATTTTTACACCAGCAGCATAAAGTATGAGCCCTGGGTGCTGTCCCCACACACGTGGGGCTGCAGGGCAAGCATGTGTGGGGTGGTGCTGTGGGTACACAGGCAGCAGAGAGAGCACATCGGGTGGTGTGTGGAGGCAGGGTGGGCATGGCTAAACCATGACAGTGGGGTACATGGAGAAGCAGGGTGGGCATGCATGGGGTATATGGGGTGGGTGCACGTGTGGTGTGAGGCACACGCAGGGGGCACCCAGCCATGGCTCGAAGCTCCCCCACAGCAGGGACCTTCCCCTCAGGGCCTCATCAGCCCCAGCCTCCACACTGCTCCCCTCTCCTGTGGGTTTAACTCCCACTGCAGAAGAAAAAACAAACAAACAAACAAACAAACCCCAAACCAAACCAAAAACAAACAGCGAAGGTTTGTAAAACCCAGCCTCTCCCCTCAGGGATTATCTCCATTTCTGCCCCCACACTGCTGGGCCACGCTAAAAACCGCCCGAAGCGAGGGGAAACGGTGAGGGGAGGCCTGGTGCTGCTGGCTCCCTCAGGGGAACGGCTCCAGGCGAGGAGCGCTCAGGCCCCACCGGGCCGCGTTTTCCCGCCGCAGGCTGAGGAAACGCCGCAGGTGCATCCGGGCGGCGGCGACGGAGGGAAAGAAGCGGCGGACAAAGAGCAGCGGCACCTACACTCACCATCGGTAGCAACCCTCGCTGGCCTCTAGCGTGAAGTTGACGCGGGTGCCGCGGGTGAATGGGAGCAGCACCTTGGGGGTGTTGAGCTTGGAGGAGGCGGTGAGATGGAGGGAGAGGAGGAGAAAGAGAGGCAGCGCCTGAGGCGCGGGGGTAGCCATGCTCTGCCACGAGCCGCCGCCGGTGGGGGCGGGAAAGGACGGTTGTGCGCCCCGGGCGGAGGGACGTCAGCGGCGGGGCAGGGCGCCCCGGGGGGCGGAGGGGGCGGGCCTGCCCCGCCACTGACGTCCCTCCACCCGGGGCGCACAACCGTCCTTTCCCGCCGAACGGGGCAGGCCCGCCCCCTCCCCTCGCCCCCTCCGCTCCCCGGGGCCGCGCCATCGCTGAGGTAATATGTAGCGGCGCCCGCTACGGGCGCTCCCCGCAGCGGTTGAGGCGAAGGGGACGTCCACCAAGTCAAACCACCGGAGATTTTAGCAGTTCTAAAAGGCTCCTATCGGGGCATATCATGTTGGAAACGGCTTGAAGAATGGGGCAGGGAGGTGGGTTTTCTTCACGCGATGTGGCTGTCACCAGCTGAAGGGATAAACTTGAGGGTTTCGGCCTGGATGGTGCTTATCACCGACCAGAGCCTCCTCAACAGCTGGCCTCAAGTCATTTACAAGTGGAGCATGTGCTGTTTTCACCCCACTGGGGACGTGGGATGAACACTGTGGTGTATAAGGTCAGCTTCACCTTGCTCTGGACAGCACCTTCCAAAAGTCCTGCTGAAGGCTGAGTGAGGTAAGCTGTTGTTTTTGAAAAATATGATTTACAGATTAAAAAACAAAACAAAACAACCCTAACTGGATTAAATCCTAAATCCTATGGATTAGAAAACCCCTAAAAAAAAATCAAGGATATGGGTATTACATACTGTACTCTTTCAGCGTGCACATTATGGTAGGTAGAGTCGTAGACTCATTTAGGTTGGAAAAAATCCTTAAGAACATTGAGTCCAGCCATTAACCCAGCACTGCCAAGGCCACCGCTAAATCATGTCCCTAAATGTCACATCTATGTGACTTTTAAGTACCCCAGGTATGGTGACTTCATCATCTCCCTGGGCAGCCTGTTCCTGCTTGGCACCCCTGTCAGTGAAGAAATTTTTCCTAATACCCAGTCTAAACCTCCTCTGGTGCAACTTGAGGCCATTTCCACTTGTCCTGTTAACAGGGAGAAGAGACCCACCCCCACCTGCAGACAGCCCCCTGTCAGGCAGTTGCAGAGAGTGATCAGGTTCCCCTGCATTGAGTCTCCTTTTCTCCAGGCTGAACACCCCTAGTTCCCCCAGCCGCTTCTCACAAGACTTGTGCTCCAGCCCCTTCCCCACCTCTGTTGCCCTTCTCTGCACACTCTCCAGCACCTCAATGTCCTTCTTGTAGTAAGGGGCCCAAAACCGAACACAAGATTCAAGGTGCAGCCTCACTAATGCCGACCACAGAGGAACAATCACTTCCCTTGTCCTGCTGGCCACACTGTTTCTCGTACAAGCCAGGATGCTGTTGGCCTCCTTGGCCACCTGGGTACGCTGCCAGCTCATATTCAGCTGGCTGTTGACCAAAACCCCAGGCACAGTGATGCTAACAGCTAAGCTAAGTTCTTTTGTTATAAAAATACCAATTTTCTAAGTTAATTTTCAATTAAGAAGACTTATTTTCCTGTACTTTTTGTATCCTGGGGGAAAAAAATGGTCCGCAGACCAAAATGCAGAAAAAAGTAAAGAAGCTGAGACAAGGAACTTGGTGTACATGAACGCTGCAAACCAGGTGAATACCACAAGCAGTCTTGGTCTGAGTTGCTTGGAGCTCCTCCAAGAAGTATAATAAGTAGCTAGATTTCGTCAGCCAGTCTAAGGCAAACTTGACCTTTTCCTGTGTATTGCTCAAAAGTGTGATGGAACAGCATGGGAAGTAGGGCAATGTAAGGAGAAGGAGGAGGGAAGTTTTAACCATCACTGACAGATCTGTAATCATTTAAGTGTGTTCAGAGCCTGGAAAGGGATTCAGGAATCACAAGTCTCAATTTGATTTTTTTTTACCTTATATTTTGTAAACTTATTGCAAAATGTGTATTTTGCCTCCTGGTGGTGATTGGACTTTGTAGTGGATAACATTGTATTACTCAGTTCACTTTGTTACAGATTTTTTTGCTGGAGACTTAACTGAACTGGTGATTTATGTAGAGTCATGCTTACTCCTGTAGGATGGGATTTCTGTGTATTTAATAAATTGCTTTTTTAGAAACTTTGAACACACCTGAGAGTACTCTTGAAAGACCATTATTTTTGTAAGTCAAAAGTCAGCTGGTATTGCAATCTTAATTTGTCCTTGTCAGTATGCATTCACATGTGTCATTATCTCAGCATATCTTTAATGGTAGGATCTCTTCACCATTCATGGTGCATGGGAAGCGTGACGCTCCTGTATTAATCAAAGCTATTTAGTAGATGAAGTTATTGTATGGAGGGTCTCCCTGTCCTTACCTATGACAGAGGGATGGTATATATATGTAGAAAGAGAAGGGATTTTAAGAAGGGGACAATCATCTTGGAGTTAAGATAGTTAAATTCTGCCCAGGAAGATCAGAATCGGTCCAGGGACACCATCTGAGAGTTCTTATTTAGGCAGTGTAGAAGTTAACCAGTTCTTATCACTTCAAAGCAAGTAAACTTATACAGGGCTTTTTATTTACCTAGCCGTATTTTTTTTCCAGTATTTATTCAGCTAGTGTGTTATTTATCAGTACCTCAGCAAAGCCATTCCGTTTTCTATCCAGAGGACTGTGTGCTGCCGGACAGTTAACTTCTTACTGCAGCTTCTCCTTGTGTATTACTCATTTTCTGAATGAACATCTTGAAATTGTGTGGTCTGATTTAGAGAAGAGCTGAACTTTACAGTTGCAATTTAAGTCACTGGGAGCTGGGCCCAGAAAGATATATGGTATCAAAAGCTCTGGCAAATAAAGCCACTACACCTTAAATTGCTGCTCAAAACAGTTATTATTCTCTACCCCTTCTGTCAGTTAATCTCTAACCTTCCTTCATTGGCGTGTTATGAAGATAAGTTCTGTAAAGACTCAGATATTAGGGAGGGATGATGATAAAATAACCCATGAATAAATTTGTACAATCTGTTTACGGTTAGTATAATTACAACTGAATGGATAAGAAGTAGGTAGTGAGTATACCTGGCATCCTGTGCTGTGAATAAGGTGAGACGTCTGTATCCCACTACTTCCTAGCTTTTAAAAGCAGGTTTTGCAATCTCAGTATGTCTTCACTTTCTTTCATCTGCAGTGTATGGTGATGAGTATTCAGTGTGTTCCTGGAAAATTATTGTTGTTCTCAAATACTTGTTAGACTTGAGTGATTTTCATAAAGAACAGTGAAGTGCAGTTAGGAACATAAAGCTTACTGATGAAACGTGACAGTTAAGTACAACAATTAAATGACTGACATCTTTCAGAGCATACTCAAAAGCATACTAAGCAATCGTAAGAGTAGATTAAGGCAGGAGACACTGATGAGCAACTTTGCAGTTTCCATTACACAGTGAAATTATGAAGTGAATTTTCTCCTTAAACTGGAAGTCATGCATTGTAGCACTGTGTTAGCATTAGAGACTATTTTGCATAGAGAACAATTGGCTAGGAGGAAAACAGTGTAGCTGCATGCTCTGTGAGAAGTTATTAAAATCATGGGTTGACAATGTGGTTGCTGCAGTGCTCTACTTTCTTTTTCCATATGGCTGGGATGAGGCCAGTATGGAGTCAGCGTATCCTTTCTCACACTAAAACAGTGCAAAGAACATAAAAATAACGTCCAGTTGGTGGTGTAGTTAGCTGGCATGCTAGAGAATTGGAACTAGATAGACGTATTAGGTATATGAGATAACTTTACATACATATCAATGTACACCTGAGTAATTCTGATAAAGAACAAGATGGAAATTTCTTAGTCACAAAGAATGCAATTATAGAATGATAGAGGGAGTACTTTAGTGAGCCGCTTAATTTGAGAGGGATAAAGGCAAACAATAAATGGTTATTCTCCAAGCAGCTGAGCCATTTGTGGAAGAATTACATTTTAAAGAGATTTAAGAGGCAATCAAAATACACGCAGTAAATAACAAAACACCAGGTGCTGATAATGTTTCTACTGAAATACGGAAATAAAAGGGAGAGAATTACTGAAAGATTTTACAAACTCACTTGGTTCGCCTGAAGATCTGAAAACACTCCCAGGGAAGCAAGGAGACATATATTTGGATTAGATGTTTTAAATTAATTAATTTATGGTGAAAAGATAATTTTTAGAAAACTAGAAAAACCCTGTATCAGTATATCATGGAGTGATCTATTCACAGTGAAGTGATTTTAAATCTTTGTTCAAAAAAAGAAAGCATTTGAATGGCAGTACAAGGACTTGAGGAGCTCATCATGTTCAGGAAGGCTAAATCAACTTGGTATGAATACTAAGCATTTATCTAATATTAGGGTTATGCATACATGCTTTCCTGCATTGAGGCCTGAGTCTCTGACAAATTTTGAATGAAGCAAACCTCAGGTTCTAGAGTTCATTCAGGAAAAAAAAACCAGGCTGCTAAAAAACTACCTGGTCAAGGAAAATCTGACTTTATTTTCAGGCATTTCATATTTTAAAATGTCTGAATAATTTAAGATCTTTAGAAAGGCTCCTCTACCAAAAACAAAACCAAAAAACAACCCCCCCAAAAAAACAAAAAAAACCCAACCAAAAAAAAAAACCCAACCATCCCACAAACCTCCCCCACCCCCAACCCCAACTGACTAATTGTGGCACAGAAGGTAAAATTGGGTCAAAATGATAAGGCAATGAGGTATGGAAGATTATTTTAAAGTGTATTGGGTCCAGCTAATGCAAAACAATTCCACTCATAACCCTTGCGGGTATGTCTATACTCATGTGTTAACAGTATAGGGCTGGATGTGTAGTATCAGCAGCTAAATGTATTGCGTACAATTTAATTATAACTACAGTTTCGTTAAACTGAAAGAATCAGGGCTCAAACAGTAGTACAATAAAAAATAAACTGCACTATCATGCTTATGAACCTCTCAAAATAGATTTGAAGCTAAAAAAAGATTTATAGGCTAGAAGATTTAAAGGCTAAAAATTTTTAAAGGCTAAAGACTGACTGACAAATAATAATAACCCATTCAATGGAAAGACTGTTCCTCTAGGGATGAAGCTCTGGTTGAGAAGAGCTGTGGAGTTGGCTACACCAGGCTGAGTAGGAGATGAAAAGGACAGTCTAACAGTTCTGGAGAAAGACATTTGTCTGGGAATAATAACTTAAGGCAAAAATAACAGCCTTGGGCCTATATTTTGTCTGATGCTGTCTGTGTTTAAGCTCAAGAATAAAACAGTATCCTACAAAAATTGCTGGGAAAGATGGCCAGTTTCCTTCCTGCTTATCAGGCTGCATCTCATTACACTTCAGCTGCTCCTTTTTTGTCTTAACCATCACTGATCTCAAAGTACAGTGCTTTTCTTGTTATTTCCTGGCTGACCAGCTCTATGGCTTTCCTTGCTGCA
Source organism: Falco naumanni (assembly GCF_017639655.2). NCBI lineage: Eukaryota > Metazoa > Chordata > Aves > Falconiformes > Falconidae > Falco > Falco naumanni. Next base: position 108,849,728 of record NC_054057.1, on the reverse strand, counting down.
CTTTTTTCCTGCTTAGTTTGCTGTCTGGTTCCATCCTCATAGCTGCAGAGCCTTGCAAAATATCTCCACCAAAGAAAAAATCAGTCAAAGGATTTAAAGGACTCCAATATATGAAAAGGTACTTAAAAAACAGTCAACAGAGAATCAAGATTACAACTGGTGGTGTCCCTAGTTCGTAGTCTAGTACTAGCAAAAGTCCATGGGAATTAGTAGTTCACTAATCATTGTATTTGAACCTGTGGTTATAACCATGCATTATTTTAAAATTAAATGGAAGATCTTAAATCCATACAAATGCACATAGCTGTTAAGCTTGGCTGGCAAAATTTATTGAGTAGGTATTGATCCTGCTGCCAGAAGTGCATGGGATTGGTTCCAGCCTCTGCATTGTGTCTCTGTTCAGCTGCTCTTGCCTACTTACAAATTGAATCGTTAAGAACAGACATTACACTTCATTACTTTAAAATAGATATCGTAGACTTATAGAGTACATAAAACAATATTCCTTTTTCAATTATTTATCACTTTCTCTACTAGTAAAGTTACCATGTTCAATTTATTGTATTAGACTTTCTGTATCTTCATATGCCTATTGATTTTATGAGAACATCTTCTCAGCCTTACAACCGTTCTCTACAGAGATAATGATGGATTGACAGCAACTATAAAACTGAACACTTTGGTTATGCCTGCCAGTATTTTCCTTCCAAGAGAAGATGTTTGGCCAAAGGCAGGCATAAATTCAGTAGATTTCCAAAATGAAGGCAGCCAGTTAATTGTAATAAAGAAGGAAAATTTAAAATTCCATCAAGGTTGACTTCCTTGAGGTTATTCAGAAAGGAGCACTTGTGTTTAGAACATCAGTAAAATAAGGGCCAAACCTGCCATACTTTGCGTAGTCTAATCTGCCAGGGATGTCACTGGGAGTTTTTGAATGTACCAGATAAGATTGCATCCCAAAAGGGAAATGTAGCTTTTTAAAAATCCCTGTTCCTATCATATAAATCAATTTGATATGCGAGACTTTCCCAGATGGTATAAAAACCCATGATCTTATTAAAGTATTCAGGACAAGTCTGATAACACTGAGATTATGAAACAGTAACATCAAATAAAAGTAAATGGTATTCACTTCAGAGTTTATCTACCTTTCTAATGTAAATTTATGGTTATTAAAGTAGGTCATTTACAACTGTCTTTTCAAGCTGTTACATTACATTCTTACATAGCAGTGCTTTTGCCATGTACGTTTATACACAGATAGAAACCATATAGATGAGCTATTCACCAAAGGGATGAATGCACGAGTGATTAAAATTTCCATGATGAGACAAATAACAAACAAACAAAAATCCCAACCTTTGTTTCTGCCTGAAATACATCAGGGGAATTTAGGAAAACACAGTAATCTTAAATCTTCAAAATAATTAATACAGTTTAAAAATAGGCATGTGAATATGTTTAATGACTTACTTAATAGTACTAAGGAATGTCAATTATGATCTTTTCAAGGTTACCTGGTTGCAAATTATGTTATGTACTCCTCAGAAATTTTAAGTGGGCAGTCAAGTACAATAATTCTGAGTCTTTTTAAACAATATCACTGTTCTGAATCAGTTTATTATTCTCTATGTACCATCAGTCTGGGGGCAACTTACAAAATTCCATCATCTTTTTCTATTTTTCCCATTCTATTCCTGCAGTAGTCTTCTGACCTCACTTACCTCAGCACTGACAATGATCTAGGCAGGGGTCCTCAAACTATGGCCCACAGGCCGGATACGGCCCCCCAGGGTCCTCAATCCGACCCCCGGTATTTACAGAACCCCCTGCCCCACTCCGCTGGGGGTTGGGGGGGGGGAAACCAAGCAGCCGCAGATGACTGCCTGCCACTTAATCCGCGCACCAGCCCCCTGGTTAAAAAGTTTGAGGACCCCTGATCTAGAGGGCTTCTATACGCACACAGCAAGACTGTCAGATTTCCTGTGTGTTTCTCCATATATACTGGCAGTATACAGTATGCATTTCAACTGTAAAATTACAATTTCTTATTCAAAATATATTCTATTTTTCCCATTCTTATATATACATAAGCACAACAAATTCAACACCTCTTGCTGACCTTGAAGAATCCTAACACAAGTTCTGTTATGTGTATAATGAGTCCTTGCAAAGGAGATATCAGTGCAGTAGAATGTTAGTAGAAAACCAGGAGGTGCTCCAATATACCACAGAATATAACATATCAGGTACACACTGCACTGAAATGAACAGATTTCTATTTTGTCTCCTTAATTCCTTTCAGGGTCACTTTTCTAGGTATCACTTTTCTACCTACCAGTCAGGTTACCTTGGGGAATGGAATATTCAACATTGAAAAAAGATATGTAACAATAAAATTATCTTCAGTATGAACTTGCAACTGTAGATTTGTAACAAAAACAGCTAAATGCAGTGTCACTGTGACAAATTCACTTCTGATAGTGGGGCAGTGGACAGGGATTTTAAAGGTTTCTTGGTATTTTACAAATACTGAAAGAATCTTGGCAAATCGAGGTCTAGTCCCAGCAGCACAGAAAGGCTGGCATGAGTAAAATTGCACCCAGGCTAGCAAAGTATGGCACTGCAAGCTAAACTCCATGGCTTGAAACTGAGGTCTGAATTTTGCTGATTGTGGCCATCTCTACATGCACACATCTTTTTGTTTCTGTGTTGACTGACTCGTCCTAGTTACATGCAAGCCTTGTTTTTGCTGTTGCCCCTTCTGTTCTGCATCTTATGCTGCCACTCTACCACTGCTGCATCATGCTTCACAGGTATTAATTAATGTTTTTCACAGCTGCCTATTATCTGTATTTTGCAGATGTGCAGTTAAAATCCATGAAGGAAATCAGAGTTTATGGTAGAAAATTCATTCTTAACGATCAGTATCTGTCTAATATACCAAGTACCTTCCCAGTCTACTATACGGGTTTTCCAGGTGACCTGTATCATGTCTAGAAATGTGATTTGGGTGAAATTTGGACACTGTCTTAGACTTTCTTCAGACAGGACACAGTAGCATTAAGTCTTGCTGGACACCTGAATATCTTGCACACAGACACAGTGCATACTAAAATCTCCTGTACAGATCTGAGTACAGCAAATCAGACTGTACTACCCAGCCCAATGTTCCACTGAATAACAAACATCTAAATTTCTGTGGTGGATATATGGAGAAGAATTAGGACACACTGAATGCTGCCCTACACTCACACAACCACTGAAATAATAGTCTAGTCTGGTTACAATGACCTTCACTTAGGTTTAGACCCCCAATTTCTATTTGAGATTGGGTCTTAGTTTCTGAAGTTGGCGATCCAGATGGTATAATGTGAACATTTACTTGATGATGCAGATAGCATCCAGTAGGACTTAGAATGCTCCGGGTTTTTTTTTTTAAACTTTAGCAGAATTTTCTCAGCATCACACATTAGGAACTTTTATCTGCCTTCAGGCATTTTGTAAGATCTTCTATCCTAAGTAAAGGACTCTTTTGACTAGAACTTATACTGAAAACTTTAATAAGACAAGGCACGTTTTCCAAAGAATTTTATGGCTTCCTATGAAATGGCCGATTAGCTCAGTAATACAGGTTATTAAAATGTTGATAGTTTAAGCACATTGTTACATCTGTATAATTTTGTGAACATTTGTGCTAATAAAATTTTGTCTCTTAAAGTGTTCATGAATGAAGGAGGTTCATTTCAAGAGCATGTGAATATTCATTAGCATTTTTTTGTAGTCTTCTAGCTCTTTGGTACAAAGTTCAAACAACAGGATTTGTGCTTGGAAGATACTAATTAGAGCATTTAAAAACTGCTATATGAATTACACACCTTTTTACATGTTGAAGTATAATAGTTTCAGAAATAACTCAACATTCTGCTGATGTTTATAACATACTTAAGTTTTAATACATTATTTTTTCTAACAGTGGCAGAACACTAAGAAACTGCCCTTTTTTGTGTGGCTTGGTGATATCGTTCCAAATACATTCTTTTCTTACAGAAATGTCTGCTACAGATACTATACCAAAGTGTCAGAGAAATGTGAGAAATTTTCTGATATCTAGAAAAAACTAAGTGACCTCAACAAGGAAGCATGTCCTGCCAACATGATAGCTATAGTAGTCGTCAGTTTAGTTCATTTTTTTCATCTTCTACTTTAGGCTTGGTTAGCTATGAATTTTATACCTTGTCCTCTCTGGATCAAATATATATACAAGTTCTAACATTCCAAGGATATTGTAGCCAAGGCACTTTAAACAATTTCATGGGGGAAAAAATGATTAAGGTACTGTTTGATAGCTCAAAAGATTCTGTGAACATAAAGTTAAACAGGTATGCAGTGGTGATATTTCCTCTTTTTTAAATTGGTTTGGTTTTCCCTTAAGTAGCCTGTTTTTTCACAAGCCCCATAAAAGACAGTGGAAATTGCAAGTGCTTGTGCTTGCAGAGTTTTGGGTGGTTGTTTTCTTTTCCTTTTTTTTTTTTTTTTTTTAATTTCAGATTAGGGATAAATCACAAGTCATCCTGATTGTCACTGTCAACACTGTTGTTCTTATATAGAGAATTTAATTAGGCTATCAGTTTTCAATTCAGCAGGAGGTTAATACTAGTATGTCCCAAGGATCTGTACCATAGTTAGTATTTAATACATTCATTAATTATGCAGAAAGTCAGCAATGAGGGGTAGAACCAAACCAATTACGTCAGCAGGATCTGCAGATGACAAAATTATTTAGTGTAAGTCTCTGTAAGAGAAGGCTGTGATGAACTTCACAGAAACAGAACTGCGCAAATTGGCAGCATAATGGTTGATGAAATTCAGGCACTGACATGCATGTTAGAATGAAAAATCTGAATTGCTTGTGTGCATGGCCCTGTTCTAACTTACCACTAACTGCTAAGGGAAGAAAAGCACCCACCTCAATTAAAAACTTCTCAATGCCCAGCAGCAATCAAAATCTAAATATGTTGTAACAAAAAAAAAAAAAAAAGCATAGAAAATACTTAAAATACAGTGGAAAAATATTACTTTCAGTTTTACTTTAAACTTTACAATGACTAGGATCATTCCGTCTCACGAGATATGATAGGAGAGAGCCGTGTCTCTCATAATTCCTAAATCCATCTTCAAATCTATTTTGTTTATGATGCAAGAAGCTGGAAGCCCATTCTTATAACACATGTTGGGTTGTGTAGGAATCTGTGAAGATGGTTTGCCTCCCTTTGCTTTTCATTATCAAGCTCAGTGCCATTTGGTGATATTTCTTGAATGTTCTTCTGTCGATTTATCAGGAGATCTACTCTCTACAAGATCATCAGTCTGCTTTTATTCATTTAAGATCACCCTGAGGACGTCAACATCAATCTTCCATTTTATTTCTTCTAACTAGCTGGCATCTTGATGGCACCCTTTTTTAGGTCCTTTACAAAGTACCTTTCCCCACTTGCTATGTTTTGGTTCTTTTGAGTAAGTTCTCACTATCTCAAATCAGTTCTTTGCATAATAAGCATGCTAATCAGGGGATAAAGAGACAGGAAGATTAATTTATAAATTCATTAGCGTTACACATGCTAAGGTTAGAGCCAAGGTTAGTTACACTGTAATCAACAGTAATCCTACAAGACTAAATATCTTTGTTGGATGAACACTGCTTTAGCATGAAATTTCAGGTTTTAATGTTTTGTCTGGTGCAATTGCCAAGCAGTCATTTGTAGTTCTGGTGATAACCCAGAACTGAAACCTCAGAAGGGTGTTTGTCAGCAGGTTTTTGTGCAATCTTAAAATGTTCAGTCACTTTAGTAACAGTAGACAAAACTTGTTTTCTTTCTCATGTAAAATGTCTACAAAAAATTGTATGAAACACATGAATAAAATTATAAGAATCGCCAAATACCCCAGTATTGGCCTATTTTACAGTCATGGAGTTCCATTTAAAATTTGTAAAATTTGTCGTTTGAGATGAAAAGCCCACTGAGCGCCATTGCCATGCAGCCTGGGCCAGCCATGAGGTCACAGTGGGGCTGTGAGGTCACAGAGCTCCGCGGTGATGCGCCAGCTATAAATAGCGATGCCTCAGCCCCTAGCTGGAACTGTAGCAGACGCAGCAGCGGTGGCGACAGCGGCACTGGCAGTATCATGTCGTTGCAGGGACCCATGACTCTTGCTCGCCACCTCAACATCATCCTCCTCCTCCTGGTGACCCTGCATGCCAGGGCTGCCTGGTCTGCACCTTGGCAAGAGCAGGAAGCAGGTAAGCACTCGGCACATTTGCGACCTTTCACGGGCCAGCGGGCTCTTCTGCCCAAGAAGCGTGGATGTGGCTTTTCCCTCGAGTGCTTTAGCAAGGGCTTCCCCTGCGTGTGTGTGAGAGCTGTGAGAGTAAGAAAGCCCACATGGGCCTTATGTTGGCCCATGCGCTCCCTGAGGGATCTTGTTCATGGCATGGCTTAAAGAGTGTGTTGGGGAGCTGCCAGGTGCCAGCCAAGAGGTCACCAGGCCCCTCTGCAGCGCTGGCAATCTCCCCTGGGTCTGGTTCCCACGCTGTTACCTGAGCCTCTTCCAGTGCCTGCGGTTCACTAAGGCAGAAGTGGATGCCAACAGGCAATGGCAACATTTCCCCTCTGTGCTTGCTTCTAGGTGAGGATGTTGCCAAAGTTTATCGAGATGCATGGAAGGCTGTTGGTTTGGAGCCCTTGGGGCATCCTGGAGGTAAGCGCTCAATGTCCCTTTCCTTGAAAGAAGAAACAGTGCCAATGTGACAAGAGCTTACTCATGTGCAATTCTCCTGAAGAGCCTCCCAAGGGTTACACCATCCCGAATTCGTAGCCTGTTGCTGTCCTCGAGCCTGAGAGCCATCCCATGGGTAAATCAGTGGGAGGAAGCTGCATCTACCTTCTAGGCTTCTTTCCGCCTGAAGAGCAAGTTGCTCCGTCCGTGGCCCATGCGCAGACATGGAGGAGAGCAGAGAGGGAACGGGCCGGGCTCAGAGATGCGCCCTGTGGAGCTTTGCCTTGCAAAGCTGTCTGCTGTCCCTGGGAGCCTGAGCTGCTCCCAGTGCTGGCTGCCAAGCCAGCGGGCTCGTTGGGGTTGAGCTGGGAGCTGGTGTGAGCTCCAGGGAGTCCTCTGTCCCACCAGCTCCGCACGTGGTACGTTCCGTGCCAGCACGGTGCCAGTGCAGGCGCACGGTAACTCTTGGCACCATGCTCCTGAGCGCAAGGCAGAGATGAGTGCCGTGGAGGAAGCCCACCTTTGAGTGGCACTCGATGCCACTCTGATCTGAAGAAGTAACTTGAACTGTGTCACGGCAGCCGTTCTGTCCTGTGCTTTTTGCAGCCGTGGCTGTCGGCAAAGGTGCTGCGGATTCCCAGCTGGCTTCCAGGACTGAGCCTCTGGGAGATGGCACCATGGGTACGTCATGGCTTTCTCCTCCCTTTGAGATCCGCCAGCTCAAAGCCCAAAGGTCAGCCCGCTGGGCGCCTCTGCAGCTGTGGGGACAGAGATCTGCACGTGTGTGCCGTCTCCTTGCGCGGTCCCCTTACCGCTTCTGCGATCCAGTTCTGCCATTGTAGACCGCAGTAGATGACGGAAGCTGCTCTGGCTGTTCTGTTACAGGTGTGCCTGTAGGAAGGACTCGTCCAGCTCCTCGGCAGTGGGATGCTGCACGAGGCTGGCATCGCAGGGGTGAGTAGTCTGTCCGTGCTGACCTCACAGGCTAAGCACTGGTTTTCTGTAATTTATTTGGGTGAAACTGAATCGGGTCCTTTCCGTTAAGGTTCTGCAATAGAAAAGTACCGAGCTGAAGGAGAAAACGAGTCCTCGGAGCTAGTTGAGCACCTAACGCATGTGCTGGAGGAATGGAAGAGAGGACACGGTGGGTACATTTCACTGTGCCTCAGCTGTGAGACCCGGCAAGTGGAGGCGTGAGGTGCACGTCGGGGCTCGCTGTAGCCTGCGCAGTGGGAAGGGATCGCTCAGAGCCTCGCTGCAGCAATGCTGGGTTTCCCACCTTGCAGGTGCTGGTGAGCCACAGAGATGGTGCAGAGCCTCTGCTGCCAGTTGTGCTTCAAGCGGAGGGCCAGGGGCGGCTGCTGCCCCAGTTTTGCCATTACGGCTCGGAGCTGGTTTGTGCAGGCGTCTGCTGGCAGGCAGATTTGAGGGCCTGGCGAGCACTGAACTTGTGTTCAGCTCACGGGCAGCACTGCTTGCCCACTGGCCCAGTTCCAGGCAGGAGCGAGGTCCCAGGTGACGCCGGCTGCCCTTTCCTCATGCTGGAGGTCGGTGGGGATGCTGGATCGGCAGGCTTCTTGGGCTGTGCTGCATCTCCCGTCTACCGACCGATAGCTGGGATGGGGCAACCGTGACCGTTGCTGGTGCTTACAGGGAAGGGCGGAGGAGCCCTTCTCGAAAGGGCTGTTTCCCTGGCCGGACTGGCTGCAGCTTCTTCCCGTCCTCTTTGAAGGAAGGCATTTTGCATCGCTTTACGCGCTGCCAAAAGTGCAATGCAAACCAAAAGATGGCCTGCAATTTCCTGGTCCCCCAGCAGGTCAGGCTCAGGCGTGGCTGTTGCTTGGAGTAGGAACCAGGCGCAGGCTCCTCCCCCAGTGCCCACTCTGGCAAGTCACAGCAGCAGCCAAAGCTGAAAGTGTTTGGGGTTCCAGGCATCGGGACCATGTTCCGCAGATATGGGAAATGTGCCAAATGTCCCTCCCGCCCTAGCTGCATCCCCGAGCTTGCTGTGACCGCCGAGAGGCACAGGAGCAGCACAGAGCGGGATCCCTCCCTGAGCCGAGGTCCACAGCGATGCCCTGACTCCCAGACTAGGCAGAGGCTTAGGGGGAACCTCCCCGTCCTCCTGTGTCCTCTGTGCCTGAGACTCGCTGAGGCTTAACCTGCCCTCTCTGCTTTTGGCAGTGCCGTCAAAGCCTGGAGAAGACCACCACAGCAAGATAAATCAGGCTTATGAACCGGGCTCAGGTACGGAGCAGTCTTGCTGGGGTCCCCAAGTGGGAGACACATCCTGAAACCTGGGAGGTGCTGCAGGCGGTGCCTGTGCTGGAGAAAAGGCACTAGGGGGAGGGCAAGGCTTCAGTGCCACTTGAGAAGGCCTGAGTCTGTCCCCTCGGGGTGTGGGAACTGTCTCACGGGGAGGGAGAGCTGGGGTGGCACTGCCTGCTGCAGGGATGGTTCCTGTCCGTGTCCCTCAAAGGGTCAAGCAGCTGCGCCCCCGCTGTGCTCCCCTTCTGGCCTTCTGGGTTTGGTTGGGTGGGACACCCTGCCCCAAAGGGTGGGAACGTGCCTCCAGGCACCAGTACTGGGAGGAAACAGAGAATGTCTTGGCCGGATCAATCGTGCTGCACGCTTACCAGTGGTGCGCAGGACGGGCTAACGTTCCTAATTGCTCCTGCAGACATGATCAGCGAGAGACCCACAGAGTTTTATGATCCCCCGAGCACCTCAAATGTTCCGGGTCCCAGAGATCCTGGGAAGTCCTCTATTAAAGGTGCAGTAGCAGCTATTATTTCTCTGCAAGTTCAGTTTCTATTGGGCTGTGTCTGCATCTGGTGGCGAAGGAAGAAGAAAGAGTGAGTACATTTCCCTCCGTCCTCTTCCTCTGATGGCTGCTCAGAGCCACGAAGCATTTCTAGTCAGGCTGCTGCGGAGTGGCAGCCTGGTGGCTGCCCAAAAGCAAGGGCAGGACGAGAAAGAGCGGGGCAAGAGATTGCCCCAGCCAGGGAGGCGCCCAGTAGCGCTGGCTGATGGCCACCGAACCTGCCCTGAGGAGTCCCCCTGCTCGGGGCTGCCATGCGGTGCGGGTGTCCACGTCGGCCAAGGCATGCCAGCGGCTCTGCCCGTGCTGGGGAGCCTTGCCAGCTCTGGGCCGTGCTGTGGGGGACAGTCTGTGCGCCCCCTCTGCAGCTGAGCGCCTCAGCGGCCTCCTCTCTCCACAGGCCCAGCGCTGGCACTTCAAGAATCCAGCAGGAAACCCATGGCTCTCGCTTGCACCCGGACAGCCAGAGCAGCCACCCTGGCAGCCCTCAGAGCTGGACCCAAAGACAGCAGAGGACACTGCCACCTAAAGAAGGAGCGTGCTCAGCCTCTCCATGGCCCGGGTGCCCCCCGAGCCCGTTCGCAGCCACCCTGGAGCAGAGGAGACAGACCAGCATCCTCCAGCCCCCCACCAAACAGGAATGGCCCTCACAGCCCCCGAGCCCGTTCCCAGACTCCGTACATCAGAGGAACCAGGAAAGTGTCTCTCAGCTGCAGCAGTCCCCACGTCCTCCAAGCCCTCCGCCGCTACCGACACCTCCGAGCCCTCCGAGCCCACTACCGAGAACTCCGAACCCTCTGAACCCACCGCCACTACTGAGACCTCCGAGCCCTCCGAGCCCCTCACTGCTACCAAGACCTTCGAGCACTCCGAGTCCACCGCTGCTACCAAGCCCTCCGAGCCCTGCGAGCCCCTTACCGCTACCGAGCCCTCCGAGCCCCTCACTGCTACCGACACCTTCGAGCACTCCGAGTCCACCACCGCTACCGAGCCCTCCGAGCCCCTCACTGCTACAGAGATTTTCGAGCACTCCGAGTTCACCACCGCTACCGAGCCCTCCGAGCCCCTCACTGCTACCGACACCTTCGAGCACTCCGAGTCCACCACCGCTACCGAGCCCTCCGAGCCCTGCGAGCCCCCTGCGACTACCGAGCCCTCCGAGCCCCTCACTGCTGCCGAGACCACCGAGCTCTCCGAGCCCCCCGCTGCTACCGAGCACCCACCACTTTTGAGCCCTCCAAGGCCTCCGACCTCCCACTGCTGCCAAGCCCTCTGAGACCCCTGAGGGCCCTGAGCCTCCTGAGACCCCTGAGCTCACTGCTCCAGCCGCACAGCAGGGGCTGAAGGCAGCCATACCAGGGTAGGAGTTGGGGGTGCACTGACAGAGCCCCAACCGACAGCTTCGGGGCTCAGCTGCTGAACACAAAAGACAGTGTGACACAGAGCTGTCACACAAGTGTCCAGGGGGTACCAACAGCAAACCAAGCGAGGCACCAGCACCGGCTGGGCTCCACACCTGGGCGCAGCCGTCGATGCCCACTATGTCGGCAGGCAGGAGCTGGGCACGGGCGCGTGGGGAAAGCCCCAATGGCGGCACTACACGTTCTGCTCCACAGCTCACCACTTATCGATGCATCCCTGACTGCCAACCTGCTGCAAACAGGTCATTAGCCTGAGGGGCAGGTCCTGTCCCTTTCTCCTACAACGCAAGACACCCTCTGATGCCATCCGGGCTGCTCCTGAAGTGATTAAAGAGCTGGGAGAACAGGAAGCATGGTCAGGTCTCCTTCTCAATACAGTTCTCCTGCGTGGATCGCAGAGAAACCTCATGGCAAGTGGTGACTAGCGGTAGATGACAGAGCCCTGAACACCGCCGCTGAACAGCGCCCTGCGGCTGCTCCCGGTCCGAGTGGTAGAGTCCCTTGTGTCAACGAAGAAGCTCTGCCAGGAGTGGTGGCAGTAGCTGGGAAGGATAGGTGGTGTTGGCTCCCCGTGTCGGGGACAGATAGGGAGAGGTCTCCTTTCACCAGGCGGGGACTGCCGTTTACATGGACCGCCTGACCTCAGTCTTTTGAACATTGTCCTGCCATTGCTCCTGCTCCACCAGATGCAGAGCTGGAAGCATCAACATTAGCACAGAGGTCGCTGTGATGCAGTTACTGTGTGACAGAAGGTGTGAAAGCCAGCGTCGCTGCAGCGAGGCTCCAATCCATCCCTTCCCGCTTTGTAGGCTACAGCGTGGCCAGACGTGCATCTAAAACCTCTGGCTGCCGAGTCTCATGGCTAAGGCAGAGTGAAATACGGGATCATGGAATGTTTGGGGTTGGAAGGGACCTTTACAGGTCATTGAGTCCAACCCCCCTGCAACGAGCAGAGCCACCTTCAACGGGATCACTTTGCTCAGCTGAGCTTGAATGTTTCCAGGGATGGGGCATCCACCACCTCTCTGGGCAACCTGTTCCAGTGTTTCACCACCCTCAGCATAAAAAAAACCCACCTGCTGTCCTTGTGTCTAGTCTTAATCTGCCCACTTCCAGCTTCAAACCATTGCCCCTTCTCCCTAGGGCTGCAGGCCCTGCTCAAATCTCTGTCCCCGTCTCTCTGATAAGCGCCCATTAAGTATTGGAAGACCAGAATCAGGTCTCCCCAGAGCCTTCTCTTCGCCAGGCTGAACAACCCCACCTCTCTCTGCCTTTTTTTCAGAGCAGAGGAGTTCCATCCCTTCGATCATTTTGGTGGCTTCTTTTGATGCAGCCCAGGACACGGTTGGCTTTCTGGCCTGCGAGCGCACATTGCTGGTTCATGCCCAGCTGTTCTTCCACCAGTACCCCCAAGTCCTTCCTGGCAGGGCGGCTCTCAGTGGTACCGGGCGTTGCCCTGAGCCTGGTGCAGGACCTTGCACGTGGCCTTCTTGAGCCTCATGAGGTTCACATGGGCCGCTTCTCCAGCTTGTCCAGGTCCCTCTGGACAGCAGCCCATTGCTCAGGCACATCAGCTGCACCACTCGGCTTCGTGTCATCTGCAAACTTGCTGAGGGTGCACCCGATCCCACTGTCTTATGTCATTGATGAAGCTATTAAACAGTACTGCTCCCAAGAGGGGCCCCTGAGGGACACCACTCGTCCCCAGTCTCCGTCCGCACACTGAGCTGTTCACCACTGCCGTCAGGATGGCACTGTCCAGCCAAGTCCTTATCCACCAAGCAGTCCACGCGTCAGATCCACATTTCTCCGATTGATGGAGAAGGATGTTGTGAGAGACAATATCAAAGGCCAAAGAAGCCTGGAGAGATGACACCTGTAGCTCTTCCCTTGCCCACCGAGGTACTCACCCTACCACTGAAGGCCACTGGGTTGTTCAGGCAACATACACCCACCGTGTGCTCTCTCAAGGTTTCCTTTTGCACGTCAAATACTTTAAGAGAATATTTTTTCTGTTTTATTGACTGACTTTGCCCTTTGAGGACCCCAACAGAAAGTATTCCCTTAAGTTTCACGTGAAGGAGAAAGGGAAGAGTGAAGGCTTCATCTTTCCCGTCAAACAAACGTGACTTGTTAGCCCTGGGGTCCCCCAAGGCGCAAACCAGGCTCCAGCCGGGAAGCTGCCCACAGGAGGGGATCTGACACTTGTCTTGAGGCTGAAATCATTCACTCCTCAGCTTCGTGAGCTGTTGCTAACAGCACCTGAGGAGGTCAGAAATGCCCTGGCTGCGCTCCCCAGGTCATCTGGGGCACTGTGAGCTCTGCGCTGCCCCTGTGACAGTGCCCGGAAAAGAGGGCAGAGCTGCGGGCTCAGCCCCAGGTGGGACCGTGTGCCAGCCCTTGGACGGAGCTGCCCGACGGGGCGTGCTCCCCAGCCTGGGAGGGCAGCTGCCCCGGCTGTGCTCCAGCGGCTCTCCCCCTGAGCACCGTTGCCATGCGGCCCGGGCCGGCCGTGAGGTCACAGTGGGGCTGTGAGGTGACAGTGGGGCTGTGAGGTCACGGAGCTCCACGGCGATGCACCAGCTACAAGTACCCATGCCTCAGCCCCCAGCCGCAACTGCACCAGATGCAGCAGCAGCAGTGACAGCAGCACAGGATCATGTGGCTGAAGGGAGCCATGGCCCTCATTCAGCACTGCTTCCTCCTCCTCCTCCTCCTGGAGGCCCTACCTGCCAGGGCTGCACCTTGGCAAGAGCAGGAAGCAGGTAAGCACTCGGCACACTTGCGACCTTTCACGGGCCAGCGGGCTCCTCTCCCCGAGAAGCGTGGATGTGGCTTTTCCCTCGAGCGCTTTAGCGAGGGCTTCCCCTGCGTGTGTGAGAGCTGTGCGGGTACGAAAGCCCCCAGGGGCCCTATGTTGGCCCACGCGCTCCCTGAGGGGTCTTGTTCATGGCATGGCTTGAAGAGCATGTTAGAGAGCTGCCAGGTGCCGGCCAAGAGGTCACCAGGCCCCTCTGCAGCGCTGGCAATCTCCCCTGGGTCTGGTTCCCACGCTGTTACCTGAGCCTCTTCCAGTGCCTGCGGTTCACTAAGGCACAAGCGGATGCCAACAGGCAATGGCAACATTTCCCCTCTGTGCTTGCTTCTAGGTGAGGATGTTGCCAAAGTTTATCGAGATGCATGGCAGGCTGTTGGTTTGGAGCCCTTGGGGCATCCTGGAGGTAAGCGCTCAATGTCCCTTTCCTTGAAAGAAGAAACAGTGCCAATGTGACAAGAGCTTACTCATGTGCAATTCTCCTGAAGAGCCTCCCAAGGGTTACACCATCCCGAATTCGTAGCCTGTTGCTGTCCTCGAGCCTGAGAGCCATCCCACGGGTAAATCAGTGGGAGGAAGCTGCATCTACCTTCTAGGCTTCTTTCCGCCTGAAGAGCAAGTTGCTCCGTCCGTGGCCCATGCGCAGACATGGAGGAGAGCAGAGAGGGAACGGGCCGGGCTCAGAGATGCGCCCTGTGGAGCTTTGCCTTGCAAAGCTGTCTCCTGGCCCCTGGGAGCCTGAGCTGCTCCCAGTGCTGGCTGCCAAGCCAGCGGGCTCGTTGGGGTTGAGCTGGGAGCTGGTGTGAGCTCCAGGGAGTCCTTTGTCCCACCAGCTCCGCACGTGGTACGTTCCGTGCCAGCACTGTGCCAGTGCAGGCGCACGGTAACTCTTGGCACCATGCTCCTGAGCGGAAGGCAGAGATGAGTGCCGTGGAGGAAGCCCACCTTTGAGTGGCACTCGATGCCACTCTGATCTGAAGAAGTAACTTGAACTGTGTCACGGCAGCCGTTCTGTCCTGTGCTTTTTGCAGCCGTGGCTGTCGGCAAAGGTGCTGCAGATTCCCAGCTGGCTTCCAGGACTGAGCCTCTGGGAGATGGCACCATGGGTACATCATGGCTTTCTCCTCCCTTTGAGATCCGCCAGCTCAAAGCCCAAAGGTCAGCCCGCTGGGCGCCTCTGCAGCTGTGGGGACAGAGATCTGCACGTGTGTGCTGTCTCCTTGCGCGGTCCCCTTACCGCTTCTGCGATCCAGTTCTGCCATTGTAGACCGCAGTAGATGACGGAAGCTGCTCTGGCTGTTCTGTTACAGGTGTGCCTGTAGGAAGGACTCGTCCAGCTCCTCGGCAGTGGGATGCTGCACGAGGCTGGCATCGCAGGGGTGAGTAGTCTGTCCGTGCTGACCTCACAGGCTAAGCACTGGTTTTCTGTAATTTATTTGGGTGAAACTGAATCGGGTCCTTTCCGTTAAGGTTCTGCAATAGAAAAGTACCGAGCTGAAGGAGAAAACGAGTCCTCGGAGCTAGTTGAGCACCTAAGGCATGTGCTGGAGGAATGGAAGAGAGGACACGGTGGGTACATTTCACTGTGCCTCAGCTGTGAGACCCGGCAAGTGGAGGCGTGAGGTGCACGTCGGGGCTCGCTGTAGCCTGCGCAGTGGGAAGGGATCGCTCAGAGCCTCGCTGCAGCAATGCTGGGTTTCCCACCTTGCAGGTGCTGGTGAGCCACAGAGATGGTGCAGAGCCTCTGCTGCCAGTTGTGCTTCAAGCGGAGGGCCAGGGGCGGCTGCTGCCCCAGTTTTGCCGTTACGGCTCGGAGCTGGTTTGTGCAGGCGTCTGCTGGCAGGCAGATTTGAGGGCCTGGCGAGCGCTGAACTTGTGTTCAGCTCACGGGCAGCACTGCTTGCCCACTGGCCCAGTTCCAGGCAGGAGCGAGGTCCCAGGCGACGCCGGCTGCCCTTTCCTCATGCTGGAGGTCGGTGGGGATGCTGGTTCGGCAGGCTTCTTGGGCTGTGCTGCATCTCCCGTCTACCGACCGATAGCTGGGATGGGGCAACCGTGACCGTTGCTGGTGCTTACAGGGAAGGGCGGAGGAGCCCTTCTCGAAAGGGCTGTTTCCCTGGCCGGACTGGCTGCAGCTTCTTCCCGTCCTCTTTGAAGGAAGGCATTTTGCATCGCTTTACGCGCTGCCAAAAGTGCAATGCAAACCAAAAGATGGCCTGCAATTTCCTGGTCCCCCAGCAGGTCAGGCTCAGGCGTGGCTGTTGCTTGGAGTAGGAACCAGGCGCAGGCTCCTCCCCCAGTGCCCACTCTGGCAAGTCACAGCAGCAGCCAAAGCTGAAAGTGTTTTGGGTTCCAGGCATCGGGACCAGTTCCACAGATATGGGAAATGTGCCAAATGTCCCTCCCACCCTAGCTGCATCCCCGAGCTTGCTGTGACTGCCGAGAGGCACAGGAGCAGCACAGAGCGGGATCCCTCCCTGAGCCGAGGTCCACAGCGATGCCCTGACTCCCAGACTAGGCATAGGGTTAGGGGGAACCTCCCCGTCCTCCTGTGTCCTCTGTGCCTGAGACTCGCTGAGGCTTAACCTGCCCTCTCTGCTTTTTGGCAGTGCCGTCAAAGCCTGGAGAAGACCACCACAGCAAGATAAATCAGGCTTATGAACCGGGCTCAGGTACGGAGCAGTCTTGCTGGGGTCCCCAAGTGGGAGACACATCCTGAAACCTGGGAGGTGCTGCAGGCGGTGCCTGTGCTGGAGAAAAGGCACTAGGGGGAGGGCAAGGCTTCAGTGCCACTTGAGAAGGCCTGAGTCTGTCCCCTCGGGGTGTGGGAACTGTCTCACGGGGAGGGAGAGCTGGGGTGGCACTGCCTGCTGCAGGGACGGTTTCTGTCCGTGTCCCTCGAAGGGTCAAGCAGCTGCGCCCCCCCTGTGCTCCCCTTCTGGCCTTCTGGGTTTGGTTGGGTGGGACACTCTGCCCCAAGGGGTGGGAACGTGCCTCCAGGCACCAGTACTGGGGGGAAACAGAGAATGTCCTGGCCGGATCAATCGTGCTGCACGCTTACCAGTGGTGCGCAGGACGGGCTAACTTTTCAAATTGCTCCTACAGACGTGATCAGCGAGAGAACCGCAAGGGCTGATGAACCCCCAACCACCGCAAGTCTTCTCTGTCCCCAAGATGCGCGGAGGCACTGTATGATAGCCACAGCAGCAACCATGCTTTCCGTGCCAGTTGGAATAGTGTTGGTCTGTGTCATCATCCGGCGGTGGATGAAGAAAGAAGAGTGAGTTGTTGATTCCCCCCACACTGCTTCCTCTGATGGCTGCTCAGAGCCACGAAGCATTTCTAGTCAGGCTGCTGCGGAGTGGCAGCCTGGTGGCTGCCCAAAAGCAAGGGCAGGACGAGAAAGAGCGGGGCAAGAGATTGCCCCAGCCAGGGAGGCGCCCAGTAGCGCTGGCTGATGGCCACCGAACCTGCCCTGAGGAGTCCCCCTGCTCGGGGCTGCCATGCGGTGCGGGTGTCCACGTCGGCCAAGGCGTGCCAGCGGCTCTGCCCGTGCTGGGGAGCCTTGCCAGCTCTGGGCCGTGCTGTGGGGGACAGTCCGTGTGCCCCCTCTGCAGCTGAGCGCCTCAGCGGCCTCCTCTCTCCACAGGCCCGTCGCTGGAGCTTCTAGAGTCCAGAAGGAAACCCATGGCTCTCGCTTCCACCCGGACAGCCAGAGCAGCCGCGCAAGCACCCCTCAGAGCTGGACCCAAAGACAGCAGAGGACACTGCCGCCTGAACAACCAGCGCGCTCATCCTCCCCACGGCCCCCGCGACCGCCTCCCCCATTCGCAGCCGCCTTTCAGCAGAGGAGCCCGACCAGCACCCTCCAGACCCCAGCCAAAGGGAAACGGCCTCCACGCCCCCCGAACCCATCTCCGGCCGCCCTTCAGATGAGCCATACCAGCACCCCCCAGCACCCCACCGACTGGGACTTGCCCTCGCCCCCCCCAAGCCCATTCCTGGAATCTTTGCATCAGATGAACCAGGAAAGTGTCTCTCAGCTGCAGCAGTCCCCACGTCCTCCGAGACCTCCACCACTACCGAGACCTCCAAGCCCACCGAGCCCCCCGCCGCTACCGAGCACCCACCACTTTTGAGCCCTCCAAGGCCTCCGACCTCCCACTGCTGCCAAGCCCTCTGAGACCCCTGAGGGCCCTGAGCCTCCTGAGACTCCCACACACCCCTGAGCTCACTGCTCCAGCCGCACAGCAGGGGCTGAAGGCAGCCACACCAGGGTAGGAGTTGGGGGTGCACTGACAGAGCCCCAACTGACAGCTTCGGGGCTCAGCCGCTGAACACAAAAGACAGTGTGACACAGAGCTGTCACACAAGTGTCCAGGGGGTACCAACAGCAAACCAAGCGAGGCACCAGCACCGGCTGGGCTCCACACCTGGGCACAGCCGTCGATGCCCACTATGTCGGCAGGCAGGAGCTGGGCACGGGCGCGTGGGGAAAGCCCCAATGGCGGCACTACACGTTCTGCTCCACAGCTCACCACTTATCGATGCATCCCTGACTGCCAACCTGCTGCAAACAGGTCATTAGCCTGAGGGGCAGGTCCTGTCCCTTTCTCCTACAACGCAAGACACCCTCTGATGCCATCCAGGCTGCTCCTGAATTGATTAAAGAGCTGGGAGAACAGGAAGCATGGTCACGTCTCCTTCTTGATACAGTTCTCCTGCGTGGATTGCAGAGAAACCTCATGGCAAGTGGTGACTAGCGGTAGATGACAGAGCCCTGAGCACTGCCGCTGAACAGCGCCCTGCGGCTGCTCCCGGTCCGAGTGGTAGAGTCCCTTGTGTCAACGAAGAAGCCCTGCCAGGAGTGGTGGCAGTAGCTGGGAAGGATAGGTGGTGTTGGCTCCCCGTGTCGGGGACAGATAGGGAGAGGTCTCCTTTCACCAGGCGGGGACTGCCGTTTACATGGACCGCCTGACCACAGTGTTTTGAACATTGACCTGCCATTGCTCCTGCTCCACCGGCTGCAGAGCTGGAAGCATCAACATTAGCACAGAGGTCGCTGTGATGCAGTTACTGTGAGACAGAAGGTGTGAAAGCCAGCGTCGCTGCAGCGAGGCTCCAATCCATCCCTTCCCGCTTTGTAGGCTACAGCATGGCCAGACGTGCATCTAAAACCTCTGGCTGCCGAGTCTCATGGCTAAGGCAGAGTGAAATACGGGATCATGGAATGTTTGGGGTTGGAAGGGACCTTTACAGGTCATTGAGTCCAACCCCCCTGCAACGAGCAGAGCCACCTTCAACGGGATCACTTTGCTCAGCTGAGCTTGAATGTTTCCAGGGATGGGGCATCCACCACCTCTCTGGGCAACCTGTTCCAGTGTTTCACCACCCTCAGCATAAAAAAAACCCACCTGCTGTCCTTGTGTCTAGTCTTAATCTGCCCACTTCCAGCTTCAAACCATTGCCCCTTCTCCCTAGGGCTGCAGGCCCTGCTCAAATCTCTGTCCTCGTCTCTCTGATAAGCGCCCATTAAGTATTGGAAGACCAGAATCAGGTCTCCCCAGAGCCTTCTCTTCGCCAGGCTGAACAACCCCACCTCTCTCTGCCTTTTTTTCAGAGCAGAGGAGTTCCATCCCTTCGATCATTTTGGTGGCTTCTTTTGATGCAGCACAGGACACGGTTGGCTTTCTGGCCTGCGAGCGCACATTGCTGGTTCATGCCCAGCTGTTCTTCCACCAGTACCCCCAAGTCCTTCCTGGCAGGGCGGCTCTCAGTGGTACCGGGTGTTGCCCTGAGCCTGGTGCAGGACCTTGCACGTGGCCTTCTTGAGCCTCATGAGGTTCACATGGGCCGCTTCTCCAGCTTGTCCAGGTCCCTCTGGACAGCAGCCCATCGCTCAGGCGCATCAGCTGCACCACTCGGCTTCGTGTCATCTGCAAACTTGCTGAGGGTGCACCCGATCCCACTGTCTTATGTCATTGATGAAGCTATTAAACAGTACTGCTCCCAAGAGGGGCCCCTGAGGGACACACTCGTCCTCAGTCTCCGTCCGCACACTGAGCTGTTCACCACTGCCGTCAGGATGGCACTGTCCAGCCAATTCCTTATCCACCAAGCAGTCCACGCATCAGATCCACATTTCTCCAATTGATGGAGAAGGATGTTGTGAGAGACAATATCAAAGGCCAAAGAAGCCTGGAGAGATGACACCTGTAGCTCTTCCCTTGCCCACCGAGGTACTCACCCTACCACTGAAGGCCACTGGGTTGTTCAGGCAACATACACCCACCGTGTGCTCTCTCAAGGTTTCCTTTTGCACGTCAAATACTTTAAGAGAATATTTTTTCTGTTTTATTGACTGACTTTGCCCTTTGAGGACCCCAACAGAAAGTATTCCCTTAAGTTTCACGTGAAGGAGAAAGGGAAGAGTGAAGGCTTCATCTTTCCCGTCAAACAAACGTGACTTGTTAGCCCTGGGGTCCCCCAAGGCGCAAACCAGGCTCCAGCCGGGAAGCTGCCCACAGGAGGGGATCTGGCACTTGTCTTGAGGCTGAAATCATTCACTCCTCAGCCTTGTGAGCTGTTGCTAACAGCACCTGAGGAGGTCAGAAATGCCCTGGCTGCGCTCCCCAGGTCATCTGGGGCACTGTGAGCTCCGCGCTGCCCCTGTGACAGTGCCCGGAAAAGAGGGCAGAGCTGCGGGCTCAGCCCCAGGTGGGACCGTGTGCCAGCCCTTGGACGGAGCTGCCCGACGGGGCGTGCTCCCCAGCCTGGGAGGGCAGCTGCCCCGGCTGTGCTCCAGCGGCTCTCCCCCTGAGCACCGTTGCCATGCGGCCCGGGCCGGCCGTGAGGTCACAGTGGGGCTGTGAGGTGACGGAGCTCCACGGCGATGCACCAGCTACAAGTACCCATGCCTCAGCCCCCAGCCGCAACTGCACCAGATGCAGCAGCAGCAGTGACAGCAGCACAGGATCATGTGGCTGAAGGGAGCCATGGCCCTCATTCAGCACTGCCTCCTCCTCCTCCTCCTCCTGGAGGCCCTACCTGCCAGGGCTGCACCTTGGCAAGAGCAGGAAGCAGGTAAGCACTCGGCACACTTGCGACCTTTCACGGGCCAGCGGGCTCCTCTCCCCGAGAAGCGTGGATGTGGCTTTTCCCTCGAGCGCTTTAGCGAGGGCTTCCCCTGCGTGTGTGAGAGCTGTGCGGGTACGAAAGCCCCCAGGGGCCCTATGTTGGCCCACGCGCTCCCTGAGGGATCTTGTTCATGGCATGGCTTGAAGAGCGTGTTAGAGAGCTGCCAGGTGCCAGCCAAGAGGTCACCAGGCCCCTCTGCAGCGCTGGCAATCTCCCCTGGGTCTGGCTCCCACGCTGTTACCTGAGCCCCGTCCGGTGCCTGCGGTTCACTAAGGCACAAGCGGATGCCAACAGGCAACGGAAACATTTCCCCTCTGTGCTTGCTTCTAGGTGAGGATGTTGCCAAAGTTTATCGAGATGCATGGCAGGCAGTTGGTTTGGAGCCCTTGGGGCATCCTGGAGGTAAGCGCTCAATGTCCCTTTCCTTGAAAGAAGAAACAGTGCCAATGTGACAAGAGCTTACTCATGTGCAATTCTCCTGAAGAGCCTCCCAAGGGTTACACCATCCCGAATTCGTAGCCTGTTGCTGTCCTCGAGCCTGAGAGCCATCCCACGGGTAAATCAGTGGGAGGAAGCTGCATCTACCTTCTAGGCTTCTTTCCGCCTGAAAAGCAAGTTGCTCCGTCCGTGGCCCATGCGCAGACATGGAGGAGAGCAGAGAGGGAACGGGCCGGGCTCAGAGATGCGCCCTGTGGAGCTTTGCCTTGCAAAGCTGTCTCCTGGCCCCTGGGAGCCTGAGCTGCTCCCAGTGCTGGCTGCCAAGCCAGCGGGCTCGTTGAGGTTGAGCTGGGAGCTGGTGTGAGCTCCAGGGAGTCCTTTGTCCCACCAGCTCCGCACGTGGTACGTTCCGTGCCAGCACGGTGCCAGTGCAGGCGCACGGTAACTCTTGGCACCATGCTCCTGAGCGGAAGGCAGAGATGAGTGCCGTGGAGGAAGCCCACCTTTGAGTGGCACTCGATGCCACTCTGATCTGAAGAAGTAACTTGAACTGTGTCACGGCAGCCGTTCTGTCCTGTGCTTTTTGCAGCCGTGGCTGTCGGCAAAGGTGCTGCAGATTCCCAGCTGGCTTCCAGGACTGAGCCTCTGGGAGATGGCACCATGGGTACATCATGGCTTTCTCCTCCCTTTGAGATCCGCCAGCTCAAAGCCCAAAGGTCAGCCCGCTGGGCGCCTCTGCAGCTGTGGGGACAGAGATCTGCACGTGTGTGCTGTCTCCTTGCGCGGTCCCCTTACCGCTTCTGCGATCCAGTTCTGCCATTGTAGACCGCAGTAGATGACGGAAGCTGCTCTGGCTGTTCTGTTACAGGTGTGCCTGTAGGAAGGACTCGTCCAGCTCCTCGGCAGTGGGATGCTGCACGAGGCTGGCATCGCAGGGGTGAGTAGTCTGTCCGTGCTGACCTCACAGGCTAAGCACTGGTTTTCTGTAATTTATTTGGGTGAAACTGAATCGGGTCCTTTCCGTTAAGGTTCTGCAATAGAAAAGTACCGAGCTGAAGGAGAAAACGAGTCCTCGGAGCTAGTTGAGCACCTAACGCATGTGCTGGAGGAATGGAAGAGAGGACACGGTGGGTACATTTCACTGTGCCTCAGCTGTGAGACCCAGCAAGTGGAGGCATGAGGTGCACGTCGGGGCTCGCTGTAGCCTGCGCAGTGGGAAGGGATCGCTCAGAGCCTCGCTGCAGCAATGCTGGGTTTCCCACCTTGCAGGTGCTGGTGAGCCACAGAGATGGTGCAGAGCCTCTGCTGCCAGTTGTGCTTCAAGCGGAGGGCCAGGGGCGGCTGCTGCCCCAGTTTTGCCGTTACGGCTCGGAGCTGGTTTGTGCAGGCGTCTGCTGGCAGGCAGATTTGAGGGCCTGGCGAGCGCTGAACTTGTGTTCAGCTCACGGGCAGCACTGCTTGCCCACTGGCCCAGTTCCAGGCAGGAGCGAGGTCCCAGGCGACGCCGGCTGCCCTTTCCTCATGCTGGAGGTCGGTGGGGATGCTGGTTCGGCAGGCTTCTTGGGCTGTGCTGCATCTCCCGTCTACCGACCGATAGCTGGTATGGGGCAACCGTGACCGTTGCTGGTGCTTACAGGGAAGGGCGGAGGAGCCCTTCTCAAAAGGGCTGTTTCCCTGGCCGGACTGGCTGCAGCTTCTTCCCGTCCTCTTTGAAGGAAGGCATTTTGCATCGCTTTACGCGCTGCCAAAAGTGCAATGCAAACCAAAAGATGGCCTGCAATTTCCTGGTCCCCCAGCAGGTCAGGCTCAGGCGTGGCTGTTGCTTGGAGTAGGAACCAGGCGCAGGCTCCTCCCCCAGTGCCCACTCTGGCAAGTCACAGCAGCAGCCAAAGCTGAAAGTGTTTGGGGTTTCCAGGCATCGGGACCAGTTCCACAGATATGGGAAATGTGCCAAATGTCCCTCCCGCCCTAGCTGCATCCCCGAGCTTGCTGTGACCGCCGAGAGGCACAGGAGCAGCACAGAGCGGGATCCCTCCCTGAGCCGAGGTCCACAGCGATGCCCTGACTCCCAGACTAGGCAGAGGCTTAGGGGGAACCTCCCCGTCCGACTGTGTCCTCTGTGCCTGAGACTCGCTGAGGCTTAACCTGCCCTCTCTGCTTTTTGGCAGTGCCGTCAAAGCCTGGAGAAGACCACCACAGCAAGATAAATCAGGCTTATGAACCGGGCTCAGGTACGGAGCAGTCTTGCTGGGGTCCCCAAGTGGGAGACACATCCTGAAACCTGGGAGGTGCTGCAGGCGGTGCCTGTGCTGGAGAAAAGGCACTAGGGGGAGGGCAAGGCTTCAGTGCCACTTGAGAAGGCCTGACTCTGTCCCCTCGGGGTGTGGGAACTGTCTCACGGGGAGGGAGAGCTGGGGTGGCACTGCCTGCTGCAGGGACGGTTCCTGCCCGTGTCACTCAAAGGGTCAAGCAGCTGCGCCCCCCCTGTGCTCCCCTTCTGGCCTTCTGGGTTTGGTTGGGTGGGACACCCTGCCCCAAGGGGTGGGAACGTGCCTCCAGGCACCAGTACTGGGGGGAAACAGAGAATGTCCTGGCCGGATCAATCGTGCTGCACGCTTACCAGTGGTGCGCAGGACGGGCTAACGTTCCTAATTGCTCCTACAGACGTGATCAGCGAGAGAACCGCAAGGGCTGATGAACCCCCAACCACCGCAAGTCTTCTCTGTCCCCAAGATGCGCGGAGGCACTGTATGATAGCCACAGCAGCAACCATGCTTTCCGTGCCAGTTGGAATAGTGTTGGTCTGTGTCATCATCCGGCGGTGGATGAAGAAAGAAGAGTGAGTTGTTGATTCCCCCCACACTGCTTCCTCTGATGGCTGCTCAGAGCCACGAAGCATTTCTAGTCAGGCTGCTGCGGAGTGGCAGCCTGGTGGCTGCCCAAAAGCAAGGGCAGGACGAGAAAGAGCGGGGCAAGAGATTGCCCCAGCCAGGGAGGCGCCCAGTAGCGCTGGCTGATGGCCACCGAACCTGCCCTGAGGAGTCCCCCTGCTCGGGGCTGCCATGCGGTGCGGGTGTCCACGTCGGCCAAGGCGTGCCAGCGGCTCTGCCCGTGCTGGGGAGCCTTGCCAGCTCTGGGCCGTGCTGTGGGGGACAGTCCGTGCGCCCCCTCTGCAGCTGAGCGCCTCAGCGGCCTCCTCTCTCCACAGGCCCGTCGCTGGAGCTTCTAGAGTCCAGAAGGAAACCCATGGCTCTCGCTTCCACCCGGACAGCCAGAGCAGCCGCGCAAGCACCCCTCAGAGCTGGACCCAAAGACAGCAGAGGACACTGCCGCCTGAACAACCAGCGCGCTCATCCTCCCCACGGCCCCCGCGACCGCCTCCCCCATTCGCAGCCGCCTTTCAGCAGAGGAGCCCGACCAGCACCCTCCAGACCCCAGCCAAAGGGAAACGGCCTCCACGCCCCCCGAACCCATCTCCGGCCGCCCTTCAGATGAGCCATACCAGCACCCCCCAGCACCCCACCGACTGGGACTTGCCCTCGCCACCCCCAAGCCCATTCCTGGAATCTTTGCATCAGATGAACCAGGAAAGTGTCTCTCAGCTGCAGCAGTCCCCACGTCCTCCGAGACCTCCACCGCTACCGAGACCTCCAAGCCCACCGAGCCCTCCGCCACTACCGAGCACCCACCACTTTTGAGCCCTCCAAGGCCTCCGACCTCCCACTGCTGCCAAGCCCTCTGAGACCCCTGAGGGCCCTGAGCCTCCTAAGACTCCCACACACCCCTGAGCTCACTGCTCCAGCCGCACAGCAGGGGCTGAAGGCAGCCACACCAGGGTAGGAGTTGGGGGTGCACTGACAGAGCCCCAACCGACAGCTTCGGGGCTCAGCCGCTGAACACAAAAGACAGTGTGACACAGAGCTGTCACACAAGTGTCCAGGGGGTACCAACAGCAAACCAAGCGAGGCACCAGCACCGGCTGGGCTCCACGACTGGGCGCAGCCGTGGATGCCCACTATGTCGGCAGGCAGGAGCTGGGCACGGGCTCGTGGGGAAAGCCCCAATGGCGGCACTACGCGCTCTGCTCCACAGCTCAGCACGTATCAACGCATCCCTGACTGCCAACCTGCTGCAAACAGGTCATTAGCCTGAGGGGCAGGTCCTGTCCCTTTCTCCTACAACGCAAGGCACCCTCTGATGCCATCCAGGCTGCTCCTGAATTGATTAAAGAGCTGGGAGAACAGGAAGCGTGGTCACGTCTCCTTCTTGATACAGTTCTCCTGCGTGGATTGCAGAGAAACCTCATGGCAAGTGGTGACTAGCGGTAGATGACAGAGCCCTGAGCACCGCCGCTGAACAGCGCCCTGCGGCTGCTCCCGGTCCGAGTGGTAGAGTCCCTTGTGTCAACGAAGAAGCCCTGCCAGGAGTGGTGGCAGTAGCTGGGAAGGATAGGTGGTGTTGGCTCCCCGTGTCGGGGACAGATAGGGAGAGGTCTCCTTTCACCAGGCGGGGACTGCCGTTTACATGGACCGCCTGACCACAGTGTTTTGAACATTGACCTGCCATTGCTCCTGCTCCACCGGCTGCAGAGCTGGAAGCATCAACATTAGCGCAGAGGTCGCTGTGATGCAGTTACTGTGAGACAGAAGGTGTGAAAGCCAGCGTCGCTGCAGCGAGGCTCCAATCCATCCCTTCCCGCTTTGTAGGCTACAGCATGGCCAGACGTGCATCTAAAACCTCTGGCTGCCGAGTCTCATGGCTAAGGCAGAGTGAAATACGGGATCATGGAATGTTTGGGGTTGGAAGGGACCTTTACAGGTCATTGAGTCCAACCCCCCTGCAACGAGCAGAGCCACCTTCAACGGGATCACTTTGCTCAGCTGAGCTTGAATGTTTCCAGGGATGGGGCATCCACCACCTCTCTGGGCAACCTGTTCCAGTGTTTCACCACCCTCAGCATAAAAAAAAACCCACCTGCTGTCCTTGTGTCTAGTCTTAATCTGCCCACTTCCAGCTTCAAACCATTGCCCCTTCTCCCTAGGGCTGCGGGCCCTGCTCAAATCTCTGTCCTCGTCTCTCTGATAAGCGCCCATTAAGTATTGGAAGACCAGAATCAGGTCTCCCCAGAGCCTTCTCTTCGCCAGGCTGAACAACCCCACCTCTCTCTGCCTTTTTTTCAGAGCAGAGGAGTTCCATCCCTTTGATCATTTTGGTGGCTTCTTTTGATGCAGCACAGGACACGGTTGGCTTTCTGGCCTGCGAGCGCACATTGCTGGTTCATGCCCAGCTGTTCATCCACCATTACCCCCAAGTCCTTCCTGGCAGGGCGGCTCTCAGTGGTACCGGGCGTTGCCCTGAGCCTGGTGCAGGACCTTGCACGTGGCCTTCTTGAGCCTCATGAGGTTCACATGGGCCGCTTCTCCAGCTTGTCCAGGTCCCTCTGGACAGAAGCCCATCGCTCAGGCGCATCAGCTGCACCACTCGGCTTCGTGTCATCTGCAAACTTGCTGAGGGTGCACCCGATCCCACTGTCTTATGTCATTGATGAAGCTATTAAACAGTACTGCTCCCAAGAGGGGCCCCTGAGGGACACCACTCGTCCCCAGTCTCCGTCCGCACACTGAGCTGTTCACCACTGCCGTCAGGATGGCACTGTCCAGCCAAGTCCTTATCCACCAAGCAGTCCACGCATCAGATCCACATTTCTCCGATTGATGGAGAAGGATGTTGTGAGAGACAATATCAAAGGCCAAAGAAGCCTGGAGAGATGACACCTGTAGCTCTTCCCTTGCCCACCGAGGTACTCACCCTACCACAGAAGGCCACTGGGTTGTTCAGGCAACATACACCCACCGTGTGCTCTCTCAAGGTTTCCTTTTGCACGTCAAATACTTTAAGAGAATATTTTTTCTGTTTTATTGACTGACTTTGCCCTTTGAGGACCCCAACAGAAAGTATTCCCTTAAGTTTCACGTGAAGGAGAAAGGGAAGAGTGAAGGATTCATCTTTCCCGTCAAACAAACGTGACTTGTTAGCCCTGGGGTCCCCCAAGGCGCAAACCAGGCTCCAGCTGGGAAGCTGCCCACAGGAGGGGATCTGGCACTTGTCTTGAGGCTGAAATCATTCACTCCTCAGCCTCGTGAGCTGTTGCTAACAGCACCTGAGGAGGTCAGAAATGCCCTGGCTGCGCTCCCCAGGTCATCTGGGGCACTGTGAGCTCCGCGCTGCCCCTGTGACAGTGCCCGGAAAAGAGGGCAGAGCTGCGGGCTCAGCCCCAGGTGGGACCGTGTGCCAGCCCTTGGACGGAGCTGCCCGACGGGGCGTGCTCCCCAGCCTGGGAGGGCAGCTGCCCCGGCTGTGCTCCAGCGTCTCTCCCCCTGAGCACCGTTGCCACGCGGCCTGGGCCGGCCGTGAGGTCACAGTGGGGCTGTGAGGTGACAGTGGGGCTGTGAGGTCATGGAGCTCCACGGCGATGTACCAGCTATAAATACCCATGCCTCAGCCCCCAGCCGCAACTGCACCAGATGCAGCAGCAGCAGTAACAGCAGCACAGGATCATGTGGCTGAAGGGAGCCATGGCCCTCATTCAGCACTGCCTCCTCCTCCTCCTCCTCCTGGAGGCCCTACCTGCCAGGGCTGCACCTTGGCAAGAGCAGGAAGCAGGTAAGCACTCGGCACACTTGCGACCTTTCACGGGCCAGCGGGCTCCTCTCCCCGAGAAGCGTGGATGTGGCTTTTCCCTCGAGCGCTTTAGCGAGGGCTTCCCCTGCGTGTGTGAGAGCTGTGCGGGTACGAAAGCCCCCAGGGGCCCTATGTTGGCCCACACGCTCCCTGAGGGGTCTTGTTCATGGCATGGCTTGAAGAGCGTGTTAGAGAGCTGCCAGGTGCCGGCCAAGAGGTCACCAGGCCCCTCTGCAGCGCTGGCAATCTCCCCTGGGTCTGGCTCCCACGCTGTTACCTGAGCCCCGTCCGGTGCCTGCGGTTCACTAAGGCACAAGCGGATGCCAACAGGCAACGGAAACATTTCCCCTCTGTGCTTGCTTCTAGGTGAGGATGTTGCCAAAGTTTATCGAGATGCATGGAAGGCTGTTGGTTTGGAGCCCTTGGGGCATCCTGGAGGTAAGCGCTCAATGTCCCTTTCCTTGAAAGAAGAAACAGTGCCAATGTGACAAGAGCTTACTCATGTGCAATTCTCCTGAAGAGCCTCCCAAGGGTTACACCATCCCGAATTCGTAGCCTGTTGCTGTCCTCGAGCCTGAGAGCCATCCCACGGGTAAATCAGTGGGAGGAAGCTGCATCTACCTTCTAGGCTTCTTTCCGCCTGAAAAGCAAGTTGCTCCGTCCGTGGCCCATGCGCAGACATGGAGGAGAGCAGAGAGGGAACGGGCCGGGCTCAGAGATGCGCCCTGTGGAGCTTTGCCTTGCAAAGCTGTCTCCTGGCCCCTGGGAGCCTGAGCTGCTCCCAGTGCTGGCTGCCAAGACAGCGGGCTCGTTGGGGTTGAGCTGGGAGCTGGTGTGAGCTCCAGGGAGTCCTTTGTCCCACCAGCTCCGCACGTGGTACGTTCCGTGCCAGCACTGTGCCAGTGCAGGCGCACGGTAACTCTTGGCACCATGCTCCTGAGCGGAAGGCAGAGATGAGTGCCGTGGAGGAAGCCCACCTTTGAGTGGCACTCGATGCCACTCTGATCTGAAGAAGTAACTTGAACTGTGTCACGGCAGCCGTTCTGTCCTGTGCTTTTTGCAGCCGTGGCTGTCGGCAAAGGTGCTGCGGATTCCCAGCTGGCTTCCAGGACTGAGCCTCTGGGAGATGGCACCATGGGTACGTCATGGCTTTCTCCTCCCTTTGAGATCTGCCAGCTCAAAGCCCAAAGGTCAGCCCGCTGGGCGCCTCTGCAGCTGTGGGGACAGAGATCTGCACGTGTGTGCTGTCTCCTTGCGCGGTCCCCTTACCGCTTCTGCGATCCAGTTCTGCCATTGTAGACCGCAGTAGATGACGGAAGCTGCTCTGGCTGTTCTGTTACAGGTGTGCCTGTAGGAAGGACTCGTCCAGCTCCTCGGCAGTGGGATGCTGCACGAGGCTGGCATCGCAGGGGTGAGTAGTCTGTCCGTGCTGACCTCACAGGCTAAGCACTGGTTTTCTGTAATTTATTTGGGTGAAACTGAACCGGGTCCTTTCCGTTAAGGTTCTGCAATAGAAAAGTACAGAGCTGAAGGAGAAAACGAGTCCTCGGAGCTAGTTGAGCACCTAAGGCATGTGCTGGAGGAATGGAAGAGAGGACACGGTGGGTACATTTCACTGTGCCTCAGCTGTGAGACCCGGCAAGTGGAGGCGTGAGGTGCACGTCGGGGCTCGCTGTAGCCTGCGCAGTGGGAAGGGATCGCTCAGAGCCTCGCTGCAGCGATGCTGGGTTTCCCACCTTGCAGGTGCTGGTGAGCCACAGAGATGGTGCAGAGCCTCTGCTGCCAGTTGTGCTTCAAGCGGAGGGCCAGGGGCGGCTGCTGCCCCAGTTTTGCCGTTACGGCTCGGAGCTGGTTTGTGCAGGCGTCTGCTGGCAGGCAGATTTGAGGGCCTGGCGAGCGCTGAACTTGTGTTCAGCTCACGGGCAGCACTGCTTGCCCACTGGCCCAGTTCCAGGCAGGAGCGAGGTCCCAGGCGACGCCGGCTGCCCTTTCCTCATGCTGGAGGTCGGTGGGGATGCTGGTTCGGCAGGCTTCTTGGGCTGTGCTGCATCTCCCGTCTACCGACCGATAGCTGGGATGGGGCAACCGTGACCGTTGCTGGTGCTTACAGGGAAGGGCGGAGGAGCCCTTCTCGAAAGGGCTGTTTCCCTGGCCGGACTGGCTGCAGCTTCTTCCCGTCCTCTTTGAAGGAAGGCATTTTGCATCGCTTTACGCGCTGCCAAAAGTGCAATGCAAACCAAAAGATGGCCTGCAATTTCCTGGTCCCCCAGCAGGTCAGGCTCAGGCGTGGCTGTTGCTTGGAGTAGGAACCAGGCGCAGGCTCCTCCCCCAGTGCCCACTCTGGCAAGTCACAGCAGCAGCCAAAGCTGAAAGTGTTTGGGGTTCCAGGCATCGGGACCAGTTCCGCAGATATGGGAAATGTGCCAAATGTCCCTCCCGCCCTAGCTGCATCCCCGAGCTTGCTGTGACCGCCGAGAGGCACAGGAGCAGCACAGAGCGGGATCCCTCCCTGAGCCAAGGTCCACAGCGATGCCCTGACTCCCAGACTAGGCAGAGGCTTAGGGGGAACCTAAGTTCCCGTCCTCCTGTGTCCTCTGTGCCTGAGACTCGCTGAGGCTTAACCTGCCCTCTCTGCTTTTGGCAGTGCCGTCAAAGCCTGGAGAAGACCACCACAGCAAGATAAATCAGGCTTATGAACCGGGCTCAGGTACGGAGCAGTCTTGCTGGGGTCCCCAAGTGGGAGACACATCCTGAAACCTGGGAGGTGCTGCAGGCGGTGCCTGTGCTGGAGAAAAGGCACTAGGGGGAGGGCAAGGCTTCAGTGCCACTTGAGAAGGCCTGAGTCTGTCCCCTCGGGGTGTGGGAACTGTCTCACGGGGAGGGAGAGCTGGGGTGGCACTGCCTGCTGCAGGGACGGTTCCTGCCCGTGTCACTCAAAGGGTCAAGCAGCTGCGCCCCCCCTGTGCTCCCCTTCTGGCCTTCTGGGTTTGGTTGGGTGGGACACCCTGCCCCAAGGGGTGGGAACGTGCCTCCAGGCACCAGTACTGGGGGGAAACAGAGAATGTCCTGGCCGGATCAATCGTGCTGCACGCTTACCAGTGGTGCGCAGGACGGGCTAACTTTTCAAATTGCTCCTACAGACGTGATCAGCGAGAGAACCGCAAGGGCTGATGAACCCCCAACCACCGCAAGTCTTCTCTGTCCCCAAGATGCGCGGAGGCACTGTATGATAGCCACAGCAGCAACCATGCTTTCCGTGCCAGTTGGAATAGTGTTGGTCTGTGTCATCATCCGGCGGTGGATGAAGAAAGAAGAGTGAGTTGTTGATTCCCCCCACACTGCTTCCTCTGATGGCTGCTCAGAGCCACGAAGCATTTCTAGTCAGGCTGCTGCGGAGTGGCAGCCTGGTGGCTGCCCAAAAGCAAGGGCAGGACGAGAAAGAGCGGGGCAAGAGATTGCCCCAGCCAGGGAGGCGCCCAGTAGCGCTGGCTGATGGCCACCGAACCTGCCCTGAGGAGTCCCCCTGCTCGGGGCTGCCATGCGGTGCGGGTGTCCACGTCGGCCAAGGCGTGCCAGTGGCTCTGCCCGTGCTGGGGAGCCTTGCCAGCTCTGGGCCGTGCTGTGGGGGACAGTCCGTGCGCCCCCTCTGCAGCTGAGCGCCTCAGCGGCCTCCTCTCTCCACAGGCCCGTCGCTGGAGCTTCTAGAGTCCAGAAGGAAACCCATGGCTCTCGCTTCCACCCGGACAGCCAGAGCAGCCGCGCAAGCACCCCTCAGAGCTGGACCCAAAGACAGCAGAGGACACTGCCGCCTGAACAACCAGCGCGCTCATCCTCCCCACGGCCCCCGCGACCGCCTCCCCCATTCGCAGCCGCCTTTCAGCAGAGGAGCCCCGACCAGCACCCTCCAGACCCCAGCCAAAGGGAAACGGCCTCCACGCCCCCCGAACCCATCTCCGGCCGCCCTTCAGATGAGCCATACCAGCACCCCCCAGCACCCCACCGACTGGGACTTGCCCTCGCCACCCCCAAGCCCATTCCTGGAATCTTTGCATCAGATGAACCAGGAAAGTGTCTCTCAGCTGCAGCAGTCCCCACGTCCTCCGAGACCTCCACCGCTACCGAGACCTCCAAGCCCACCGAGCCCTCCGCCGCTACCGAGCACCCACCACTTTTGAGCCCTCCAAGGCCTCCGACCTCCCACTGCTGCCAAGCCCTCTGAGACCCCTGAGGGCCCTGAGCCTCCTAAGACTCCCACACACCCCTGAGCTCACTGCTCCAGCCGCACAGCAGGGGCTGAAGGCAGCCACACCAGGGTAGGAGTTGGGGGTGCACTGACAGAGCCCCAACCGACAGCTTCGGGGCTCAGCCGCTGAACACAAAAGACAGTGTGACACAGAGCTGTCACACAAGTGTCCAGGGGGTACCAACAGCAAACCAAGCGAGGCACCAGCACCGGCTGGGCTCCACGCCTGGGCGCAGCCATGGATGCCCACTATGTCGGCAGGCAGGAGCTGGGCACAGGCTCGTGGGGAAAGCCCCAATGGCGGCACTACGCGCTCTGCTCCACAGCTCAGCACGTATCAACGCATCCCTGACTGCCAACCTGCTGCAAACAGGTCATTAGCCTGAGGGGCAGGTCCTGTCCCTTTCTCCTACAACGCAAGGCACCCTCTGATGCCATCCAGGCTGCTCCTGAATTGATTAAAGAGCTGGGAGAACAGGAAGCGTGGTCACGTCTCCTTCTTGATACAGTTCTCCTGCGTGGATTGCAGAGAAACCTCATGGCAAGTGGTGACTAGCGGTAGATGACAGAGCCCTGAGCACTGCCGCTGAACAGCGCCCTGCGGCTGCTCCCGGTCCCAGTGGTAGAGTCCCTTGTGTCAACGAAGAAGCCCTGCCAGGAGTGGTGGCAGTAGCTGGGAAGGATAGGTGGTGTTGGCTCCCCGTGTCGGGGACAGATAGGGAGAGGTCTCCTTTCACCAGGCGGGGACTGCCGTTTACATGGACCGCCTGACCACAGTGTTTTGAACATTGTCCTGCCATTGCTCCTGCTCCACCGGCTGCAGAGCTGGTAGCATCAACATTAGCGCAGAGGTCGCTGTGATGCAGTTACTGTGAGACAGAAGGTGTGAAAGCCAGTGTCGCTGCAGCGAGGCTCCAATCCATCCCTTCCCGCTTTGTAGGCTACAGCATGGCCAGACGTGCATCTAAAACCTCTGGCTGCCGAGTCTCATGGCTAAGGCAGAGTGAAATACGGGATCATGGAATGTTTGGGGTTGGAAGGGACCTTTACAGGTCATTGAGTCCAACCCCCCTGCAATGAGCGGAGCCATCTTCAATGGGATCACTTGTTGGGCTCTGCAGCGGGTCTACAGACAAACTAGTTGACTTCAAAGGCTTAGTCGTGTACCTTGAAGACAGCCACAAATTGCCAGGTACGTAAACAGGATGTGAAGAACCGTAACTCAGAACCACAGCACACGGGCACCTACAGCAACAGCAAATAGCAAGCAAGAAGAAGAACACAAAAACCTTTCAGGGCCTGACACATGTACTGTCTAAGATATATAAATAATTTGTATAAGCAATAAAGGCCATTTTGTCCGATCCCAGCCATGCAGCCATAGTGTTTTTTCAGTCCGCCTCGACTTGGATCACCACAATCACTTTGCTCAGCTGAGCTTGAATGTTTCCAGGGATGGGGCATCCACCACCTCTCTGGGCAACCTGTTCCAGTGTTTCACCACCCTCAGCATAAAAAAAACCCACCTGCTGTCCTTGTGTCTAGTCTTAATCTGCCCACTTCCAGCTTCAAACCATTGCCCCTTCTCCCTAGGGCTGCAGGCCCTGCTCAAATCTCTGTCCCCGTCTCTCTGATAAGCGCCCATTAAGTATTGGAAGACCAGAATCAGGTCTCCCCAGAGCCTTCTCTTCGCCAGGCTGAACAACCCCACCTCTCTCTGCCTTTTTTCAGAGCAGAGGAGTTCCATCCCTTCGATCATTTTGGTGGCTTCTTTTGATGCAGCCCAGGACACGGTTGGCTTTCTGGCCTGCGAGCGCACATTGCTGGTTCATGCACAGCTGTTCTTCCACCAGTACCCCCAAGTCCTTCCTGGCAGGGCGGCTCTCAGTGGTACCGGGCGTTGCCCTGAGCCTGGTGCAGGACCTTGCACCTGGCCTTCTTGAGCCTCATGAGGTTCACATGGGCCGCTTCTCCAGCTTGTCCAGGTCCCTCTGGACAGCAGCCCATCGCTCAGGCGCATCAGCTGCACCACTCAGCTTCGTGTCATCTGCAAACTTGCTGAGGGTGCACCCGATCCCACTGTCTTATGTCATTGATGAAGCTATTAAACAGTACTGCTCCCAAGAGGGGCCCCTGAGGGACACCACTCGTCCCCAGTCTCCGTCCGCACACTGAGCTGTTCACCACTGCCGTCAGGATGGCACTGTCCAGCCAAGTCCTTATCCACCAAGCAGTCCACGCATCAGATCCACATTTCTCCGATTGATGGAGAAGGATGTTGTGAGAGACAATATCAAAGGCCAAAGAAGCCTGGAGAGATGACACCTGTAGCTCTTCCCTTGCCCACCGAGGTACTCACCCTACCACTGAAGGCCACTGGGTTGTTCAGGGAACATACACCCACCGTGTGCTCTCTCAAGGTTTCCTTTTGCACGTCAAATACTTTAAGAGAATATTTTTTCTGTTTTATTGACTGACTTTGCCCTTTGAGGACCCCAACAGAAAGTATTCCCTTAAGTTTCACGTGAAGGAGAAAGGGAAGAGTGAAGGCTTCATCTTTCCCGTCAAACAAACGTGACTTGTTAGCCCTGGGGTCCCCCAAGGCGCAAACCAGGCTCCAGCCGGGAAGCTGCCCACAGGAGGGGATCTGGCACTTGTCTTGAGGCTGAAATCATTCACTCCTCAGCCTCGTGAGCTGTTGCTAACAGCACCTGAGGAGGTCAGAAATGCCCTGGCTGCGCTCCCCAGGTCATCTGGGGCACTGTGAGCTCCGCGCTGCCCCTGTGACAGTGCCCGGAAAAGAGGGCAGAGCTGCGGGCTCAGCCCCAGGTGGGACCGTGTGCCAGCCCTTGGACGGAGCTGCCCGACGGGGCGTGCTCCCCAGCCTGGGAGGGCAGCTGCCCCGGCTGTGCTCCAGCGGCTCTCCCCCTGAGCACCGTTGCCACGCGGCCTGGGCCGCCCGTGAGGTGACAGTGGGGCTGTGAGGTGACAGTGGGGCTGTGAGGTCACGGAGCTCCACGGCGATGCACCAGCTACAAGTACCCATGCCTCAGCCCCCAGCCGCCACTGCACCAGATGCAGCAGCAGCGGTGACAGCAGCACAGGATCATGTGGCTGAAGGGAGCCATGGCCCTCATTCAGCACTGCCTCCTCCTCCTCCTCCTCCTGGAGGCCCTACCTGCCAGGGCTGCACCTTGGCAAGAGCAGGAAGCAGGTAAGCGCTCGGCACACTTGCGACCTTTCACGGGCCAGCGGGCTCCTCTCCCCGAGAAGCGTGGATGTGGCTTTTCCCTCGAGCGCTTTAGCGAGGGCTTCCCCTGCGTGTGTGAGAGCTGTGCGGGTACGAAAGCCCCCAGGGGCCCTATGTTGGCCCACGCGCTCCCTGAGGGGTCTTGTTCATGGCATGGCTTGAAGAGCGTGTTAGAGAGCTGCCAGGTGCCGGCCAAGAGGTCACCAGGCCCCTCTGCAGCGCTGGCAATCTCCCCTGGGTCTGGCTCCCACGCTGTTACCTGAGCCCCGTCCGGTGCCTGTGGTTCACTAAGGCACAAGCGGATGCCAACAGGCAATGGCAACATTTCCCCTCTGTGCCTGCTTCTCGGTGAGGATGTTGCCAAAGTTTATCGAGATGCATGGCAGGCTGTTGGTTTGGAGCCCTTGGGGCATCCTGGAGGTAAGCGCTCAATGTCCCTTTCCTTGAAAGAAGAAACAGTGCCAATGTGACAAGAGCTTACTCATGTGCAATTCTCCTGAAGAGCCTCCCAAGGGTTACACCATCCCGAATTCGTAGCCTGTTGCTGTCCTCGAGCCTGAGAGCCATCCCACGGGTAAATCAGTGGGAGGAAGCTGCATCTACCTTCTAGGCTTCTTTCCGCCTGAAGAGCAAGTTGCTCCGTCCGTGGCCCATGCGCAGACATGGAGGAGAGCAGAGAGGGAACGGGCCGGGCTCAGAGATGCGCCCTGTGGAGCTTTGCCTTGCAAAGCTGTCTGCTGTCCCTGGGAGTCATCTGAGTTCTTAAGGCAGATGTTGGAGGAACAGGAGAGAGGACACAGTGGGCACATTTCACTCTGCCTTAGCTGTGAAATTTGGCAGCTGAGCCACAGAGATGGTGCAGAGCCTCTGCTGCCAGTTGTGCTTCAAGCGGAGGGCCAGGGGCGGCTGCTGCCCCAGTTTTGCCGTTACGGCTCGGAGCTGGTTTGTGCAGGCGTCTGCTGGCAGGCAGATTTGAGGGCCTGGCGAGCGCTGAACTTGTGTTCAGCTCACGGGCAGCACTGCTTGCCCACTGGCCCAGTTCCAGGCAGGAGCGAGGTCCCAGGCGACGCCGGCTGCCCTTTCCTCATGCTGGAGGTCGGTGGGGATGCTGGTTCGGCAGGCTTCTTGGGCTGTGCTGCATCTCCCGTCTACCGACCGATAGCTGGGATGGGGCAACCGTGACCGTTGCTGGTGCTTACAGGGAAGGGCGGAGGAGCCCTTCTCGAAAGGGCTGTTTCCCTGGCCGGACTGGCTGCAGCTTCTTCCCGTCCTCTTTGAAGGAAGGCATTTTGCATCGCTTTACGCGCTGCCAAAAGTGCAATGCAAACCAAAAGATGGCCTGCAATTTCCTGGTCCCCCAGCAGGTCAGGCTCAGGCGTGGCTGTTGCTTGGAGTAGGAACCAGGCGCAGGCTCCTCCCCCAGTGCCCACTCTGGCAAGTCACAGCAGCAGCCAAAGCTGAAAGTGTTTGGGGTTCCAGGCATCGGGACCATGTTCCGCAGATATGGGAAATGTGCCAAATGTCCCTCCCGCCCTAGCTGCATCCCCGAGCTTGCTGTGACCGCCGAGAGGCACAGGAGCAGCACAGAGCGGGATCCCTCCCTGAGCCGAGGTCCACAGCGATGCCCTGACTCCCAGACTAGGCAGAGGCTTAGGGGGAACCTCCCCGTCCGACTGTGTCCTCTGTGCCTGAGACTCGCTGAGGCTTAACCTGCCCTCTCTGCTTTTTGGCAGTGCCGTCAAAGCCTGGAGAAGACCACCACAGCAAGATAAATCAGGCTTATGAACCGGGCTCAGGTACGGAGCAGTCTTGCTGGGGTCCCCAAGTGGGAGACACATCCTGAAACCTGGGAGGTGCTGCAGGCGGTGCCTGTGCTGGAGAAAAGGCACTAGGGGGAGGGCAAGGCTTCAGTGCCACTTGAGAAGGCCTGAGTCTGTCCCCTCGGGGTGTGGGAACTGTCTCACGGGGAGGGAGAGCTGGGGTGGCACTGCTGCTGCAGGGACGGTTCCTGCCCGTGTCACTCAAAGGGTCAAGCAGCTGCGCCCCCCCTGTGCTCCCCTTCTGGCCTTCTGGGTTTGGTTGGGTGGGACACCCTGCCCCAAGGGGTGGGAACGTGCCTCCAGGCACCAGTACTGGGTGGAAACAGAGAATGTCCTGGCCGGATCAATCGTGCTGCACGCTTACCAGTGGTGCGCAGGACGGGCTAACGTTCCTAATTGCTCCTGCAGATGATGTCATCAAGAGACCCACAGAGCTTTACAATCCCCTGAGCCCCCCAACTGTTTCCAGTCCCAGAGATCCTGGAGAGTTGTACACTATAGCTGCAGTAGCAGCTGTCGTTTTTCTGCAAGTTGCAATTGTGTTGGGCTGTGTCGTGGTCTGGTGGCGAAGGAAGGAGAAAGCGTGAGTACATTTCCCTCCCTCCTCTTCCTCTGATGGCTGCTCAGAGCCACGAAGCATTTCTAGTCAGGCTGCTGCGGAGTGGCAGCCTGGTGGCTGCCCAAAAGCAAGGGCAGGACGAGAAAGAGCGGGGCAAGAGATTGCCCCAGCCAGGGAGGCGCCCAGTAGCGCTGGCTGATGGCCACCGAACCTGCCCTGAGGAGTCCCCCTGCTCGGGGCTGCCATGCGGTGCGGGTGTCCACGTCGGCCAAGGCGTGCCAGCGGCTCTGCCCGTGCTGGGGAGCCTTGCCAGCTCTGGGCCGTGCTGTGGGGGACAGTCCGTGCGCCCCCTCTGCAGCTGAGCGCCTCAGCGGCCTCCTCTCTCCACAGGCCCGGCGCTGGCGCTTCTAGACTCCAGCATATAAAGAGCTGCTTCTACCAGTGCCTGAGCAGTCAGAGCAGGTGCCCCAGCACCCCTGAGATCTGGATGCCACGCCAGCAGACGCCACTGCCACCTGAAACACCAAACTACTCGCCTTGCTCGAGCCCGTACCCAGGTACCATGATGCAGAGGAGCCAGGAGAGTATCTACGAACCGCAGGAGCCTCCACAGCCCCAGAGCCCCGCATCGCTCCCCAGCCCTCCAAGGACCTCAACCCCCAAGGATTTCAAGCCCTCTGAGCCTCCTGAGACTCCCACACACCCCTGAGCTCACTGCTCCAGCCGCACAGCAGGGTAGGATTTGGGGGCGCACTGACAGAGCCCCAGACGACAGCTTCGGGGCTCAGCCGCTGCCCGCCAAAGACAGTGTGACACAGGGCTGTCACACAAGTGTCCAGGGGGTACCAACAGCAAACCAAGCGAGGCACCAGCACCGGCTGGGCTCCACGCCTGGGCGCAGCCGTGGATGCCCACTATGTCGGCAGGCAGGAGCTGGGCACGGGCGCGTGGGGAAAGCCCCAATGTGTTTTACCCCCCTCAGCATAAAAAAATAAACTGCTGTCCTCATGTCTAGTCTCAGTGTGCCCTCTTTTAGATGAAAACCCGACGTGCTATTACCACAGCAGGGTCTACTACAAGGCCCTAGCTTTACTTGCTGCTGCTGAGGTTTAGAAAAGCATGACAGCCACGTGGGCTACAACAAGCTGAGGAGGTACATGAAGGTGTCTCAGAGTGAGCTACAGTAGCAAGGCGACTTTCACTACACTGTGAAACTCTGCAGCCAACCCGTGGCTCTTCCTATATATTTATTCCAGCAGGAACCCATGGTTTCTTCTTCTAAGAGGAAAACAGAAACTGGGTATACTTGAGTAATACCAAGTATCGGTAGGCATGGCATGGGAGGGCAGCGGCAGCCTTGTACCTTTTCTCAGCACTTTTTTGCTCAGCTCAGGTCCCCATCACTGATGGCAGGCTTTCTCTACTACCTACACCACACCACTCTCAAAAGGTAATAGACGCTTCACTGTTAGATTATAGTGACGTGTTTTTTTTTCAGGAGGATAGATGAAGTCCATATCCTCTTCTCTGTGACAGGATTTTATGATCATTTGTTGTCCCTAAGGCCCTAAAGTCTACAGCAGGCTGCAGGCCATGTTTTA
The DNA here is from genome assembly GCF_017639655.2 of Falco naumanni. NCBI lineage: Eukaryota > Metazoa > Chordata > Aves > Falconiformes > Falconidae > Falco > Falco naumanni. The sequence goes on along the minus strand of NC_054057.1, from coordinate 108,810,165 downwards.
AAGAACGTCTTCAGAATTTCTTAGTGATTAAGTATTCTTTATTGTCGGCGCCGGGCGTACGGGGGATCCTTCCACCAATCGTACACACCCAGAGGGGCAGACCATCTTATATTTATATAATGAAACAATGAATATTCCATTAATGCCTATACATATTCATTACCTGAACCCGCCTACCCTCGCTTCGTATGCTAATTAGCTTATCAGTCTTTCACGCTTGCGCAGATTCTTCCAAAAATTGTGGGCCGGGGTCTTTAGAATGTGGGCAGTGGTCTATGGGAGGAAGGCTGTAGGTCTTCCTCATGGTGTACTTTTCACCTTTTGCTCATTATGTGATGGTCTTGCACATTTGCAGTGTTCTTATCAGTCTGAGGTAATTTATGCCCTTGCTGGCCATCTGCTTTTCTTGCTTAATTATTTCTTTTACCCTTATCTGTCCTCTCCTGCTGAAGTGTTTCGCTAAAGTTTTAACACAGGAGGTCAGCAGATAGGCGGATGTCTAACAAAGGATAACAGAACAGACACCACAGGTAGATGAGTAACATGTGGCGGTACATGATATCTACAATTGTTACAGTGGCTAACAAACATAATGTTTATTCTTTAATTCTATTCTAAAGTTCATTCACACTACATCACTTTGAAGCATATGCTTTGCTGTGTTTCAAAGGTGATGAGTTGGCAGACTTGTAGAAATCTTTCCCAGGGTTTTTACAATACCCCTTGTAGTTTTACTCAGGGACATCCAGCTGTCCCATTATCTCCTTGGTAGGGCAGCTTGCTTTGCAGATAAGGAGGACAGCTCTCCTTGCAGAGATTTGCAACTTCCTTGTCAGAACAGTCTATATGATCTTTCAGACATTTTAACTCCTTTGTCGCTATACAATTACAAGCTTATTTATGCATTAAAATGAATATTGTTTATGAATACAAACTTGACCATACTATTTACAGCTTATTCACATCAGCCAGACCAGACGTGCCCATAGCACAGCCACCACAGAACAGCCCAGGTTCTGGACATAACCCTGGGAGCATAAAACTCTGTGAAACCAGTTTCCCTAAGCCAGCCTGGGAAGGAGAGCAAGACAGCCCCCACAGAGCTCCTGGGCACCAAACCAGGTCACTCCCAGCTTCTGAGCATTTCATTTTCTCTTGGGCAGCCAGACACTACCATGCAGCTTACAACAGAGGGTCCCCAGCAGTCCCCCATATTCCGTGCAAACAAAATAATGTGAGCAAAGGAGAACAAAGCCCTCTGGCTGCCTTTGCCTGCAGACATGTTAAGCAGCGCTGGTCCCAGTGTCAATGCCTGTGAGGAATGCCCTTGGCACTGGTCGCCACTTGGCCATCGAGCTGAGCTTTTGATTGCAACTCTTTCAGCACGACCATCCAGCAAATTGCTTATACACCACATCACTGATCTACATTTGGATGACTGGATCTGTAGTCTCAATTTGCATCATATCATAAATTTGCTACCATGACTTTTGTCTCTATCTTCACTATTTTTGATATGGAAAGCTATCGTGCTTCAACATTCCTCGTGTTCAAGTATGTTTAAGTATGAAACTACATGTTTAAGTAGTTTCACCATCATGGAACATCAGAACTAAGAAGACATTTTCTATTCTATGGAAGTTTGAGAAGCTGATGAAAGGCTTTTGCCTAATATCCTCATTCTACCAAAGAATTAATGCGCAACAGATTACTTGAAGAGATTTAATAAACTGGGACAATACTGGCTGGTCTGACAGGCCAGTTTCTTTCATATGGTACATTAGTCAGAGTTCGGTTTCTGCCTTCTGGAAGTTGATTTTGCTTGCAATTCAGACTCTGGGACCCATCTTCAAATGTATCTGCACTAGTGGATACTGGACCTTTAAAGAGCCCAATCACATGAACAGCCTGGAAAGAGTCCCCTGGAAGCACAAGGCCATTATCTGATTCAGTTTCAAACTGGAGCCCCATTATAAAAAAGTATTACTCTTTGGAACATAGTCTGTCCTCCTAGAGGTGCTTTTTACCATTTTCAACATGAGATAAATGATCTGGAAGACCAAGAGCATGGTAAACAGGCCAAAATTTGAGAGTTAATACGTTGTTGGTTATTTATTATAACAATTACATTATGCCTGTGCTTTCAAGGATGCAGCAATTAATAAAAGTCCCTTAACACACGACCCCAGTGTTATCCATAATATTGCCAAAACCATTCCAGTTACACTTTGTCTTGACAAGCAAAATGGCATAAGGAGAAAACATTTCCTTTGTCTTAGGGAAATAGAGCTATCAGTTGAGAAATAACATCAGTACTCTATACCAGCTCGATTGTAATTCATCTATTTTCTCACTTTTATGGTGTATTTGGGGTCTAATTTTGAAGGATTCCAAGAAGTTTAGAGAAGGCAGAGTTCCGTATTGTCTGTATTTTTTCCTTGTTATAAGTATATGCTTTTATTCTACGAGACTTAGGTCATCTTCTCAAATTTGCTGCTGACTTATGCTTGTTGCCTTGCTTTTTGAATTTGTAAAGAGAAGATTAAAACTTGGCAGAACTTTTAAAAGTATCTTTCAGCCAAAAGTATGGGCTCAGCTATTCAAGTACGTCTTGTGAAGTTATAGTAATTGAAAAGTTTATTATTTGTTTGAGTCTGATTTTTTTTAATCAAAATATTTCACTTTGTTTAAAATGCTGAAAAATGTATTTGAACCCCAAACTGTCTTCAAAAAAGTTTTTTTTCAGAGTGGCTAGTGAACCAAAAATGTCATTATTTGCTTAGCTCTGTATCTTCTACTATGCTGTAAGGTTTCCTAATCCATTTGCCTTGAAAAAAACTGCTGGCAGAAAACTGGAGCTCAGAGAACGTCCAAAATATTCAGCACTGGTCATTCTCTTGCATATCTTGGGCCTAACTTGCACACCTAGTTGTACTCACAATACATATTTATAAGTGAAGTTGGTTAGTTCTGGCCAAAGTCTACACCTACTAACTAATTATTGGTTAGTTGCTTTCTCACTTCGATTTAAAGGTACAGTTCATTTTAAATTTACTGGGCATGCTCCCCGAGTTCGGGGGCGGGGGGCGCATTTGTTATCTACCACTTCCACAATTATTTTATCCTAGTGTCCTTGAGTCTTATCACTTCAGTAGTTTTTCTTTCAGCAATTAGCACATCCTTTGCCAGAAGGCTACTGATTTACATTCTTGTGGAGCCCATCTGCACCTGTACTGATTGTCCCTTCTGAAGTGCTGAGCGGCCCGCGCCTCAGACCTTCTCTCGCAGCCAGTGAGGCTCCTGCCTGCCTCTTGATGGTTCCTGTTATCTATACACCTCCTGCCTGTAGAGTTTTAGGTTTTTCACTGTATTTTCTCGCATCACTCGCCTCCTCTGCCCCCTCCGGGTGGCGCCGGCGAAGTGGGGGGCTGCTCAGCTCATGGCAGCGCCTCGCTGCGGCTCCTTCCCGCCCGCGCTTCTCCCCGGCTCCAGCGCCAGCGCCCGCCGCGGGCTGCGATCCCTCGGGGGCACAGGCCTCCCCTCCGGGGGCTGCAGGGCAATCCCCCGCCCGCAGCTCCCTCCTTCCCTGCCCTCCGTGCTCGCAGGGCTCTGCCTCACATTTTTTTCCCTCACAACTCTTCTCTCCGTGGTGTTTCACCCTTCCTGAAGCAGGTTTTCCCCAGGTTGCTGCGGACGAGGGACTGGGCCGGGCCCTGTGGCGGGCAGCTGCTGGGCGGGAGTCGCCTCACAGGGACCTCACATCAACATTTGTCTGTGTAAGAAACTATGGACTAGGGTATTGTTTATTTAAATTTATGTTAAGCCCATATGTAAATGTAAAGATTAGACAACAAAAGATAAGATAACCGCCAGGTGTCCAGGATGCTGCTTGTGAAAAGATACGATCACCGCCAGGTGTGCAGGATGCCACTTGTGAAAAGATAAGATCACCGCCAAGTGTCCAGGATGCCACCAGGTGTCCAGGAACCGACAGAAACAGGGCAATGAGACAAAGGAGGAAGACCAGCAGGAGGCAGAAAACGACCCCCCCCTAACAACAAAAGCATGACTCCACTACCTCATGAACATGGAAGTAAAGATGTATAAAAAGGGACTGTTTGAACTGCTCAGTACGGCAGTTGGTGGAGCGCAGACTCCCCTGTCGTCCAGCGCTGTCTTTGCTCATATTCTACTTGCTATAATTAATAAAATTTTAATTGGATTATGATCCATTGTGGTCTCAATTTATAACAATTTCTGGTGCCGTGACTCGGATAAGGAACGGTGGGCTTTGGTCCTCCGGGGAGGCGCCCCGCGACATTTCGCGGCCCCGCGACCAACAGCTTACTCCAACCTTACCGACGAACCTAAATTCTAGAATAATGAGCAAAGGAGAAACCGGTAAAATCCCATAAAAATTCTGTGCACGGGAGTCCGGACGAAGACGCAGGACGCGTAAGTATATTGCGAATTTGTTCGCAAGGTTTGCCGTTCGGGCGGGATTGGGTTTCCTGGAATATAACGAGTGAGAGGTTCGATATACTGAACCAAGCGAGTGTGGACTCTTAAGTACTGCGTTTCCCATCTCCCGCGAGGGACTGGGCCAGGAACAAGGGGAGCGAGTGAGTGTATGTTTGTGGATATTCCAGAAGATGGGGGCGAAGGGCAGCAAGCCTTCGACTCCCATGGGAAGGGTACCTACTGTACCTAAGAATACCCCTCTGGCATATATCTTAGACAATTGGAGATATTTCCCTGGAACCCTAGGGAAAGATAAGCAGAAAATGATAGAATATTGTACTAAGATATGGGGAGGGAAGAAGATTTCTAAAAATGTCTTTTGGCCAGTCTGTGGGTCAGAAAAAGATTGGGAGGAAAACCCAGGGACCCCAAGCAGATATTAAATGGCCACTCCAAAGACCTAATTGGGATAATCAGGATCCGGTGCATAAAACTCATATGCAGGACCTGAGAACTATAGTAATTCAGGGGATTAGAGAAGCAGTACCCCGTGGCCAGAATATCAATAAAGCATTTAATGAAATGCAAAAGAAAGATGAGAGCCCCACTGAGTGGTTGGAACAACTGAGGAAAGCCCTTCAGCTGTACTCTGGGGTAAATCCAGACAACCCTTTAGGGCAAGCGCTCCTCAAAACTCAGTTTGTGGCAAAATCATGGGAAAAACTTTAGTGGAACACTTCAGCAGGAGAGGACAGATAAGGGTAAAAGAAATAATTAAGCAAGAAAAGCAGATGGCCAGCAAGGGCATAAATTACCTCAGACTGATAAGAACACTGCAAATGAGCAAAAGGTGAAAAGTACACCATGAGGAAGACCCACAGCCTTCCTCCCATAGACCACTGCCCACATTCTAAAGACCCCGGCCCACAATTTTTGGAAGAATCTGCACAAGCGTGAAAGACTGATAAGCTAATTAGCATACGAAGAGAGGGTAGGCGGGTTCAGGTAATGAATATGTATAGGCGTTAATGGAATATTCATTGTTTCAAGCTTATTTGCTGCAGTGTTGCTTATTTTGGTTACCGGATTTATGGAATGTGGAATTTGACTTTGATAATTGTTACTGTGATTTTGGCTATATTTTTGATAATAATAGTGAGCTCTTGGTGTTGCTGTAGAAAGATACCTGTGTGTTGCATTTTGTAAGTAGTAATTCTGTAAGTGATAAGTGTGTTCTGTGAGTGTAAGCTGGAAAAATGGGAGGAAAGCAGAGTGGTGGGATTTTAAAAAAAAAATCCGCTAGGGTGTGTTTTGAGTCATTGGAAGGATATTGGAGGATCCGCTGGTGGAAATGTGAATAGGAAAACATTGATAAAATATTGTAATCAATGGTGGCCGCTTTATAAGCTGGAATGTGGAGAAAAGTGGCCTTTTAATTAATAATTACAAGGTTATTAATAATTGTTATACTCATTTATTCTGGAAATGTGAGAACATTTCTGTATTCAGTATATTACAAATGTTGGTATGTGGTTATTGTCTTGAACATCCGAGGGGTGAATGTGAACCTCTGTATGTTTTAAAGTGTATATGGTGTAAAGAATTATTATATGTATGGTGGCGACAAGAAATTGAATGCCCTGACTGTAAGGTTTGGACGCCTTGGGATAAGAGAGAGAGCTGTAAGTGAATTTAGAGTCTCTGTGGCTGGGATAGCGATTGAGATAATAGTAAGAAAGGTCACTGGAAGGAAATGGGGGGGGGCAGCTGGGGGAAGCGTGAATAAGAGAACTTTGGCTAAGTACTGCAATCAGTGGTGGCCCCTGTATAAGTTAGGGGACAGAGAAAATGGCCCTTAAACGGCACACTGAATTATAATGTTTTGTTAAAATTAATGTTATTTTTAAGGCGAGAAGAAAAATGGGATGAAGTAATGTATGCTGGTATGTTTTTCACTCTGAGGAATCACCCAGAGTGGCAAAAGAGTGTGGTATTAACCTAGCTCCACAAGATCCCTTAATATTAGCAATGGAAAAGGATCAGAGGGGAGGTTGTGGTTCCTTCTATGGAGCAACCAGAATGAAACACGTTGTAAGATAAAAAACTTGTGCTAATGTATGTAAGATCTGAAGCCGGGGGGGTGGAGAGTCAAAAAACCCTGTGAAAGTGTTAAAGTATTGGGGTGAGTTTGTACAAACCCCCGTATCCCCTCGAAGGTGCGGCTCAGTCACGCTGGATGCATGGCAGGGTGTTTGCTATTTGCCTGCAAAGGCTGATATGTAATAACACAGACTTAAAGCAACAAGTAGCAGATTTGCATTCAGGGTAAGAAAGAGTTAAAACAGAAGTGCTGCTGCAGAGGCAGGCTTGTGTAACCTGCAGAGCAGGAACAGCATCTCCTGCCCCGAACCCTTCTGATGGTGAGGAGGAGGGGGTTGCTGTTGCTGACAATTGAGCAGAAGGACCTGACAATGTCACCCCAATTGCTGCAGCATTTGCAGCACAACAGGACCGGTAACGGCCCCTCAAGGGCAGGCAGCGGGTCTGAGGAGAGTAAAGGTGAATCTCTGATGGGGAAATTTAGATGTTTGAAAGTTGGTTGTGAATAGGACTGGATAAAGGTTCGAGTTGATTTTTACTAAGGTAATCGTGATGTAGAAAAGTTGGTGAATATAAAACCAACTTATTTGGTGTTAAACTTCAGTGAAAAGAATTTGTTACAGTTGTGGGAGCTGCTGGCCGCCAGGAAAATAACCTGAAACTTTTAAAGTACAAACTAAGAAAACAAATAAGAATGCCAAAATCTCCAAAATCTTTGTTAGGAAGAGATTTATTAGAACATCTAGACGTTTAAAGAAGGGGAAATGAAACCAAAAGTTAAAAATGATCAATTAACTAAAATGTTGAGCTTATCTTTAATTCAACAGAAAAGTGGAAGAGAGGACCTCCCTGAAGTAAAAGAAATCTTTAACCAGGTATATCTGAAAGTAAATTCCAGGTAAGGAAAAAAATGCTTTACCTGTTAGAGTAGAAATGATAAACAGGAGGCCTGCCTAGTTCAGGTAAAACAATATCCCTTGGTCAGCAAGGCTGTGGGGAATATTGCATAAAAACTAAAATAAAATACACTCTGTAGTAGTTCTACTAATGTAAATCTGTGTTTTACCATGACTGTGACTTGTTATGGGATGTGCAAATGAAACTTTGCATTGACAACAAAGTACAAGGAATAAGGTTGGTCAAGTGCCTCCTACCACAATCAAGGGCAAGACTGGGTTGGTCTCTGTGTTTGCCACCAAGAAAGATCTTGAGCTCTGCTGCTGGCTGCAACCCAGTAGGCGTTGAGCGGTGGGGACATATGCCATGCCAGACCTTGATGTGAGGAATGGCCCCCTCTGTTATAAGAGGGTCTTCCAGGAAGGAAGAACATAAGATGGCCCATTAAGGCACTGATTTGGAAACTGGAAACTGCCTGGCCGACCATGAAGCCATACAAGTAGTAGAGGAGGTAGGAAAAAAGGAATTATCCTAAATACCAGATGGTAAAATCCAAACTGTAAGTACAGATCAGGAGCCAAATTATTCTAAAGAAAACTTAAAGGTCATTCAGGACATGAATGATAAAATAAATAAGTGGACTTATTTGAGGGATGGTCGTATAGTGGTACCATCCAATTTAATATGGACCACAGCCGTAATAGAACATAATAAGATGCATTGGGGAGCTGATAATTTATATAAAAGTCTAAATCAGAAATTGATAGGGCAGAACTTGTATACTGTAATAAAACAGGTGACTCAGCGATGTGAAATGTGTTTGAAAATTAGCCAGGGCAACAGTGGCAAGTTGATTTTTCCAGACTCCCAAGAATTGAGGGGGTACCAATATTTATTAAATGAATGGACACCCCAACGTATCATACAGTATTATAAACCTGCAACTTGGAATCCTAATGAACTTATTAACGGCGCTCGAGAACCTATCTACAATCTGAATCATATCATTCGTCTACAGGCTGTCTTGGAAATTATTATTAATCAAACAGCTAAAGCTTGTGATGTTAAATACAATTTATCAACACAGGATGGTTCTGGACTACCTGCTAGCCAAAGAAAGAGGTGTTTGTGGTAAAGTAAATGTTTCCAATTGTTGTTTGAAAATTGATGACAATGGTGAGGTAGTTAAACAAATCACATCAGAGATAGGGAAGTTAGCCCATGTTCCCGTCTGAACTTGGAAAGACGAATATTGACTTGTTTTCCTGGCTTCTCGGGAGCCCCTGGGTAAAATGAATCCTATTTTATTTGTTATGTGGATTAGCCACCTTATTGTTTTTGCCATGTGTTGTTCCATGTTTATAAGATTAATTCAACACGTTATAACTAACATGCAATTTGCTATTATGGTTTCACCCGATGGCGTTAAACAAATGCGAGTAGTATGACAAAATGTACACACAAAATAACATTTTAATAGCCAACAAGAATTTGGAAACAATTAACTCTTAACAATTCAGATAATAATGTAAGCTGAGTAAAAAAAAAAATAGAATAGCAATAAAAACAAGCGCCAGGAACGCAAAGACGACGATATGGAAACGCCTTTTATACTTTTTCACCTCCGCCATAAGTTCTTGACGTGAGACAACAGAAAAACGCACCCTCTGCCTAAACAGCAACAGGAAAAAAAAGATATATATATATAAAATTTTGATCTTCTTTCTAATGAACCATATAGGTTAAACTTTTTGAGAACACTCACCTTACAGAATGTTCAGAGGGCGAAATGTCCACTCTAGACCTTTCTTCTCTGGCAGGTGACGTGGTGGTCTGGTGGTAAAAAACCTTACATTGAAAACTGGGACCTGTCATTTGGCCATAGTGCCATAAATGTTACCATTAACAGACTTACCGGAGTGGTAAGCTCGGGAAAGGGGTTTGGGATTTCATCTGGGCGCGCAGTAGCCATTGTTTGTCACGCGAATGGTCCGTGTATACCTTTGAGCATGCGCATGCGCGATTTTAAAGCACCACAGAATGTGTTGGAAAAATCTGGAAAGACCGCGCATGCGAAATCCCTATAGTCTAGCCATGATAGTGACGCATGTAAAAAAAAAAAAAAAGGGAATGTGTTAAGAAAATTTTTATTTTTAAGTTTTGGTTTTGTATGTTATTATTATATGTATTACGCAATTATGCCTATTGTAATTGTGACGTATTACCTTGTGAGTGTTACGATAAATGTTGGGATTGTGGAAAAAGGTTTGCTTGCAGTGCCGAGAATGAAAGTAGCATCTAATAAACAATAATAGGATAAAAAGAAAAAGGGGGGATTGTAAGAAACTATGGACTAGGGTATTGTTTATTTAAATTTATGTTAAGCCCATATGTAAATGTAAAGATTAGACAACAAAAGATAAGATAACCGCCAGGTGTCCAGGATGCTGCTTGTGAAAAGATACGATCACCGCCAGGTGTGCAGGATGCCACTTGTGAAAAGATAAGATCACCGCCAAGTGTCCAGGATGCCACCAGGTGTCCAGGAACCGACAGAAACAGGGCAATGAGACAAAGGAGGAAGACCAGCAGGAGGCAGAAAACGACCCCCCCTAACAACAAAAGCATGACTCCACTACCTCATGAACATGGAAGTAAAGATGTATAAAAAGGGACTGTTTGAACTGCTCAGTACGGCAGTTGGTGGAGCGCAGACTCCCCTGTCGTCCAGCGCTGTCTTTGCTCATATTCTACTTGCTATAATTAATAAAATTTTAATTGGATTATGATCCATTGTGGTCTCAATTTATAACAGTCTGGAACTCTGATAAACAGACGACATTGCTCCTCAGAGAAAAAGAGTGCTTCTCAGTATGCTTCTGTACATTTATCCTTGGTGTGATAGATACTGCTGCTATTAATGGACCATTTTTCATTATGGTTTATTGATTTAGGTGTATGACTGCATAAGAAATGCTTTTTTGTATGTATTCAGGCAGGATTAGTAAAGTACACTTAGATATTAGCTCTTGGCTTGAAACTAGCTGATTTTTCTGGTGTGCCTGAATTTAGGGATCATGTTCCTTGGGGGAATCCAGACCTGACATAATCAGCAGGCGTTTTGTTGCTCAGCTCGGTAACAGCACAGTTTCACCTTAATTTTCCTCATTCTGCTGCTGACATGCCATGTCTCTGCACCTACCCACAGCTTGTTGATTTATTTTATAATGAGAGTCGTATTTTCCTGTCCAATTTTTTGTGTGTGTGTGTGTGTGTGTGTGGAATCGCTTTGAGGCCCTTGATATAAAATCACGGCAATAGCTGACGCAAAAAATGAACACTGGGGTCGACTCTTTCTAAATCCCACGTCAGACCCACGGCCCTTCCCGAGACACCTCGGATCCCCTACTAAACGCCCGCTTGGTCTTGCACCATCCTCGGTGCCCACGTATAAGATGGCGGCAAACACTTTTCCCGCAGCCGTTACAGCACAAGCCTGGATTCTTCCACAGGCGAGAGCTGTCCCCACCCCTCGCCCTGCCGCCCGCTCAGGAGCTCCGCAGGGCCCCCTCGCCCCACCCCCCACAGGGCCCCGCCCCCCCGGGCAGCAGCGCTCCGCCCCCGCAGAGGCTCCGCACGGGCCCCGCCGCCCGGCCGGCCCTGGGGGCGGCCGCCAACGCCACGGCCCGCCCGGCCCTCCGTGTGTCACCGGCCAGCAGCGGGGCGGGGCCGTGGGGTTGGCGGTGCCGGCCCGCCGGGCCTGCGGTTCGCTGCGCGGCGTGCCCTGCCGTGGTCAGCGCGGCCGCGGAAGGCGGGGGGATGTGAGTACCGCCGGGCCAGGGGGGGTTGCTTGGTTGGTGGGAGGCGGTTCTCGAGGCGGCGGGCAGGGCCTGTCCGAGGCCTGCCGGACTCAGGTGCCCGCGGCCCGCCCCTTCCTACGGGCAGGGCCGCCGGGTGCGCCCACGGAGCCCCAGGGACAGCGGCAGCGCCGCTTCGCCGCCGCGGGCCCAGCCTCCCTCTGCCCGCGTCGGCATCGGCCGGCTTGGGCCGCCTGAGAGCAGCGGCGGAAAGCCAGGGGGAGCCGCCGCGCTTACGGCAGGCCGGCCGCCTCCCACTGGGGCTTCCCTTTGTCAGCCGGGGAGGGGGTCGGGAACGTCCCCTGCCCGCGGGGCCGCGGCCCGGTGGTAGGCGGGGGGAGGAAGGGGCCGGGGGCGCGTAGCGGCCCGTGCGTGGACGCGGGAAGGGGCCGAGGAGCCGGGCTCGGGCTTCGGGAGGCGTGCGAGCTGCAAGGCTGTGGAGAAAAACCTCTTTTGTTTTCGTGTTTGGTTAATGTGTTCCGTTTTGTTTTTAACGAGATTTTAAAAGGGTGTTTTTGAGCATGTTTACGCTGGCAGTAAGGGTGTTTCTGTCTGTATTGTTCACCTGACAAAGGGCCCTTCTGTCTTGCTCAGTGAGCATGGAAATCTTTTGCAAAGTTCAGCTAATTCCGAGGGAGGGAGAGCGGGCAGGGCAAGGCGGCCTCAGCTGCTGGGACAGGCTGAGCGGTCAGCGCGCAGGTGTTCCTGGGGTGCTGGCGTGTGCCTCTGTGAGCGCAGGGCATGGCGCTGGCAGCCCCTTCCTTTAACGGCTTGTCAAAGAGGGCTCTCAGCTGGCTTTGCCTTCTCTCCTCGGGTTTGGAGAATACAAGACTTTGGGCTGGGGGTAAAGAGAAACTGGTTAAGGGTCACTGGCATGAGTTCTAGAGCTGAGACCCTGTCCTGTGGTTGCACTCTACACAAATACAAAATTCTTTACTGGTGCTGAGCTGGTCACAAAATGATCTCTTGCTCCTAGGAAGGGATCCTAGAAATCTTTCCAATCTAGTGGTGTTAAAGTGTCGTGTCTATGAGCAGCGTACTTTGTTTTTTTCAATTGTGTTTTGATACAGACTTTAAAATGTGGGTCTAGTAACACATTTGTTGAAGGTGATGTTTGTAAAACTGGATTCACTTTCTAAGGTAGAGGTGCTGCTTGATGAACTTGGACACATGAGGGGAGTGAATCCCATGTTTCCATTAATTAAAGTCTGCCATGATCTTTATGTGCATAACTCACTAGTATGTTCTTCAGCCTTCAGTTACTCTTTTTTCCCCCCCCCCCCCACTACTGGTCAGGTCAAGAGTTTAACTGTAATGGTTGGAAGTGAGGGATGTTACTCTCCCTGACCCTGCTGCTGAGGAGCAGTTAACCAAATTTTTCCTTCAGTAACCATTGGAGATAGCATCCTTGGGAACCATTCCTAATACAAAGTTGGTATTAATAAGGATTCTAATTTTTAATTTAGGTTTGCAGTGAAGAAAAAAAAATCAGCTTTGTAAACAGTTGCTAAAAATGGTGACTAGTTTCTTTTTGGCTTTTCAAGGCCTCACAGAACTGAGTTGTATGAGGATCCTCCATCGGCATGCTGGCCTATCGTATATTCTCCAGACTACAACATCACGTTTATGGGACTTGAGAAACTGCATCCATTCGATGCAGGGAAATGGGGAAAAGTAATCAACTTCTTGAAAGGTAAAATAACAGAAGATACCTCTCTGACCAACATTTGCACAAAAGCTAATAGGAATTATGTAATTAGTGCAGACATTAATAATTGCCACTATAATAGTGACTTTACATCTTCATTGCTCATTCTGTAGATTTAAGCCATGTCCTTTAATCATATCTGGAGTGCTTTAGTATTCTTATATATTTGCAGACTTAAATATTAACAAGTTAAATTGATTGTGGGATTTCTGAGGTTGTTTGGATGTTGTGTTACATGGTGGTAAAGATCTTGTCTGCGAAGTATTTAAATGATGAAATTATAATGTTAGAGCAAACATACCACACCAGGGCTTTTTAATACAAAGTTTTGTTTCACAGTCCTTTGAAAATGTATTTTGTAGCGTGCTCCATTAAATGAACCCACAATTTTGGTTTCAGCTTTGTCATGCTGTTTATGAAGACTAAAATGTGATTCAAAATTCAAGTTAATGAAATTATTTTTCTCCCCAGAGGCAGAGTAGTACTGGTCAGAGCAACTAGTTTGTTTCATTTAGATCTGGCCCAGAGCTTTACAAGACTGAGTAAAAAGGAGGAGGGAAAAATATGAGCATAGCGATGTTTTAGACCATCTTGAAATATTTCTGGTCTTTGTGATTTGAATGAAAGCATGAAGTAAGCAGAATTTCATTGCTTGGCCTTTACAAGAAACATTCATACAGGACATCTGAGAATTATTTCCACCTCTGAAGTAAGCACCAGAATCTTGACTTGCAGCCTAGCCTGTTAGGTGCAGAATGCTAGAGCCTTATGGACGTAGCACAGGGTGCCATGTTTTAATACTTAACAGGTTTTTAATGATTCAGAGACTTTCAGTTCTAAATTGATGTATGAGAGCAATATTTCCTTTTAAGTTTCCTCTTGAGGATAGCTGCTGTTTGCAGTTACAGTTTTTTCTTTCTTTAGAGGACCAAGCCTGGCTCTAAAACAGGACGTGGACTTCAGTTTTGTATCAGTGAATGGAAAATCCTTCCTGTGTTGGCTGCAAGCTTACAAATGGTCTAGCTTGCAAGATCTGAATTGCAGTTTGGGAGTACTTTGCATAGCTTGCTATAGCCTTGTGCTGCCATTGCTTAACACCTGGTGTAGCAAGAGCAGGGTCATTCCTTGTGGCTTGTGAAACTACAGGTGTTAAGTAACTCAGTTATTCAACTTGGACTGCAGACAGTGTGTTGGCGGCAAATGGCACTTTCCAGGCTGAAAGATAAGTGCAGCTTGTATAAATCCATTCTTTATCAACCTTATGATATTACTCTGATAATGTTTGGGAAGAGCTTTGAAACGCCTCTGGTGACAGGCAGAACACTTTGTGATGGTGCTCATTGCAGTTGGAAGATAAAGGCAGAAACACATTAAGGAAATACAAATGTAAGAACCAAGATTGGGATCAGGGCCTATAAAATCTTGGAATCTCTTCTTCTAAAGTTTAAGCTTGTGATCAAGTTAAAAAAAAAAAAAGGGCTTTTTCTCTGGCCAAGGCAAAGGTGGTCCAAGAGCCAGGCCTCTTCCATTTATGTGGTTGATGACTCCTTCAACTGATGGTCTTTTGCAGTTGGAAGTATTGCCCTTCTGGCTTTAGGCTGTCTTGTGTTAATTTAGCCAAGGCTAAACAAATTCTAACACTCCATTTAGTAGCTGAGTTTTGGATCTTCCCTGTCAACCTTAATTAAGTCTTGGGTTCGATGACTGTTTTCTTAACTAATCAAAACCTTTGCCTTTCTGCTCCTGCTTGGTGTCATCTTTTCCTCTAGCTCTTTTCTGTGTGGTGTCCACTCTTTACTCTCTTTCACAAAAAAATCAGTTTTCCCAATTGTTTTACTCTCCTTGCTTTGTGAGGGAGAGAGAAGCCACAGGATACCTTAAGGTGCTCTTGGTTTTCTCTGGCTCTTTGACAACTCTTGGCAACAGCTGACGTACACTGTTCCCTATCATCTTCTAGCAAATTACCAGTGAAAGTCTTTCTACAGTTACCTTCTCCTTCGTCAAGAATGAAACTGTTAGCAGTTTGGCTTTCTGTCTGACACCAGTGAATGAAATGTTTCTCAAGGCTCAGTCAGGAGAGATGTAAGCCTGCCAAAACAAATATTGTTGCAGGTGCCATTCTTGTATAACACTTCAGAACAAAATCTCTCACATTTGTGAGTTGCTTTCTTCCTCCTCCAAGTATAAAGTTAGAAAAAAGTTACGGTCTTAGAAGACTGCAGCCATGCATCAGTTAAATATCAAAATTTGTCTGGGAAGATCAGCGTGATGCCTTGTATTTGTTGTTTGTAGTGATCATATGCACTGCTTGGCTTTTGTAGTTGACCCTAATTTGAACTTTCTGGCGAGTATGCCCACATGTATGTGTTCAAATGTATTGTCTATAATCACATTCTGAATTCTTGGAGTGATATTTTGTACCTTGTTCTTATAAAACTAGGTTTTAAAATAAACTACCTTTTGCTCTCTAAGGGGAAGAAATAATTGCTGTCATGAGTATTTCTTGAAATCAAATGGAGGTAGGGGTGTGACAGAAATACCCTAATTAAGCATGTTTGCTTCTATGAACATCCAAGCAATTATTTTGTTTGGGTTTGTTTTTTTTTTTTTAATTCTACTCTGATGTAGGGAATTAAGTACTAGTGTCATCTGTGGAATTTCTTAAAGCATGTTTAAAAATGATGAGTATTTGATGGTATGAGCACCAACGTTTCCCCAGTATGTCATGCCCTAGACTGTAAGGAGTCTTGTGATTCTTTTGTGTCTGTCCATCTGCTGTGACTACCTGTCTCTTCTTTCAGTTTAAACAAGAAGTTACCAAGTTTACAGAAAGCTTTCAGAGTGTATCAGAATTTAGGATATACATGCTACTTTAATAGCTTAATATGTATAGAGGATATGTATTTGGGAAATTAGTAAACTCTGAGTAAACAAATTCATCTGTAATGTAAAGCACTGAAACAACTTTTATCACGTAAAGGTCAAAGCAGCTTCTTTGGCAGGGTGCAATATGGGAAGTTAAGCAGTGGTATACAATGCCAATTGTTATTTCTCTCCTGTTTCAGAAGAAAAACTAATTGCAGATGACTTGATTGTACAGGCACGGGAAGCTACTGATGAAGATCTCTTGGTTGTTCACACAAGGCGCTACCTTAATAAATTAAAGGTGCTGTACATATTAAAGTGTTTTTCAAGCAAACTGTCTGGAATTAGTGTCAAAGGCAACAGATATCCTACTGGATTTGTTATAGAGTCAAGATTACAGATTATGGGATGGTGTATTTTGATATCGATAACATTGTCATTGAGAATACTGAAAGAAAAACATAGAAATGGTAGGCAATTCATAGTGTAGAGGGTCTACCATGCTCCACAGGTGACCTGAAATGATATTTCAGGAAGGTTAAATGAACATAAGGAAGATTTTAATGTTTGAGATGTAGATAATATTCTCCTTTGTACCAGGGTTTTAGTTTCAAAAATGTAAATCTTGATTTACTCTGGTAAAATGCAGTTCTGCAATTGAAAAAACATTGGAGAGCACTAAAAAGGAGTACTTAATCTGATGTTTTATAAAGCAAGTATTGTTTTATGGGTTTGGGCTTTATGTAATCTCAAAGGAGCATCTGTGCAGGGATTCTGTTGTGTGGGGAAGTACTGGCTTCATACTTAGACACTGCCAGTGTAGGGGAGTGTGGAGAGAGTAGAAGGATCAGTGTAGGGGCATAACCTTGCATGTTACCTGTGTGTGAAGGTTTCCAATACCAGTTCATACAGGATTACATATTCACAGGGGATAAAGAGCTTTCATTGGCTATTTCTAAATGAAACATCCATTTGTTAAACTTCAGTGTAACTTTAAAACATAAACATGTGAGATCTCTGTTTCTGAATATATTCAGTTATCTGTAGGTGGAATTGGATGATAGATGAGCACAGGTGATGTTGCTTTTATTTTGAAACTCTATTTAGAGGGCAGAGAAGGGATTTGTGTGAAAAATAGTCTTCCAGTTCATATTCAGAATAAGTTATTTTGAGTCACCTTTGCCCTTCCACAGTGAAAGAGTCCTTGTACTTCTATTTCTGGAATATTTTATTTTTGTGTGTAAGAGACCTATTATTTGTGTGAACTTTTTACACTCTTACTCTTTTTCTGACTTCTCTTATGGTTCCTCATTCAGTGCTATAAAGTTAGTGCAATTTCGTACATCCTTAGATGTGAACTTATTGCAGCTATTCTTGATACTGAGCTTTTAATTCCACAGAGCCACCCACCTCTTTTTACTGAATCACTTCTTTGAAGCAGGGTGTAGTAATGTGCATAGCTCACTTTGGAATACCATAATAATATTTTTAGTACCTGCAGGATGGCTTCATAGGGAATTGTCTATATAGTTTGTGTCTTGGTGCATTCAGATGTGTTTAATTGTGTATCTCCCCTTCCCCTTTTCTTGAGAGAGTATTTCCTGCAACTGCAAAAACCGGAGGATGTTGTACTAGTCACGCCAGTAAATTCCTGCCAAGAAGCGAAGATAAAAATCCTTAGTTGCAAATGAAAAATAATGTGGCTTGACATGAAAAGGCCGTGGGTACCATCCATGTTGCCTCATCCCAAGTCGTCTTTGTTATTTGTTTTGGTTTTCTTTTACATCCAGAAAAATACAAATTTACCAATAAATGGCATGGTTCTGTGTTAGATCAGCTCTGAAGACAACAAAGGTGCTTGTGTTTCTGGGAATGCCTAGGTCTCTTAAAATAATTAATTACTTGAGTATTCTCCATTTAAAATTTGAGCATGAATTTGGTAGGAAATTCCATACGCTTGTAAGAAGAGGTGGTGTGTAGTATCTTAGCAGCAGCAGCAGCTGGCTGGGGGCTGGCTGAAGAGAAACAGAAGGGTGTGCACAAAGTAGATCAAACTGTACTGGAAATCAGTCCTGTGTTGGAAGGAAGATCTCCTGTTTCCCTGCTATAGGTAATATGACTAGTCCTTACAACAAAATTTGACCTTTTGAATTGAGGTGATTCCCCCTCAGTTATTCCTTTTGAAGAATCTGGATCTCTAAGGAAATGACTGGACTTTGGATAATATGCTCGCAGTACTTTCCCACTTTCCTGCCTTTTTCTAGTGTTATGTAAAATAATGAATTTCCAGTGTATCAAAGTTCTGAAACTTTTAAGGAGATAGGCAGTGAGGTTAAAGCTAGTTTCAGACCATGTGATCAATCAATTAAGTTTTTACATTTTAATGTTTTATAGATTTGAAAATTATGTGGGTTTACAAATAAAAAGTTAATCATTTTAATATAAGTGTAATTTTTTGTGCCTAGTGAACAGTGGAGTGATGTGATTATAGGGAATATTTTCTGGTGCTTGTGTGCTTTGACACTTGCCCGGTCATGTGAGCACATCTGCCAAGAGACCAGAGGTCCCTGCCTGTTTGTCACAATGTGGTACTGGCAGCCTGCCTGGGAAGGTGTTAGGGCTCTCAGGAATGAAGGAAGTAGAAGCAGGCTAGTAAATTAGTTGGTTCAGCCTGTGATACTTGTGACTTTCAGGTGTGCAGCCAGCACAGAATGCATCTTGGGCTGTGTGCATTGCAATAGTAACCACAGGTGGCTTGGCAGCTGGAAACATGGTTTTGGTTTGGGTAAGATGGGCATCTTCAGAAGCGCTTAAACTTTTTCTGTCCAGTTCCTCAGTTCATGCAGTTCTTGTGCTGTTGTTTGTTGTCTCTGTTTCCTCCCTACATTGTTTTTTCCTTGCTCAATTTTTTTCAAACGTCATTAATGACAGGTTTATTAGGCAAGCGGTGCTTTGCTGTAAAACATTAATTTAAAAGGTCATGAGGGCAGATACATGTATTTGATCCTTTTTACCTAAATTTTCATGTAACTGTTAATGTGTCAGTAAAGGTCTTTAAGAATATACAAAAATATTTTGTCAAGATAATAATATTTGAGTATATTTGGAGAAAACACTGAACAAGAATAGTCACAGGGTACAAGTCTGACGTGTTTCAGTATTTAAACAGCTGTGCAAATGCTGTAGGGCATTCTTTGCAGCTAAAGCAACTAGCAAACCTCTCTCTTAAGAATAAGGTCGCATTTGGTTAACAGTTGTTTGTTTCTTTTTAGTGTTATCAACTCTTTGGTTGGGAGACTGATGCACCAAAATTTTTTGTCTGCTTCATTTTCTTGGGTGTGTCACCTGGTTGTCATCAGTTTCTACTAATCTTAGTGCGTTCATAACTTGCCCTGGAAATTTTTGTGAAAATTACAAGCTTCCTACTCTCCTTTATGATTTTATCTTACGTTAATTCAAGCTAAAACCATACTTTCTTTATATGAAGATAGACTCAGGCAAGCTTCTAAATATATAATCATGTTAATTGCTTGGTGTTAGACTTCTAGGTCTGTGAATTTTCCCTTGAAGCTGGAACTAGCTGCAGGAGCATATCAAAGATTTAAACACAGTGTAAATCTAGATACTAAAGAACAAAATTTCATTATTTTCTTTTTTAAAAAAATTGAGAGGTTGGCTATTTTATAATATTGAAATGAAATGAATGCATAACAAAAGGCAACACACCAGAGGTTGGTTTTGATCATTAATGTGCTGCTTGTATTAACTCAGAATGTATCAGCACAAAAGCCAACTACTTTAGCTTTATCTTCCTAATAATAGTTTTTCAGTTTAACTTTTAGTCCTTGAACACTAACAATTTGAAATAATTTGTCAGGTCATTTAACCTCACTAAAAAGAGTTCTCATAGTTAAGGAATTAAAGTTAATAGTAGTAATACTTTATAAGTAAAGTCCTGCTAGAATAGCCTCATTAAATGTGTATGTTGTTACAGAGTTTGGGTTTAAGCAAGGAAAATTAAGAATACTTGAAGTTGTTTGGGTTTTTTTGGTTTTGTTTCGTTGTGGTTTTGGGGTAACATCTTGGTTTAGTGTTACACTTCGACACAATTAATGATACTGCCTAGTAGTTAATACAGTACAAGGCATGTGTTAAAGCAAAATGTACCTGGTAAAGGGTTAACCTGACTTCTTCATTCCTTCTAAGAAATAAGGGAGTGAATTTTTTTGAAAACTGAAACTTAAATTCATACATTGAATTATTTATCCAGAACACAGGAAGGTGAATAATTTAAAAAGTCTTATGATATTAGCAAATGAAATGAAGAAGTTAAATGGAGTTGATAACTAAAAAGAGTAAGTGAAGGCATGTTATCGAATAGTGTTTATCTGTGATTATTTTTCTTCCCTGAATCCAGACCAAGTTTTAATTTCTGTTAAGTTAAATAATTATATGTCTACAAAACTGTCTTAAGAGATTCAGTAATTTGATGATGGCTGAGAGCAAGTATCTACCAAAAGAAATAGTAACTGATATTTTTCTGGTATATGCAATTAGAATACAAAAAATGATTGTAAATAAAAAAAAAGAAGGGTTTGTTCTCTTTCAAGGAATTACATAAACACAGTAAAGGACCAAGTCTGTAGCAGTGAATGTCTTTGGGCTTGGTACTGTTCTGTAAATGTTCTCAGCTGTAAAGAGATGGCTTTGCTTACTCTTCTACCATGTGTGGTTTTCTTGCTTTCACTTAAAAACCTGCAGCAGCTTATGTGTTAATTTGGGTCTTTGTTGTTTCCCCTTCTTCCTGTTGAGATTAAATTTTTTTTAAAACTGTTAAAACTTTCTGAAGTTTTGTTTTTGTTTGATTATTGTTTGCATTTGAGGTCAAAATTTATTTTATCCAAATGTGACCTTTCCAATTCCATTTTAGAACAACAGGATTGAATCTAGGGTTTTTTTTTCATTGTGCTTGTTTAAAAGTGAAAAGATACTATAAAAGGACCTTTATCAAGGTTGACTGTATTACAAAATATTTAAAGTGCTTTGTTAATGATGTAGAGCTGATAGTATGGTAACAGAATAATGTCTTTACAAATATAAAAGTAGTAAGAGCTTAAAATGAACTGTTGACAAAATATGGTTAGTAATTAAGAACATTATGAATGATGCCGCCCCTCCACCCCACCCAACAGTATTTTGTACTTGAAACTTTGATAACAGGGAAGCCAAAGTATCTTAAGGTATTTTTCGAATATCAGAGGACTCTGAAATTGGCATGTGGTTGTTGTTGGTTAAAATTGACCACTTGTACATCCTGTCATTTGTAAACAGACAGCTAGTGGTAATCAGGCAATGAATGTACTGAATCTAGTTAAATTTCCTAGTGTTGAAGAAAATAGGATCTATTCAGAATCCTTGTACAGGGTGTCAAATTCTCTGTACCTGAATGTTTCAGTATCGGTTGAAGAGGTATATTCTTGTTTGTGAGTTATGTTTTGATATATATTTAGAAGTGTTATCGCTGGTAGCAATGTTTGTAGAAGTTCTTTGAATAATCTCTATGTGTTTGCAAAAAAAGCATTTACATATTGCAAATATTTTGTGTTTTAACCTTCAAATTGTGTTCTTGATGATACGACTTCTTAACGAAACGTTTCCTTGAAACATTTTCCAGAAGTTTTTAATATGCTAAATAAATTTTAATCAGTTCTCAATGCTAAAATTGGCACTGTGTGTTCACTAAAGTATTTGAACTTCTTAGTTGAGTTGTCTGTTTTTCCTTTCTCCTTGGTGTATCCTTTTGACTTGACACAGGAAAAGATATTTTAGGTTTGAACAATGTATCAAGCGTAGCTTGCTGTTAGTACTGCTGAAGGACGCTTTACAGTTCTTCCTCCCAATCCTAGGGGTATTAGATTTTCTGAAGTACTAGCTTGCTGAAAAATTGCTGATTTCTTACCACTTGATGCTAAAATCTGAAAAACTTAGTGGTGGTGATTGAAAGGGATGATTCTCGTAGTTAACAACTCGAGGGCAAACCTATTTGGAAGTTACTAATAAGGACTGTTGTGGTCACCTCTATCTAAAAATATTAAAAATCTTGCTAAGGACCAGTGAGCTCCTTTTCAGGAAATAGCAACCGATGAAAGATCTAAACATTGTCATTAAATTAGGCTACATTAATTGGAACCTTTTTCCCTTCCTTGTAGTGGTCATTTGTTGTGGCTACAATCACAGAAATTCCACCAGTTGCCTTTCTTCCCAATTTCGTTGTTCAAAGAAAAGTTTTGAAGCCTCTACGAACCCAGACAGGAGGAACAATAATGGTAAGGTGCTCTTGATTCACTTCGCTCATATTTAAACTTGTTGATCAAAACTATAAACCTGTGAGTTGTAATATTTTGTATAGCTCAAAGGCTTCAGCCCTGGAGGCCTGTCAAGGGAAGTGAGCTAGCGTGCAGTCCTAAACATGAGCAAAGTTTGCTGCTTGTTAGCCACTGCCAAGGTGAAGGACATACTCGGTTTAATGGTCTGTAATTTGCAGAAGCATAAGAGACAATGAGGGGCGGCTTGGGCAAGCAGTGATAGGTATGGCAGGACTTTGGCAAATGCAGAAACTGAATTAGTTTTGCACAGCATTCAAATACAGGCAAATTCTAGGAATGGGAAGCTTCAAAACTGGTAATACAGAACCAATTTGTAAAGCCCATATTTACCAAACCGCTCAATACTGTCTGGGAAGAGACGCATGGTTTGGTGCTCTTGAGGCTAGGTGAGTGTTTATATTTAAAAATCATGCCACCTTGCTCATTTTAATGATTAAAGTTAAGTTCATCTATTTTTTTTCTATTGTAAACACTACATAAGCAGCTCAGCTGAACTCAAATGAGATGTAGCCCATTTCACCTTATCAGAATTGTTTTCTAATTTAGTTATATTAGTGCTGTGGTCAGAAGAGCTGTGCAAGAGTTGCCAGACATTTAATTTTGCATGAGGGTTGCCATTAGAGATACTGAGGAAGTAGGAGGAAAGAAAATGGGTAATAGATGGAGCCAAGAAGGAGAAGATGCCTTCATAATTGTAAGCTGGTAATTAATGGAACCTTTTCTGCCCTTTTTATCATTCATTGTGGTACTAGAGCTAGAGTTCAGAAACAATACAGCGTGATGCTGCAGGAAGGTGGTAGCAGTTATGATCTCTCTTCGCAGGCACTGAGCTGTAAATGTTATGTAAATGGAAGACAAAGAAACCTATCTGAAATCATTAATATTATGGTGCAAATAGATCTTTGCTGCATTTTAGCTCTTCTTCCTGAAGGGAGCTGTTACAGTGGGTGCATGTGAAAAGGATGGAAGCCCATGTTGCTTTTTTGGTATCTGTTTGAAGCCAGTTATTGAAGAACAGTATTCTGTGAGTTGGCAAACCTTTCAGAGCAGGTCTGTGCCAGATGTGAGAATACAATTTCTTGCATCCACTAGATATTAAAGGTGAGCGAGACTGGGAAGGCATAAATGAATAGTAAAGTAATGGCATTATTTTCAGAAATAGGCTAATAGGTAGCTTCCCATTTCTGTCAACAGAAATGTAGGTACTTAGTCATCTGCACTGGAATCAAGGTTTCATATTTTTAAATGCTTACCTTCGTGGATGTATCAAGAATTCATTAAAGATAATAACGCAGAGTTCTTCTGTGACTAGTGCATAAAATGCAGCACAGCATGGTTTTCAGAAACAAGGAAAAGGTTGAATCTGAGTCTGACCTATTAGAATGATGTGAGTGAGCCCAAACGTTTAGTGAAGCAGTTCTCCATGTTTTCCTTAATTTTGTGGGGCTGCCATGAGATTAACTGTTGTTACTATCATTTGTGTGTATAACTGGATTTGGGCACTGTTAAGTTTCAGCCCTCTTGGGTTTTACTATGTGAAATGAAAATAGCGAGCCAGTTGTTAGTAGTTTATTCTATTTTTTTTAAGGCAAGATGAAGTAGACTGCTTTTCTGTTGTATTTACTTTTTTAATGATAGAGCTACTCAGTGTCTGATTCTTTATAGGGAAAAAAAAGGCAGTTTCTTTCAGTATTGTAGTACTCTGTTGTTAAATCTGTGTCCCATCCAGCTGATGTGTTTACAAGTGCATATGTAAAAGTAACTCTGCCAGTTGTGGGGGTTTTGTTACCGAAAGGTAGTAGAGAAGGGAATAGAATGGACTGGACAACTTGTGACTGGTTATCTACTGTTAAGATTCAGAAACATCTTTTAACAGTGCCATTTAATTGTTTTAAGCATGTCATTGTAACTCCCTGTGTAATATCCAAAATTCTGGTCACAGGTATTTAAAAATCTGGAGTCTTAAAGAGTACGTCCTCATGGTAGAGCTGTGTTGCAGACTGGTGCATTTTATTGTTTGTAATGGGGAATGTTATGTTTACATGAAGTAGTTCTTTGTGACAGTGTGAAGTACTCAGGGTAGCTGCAAAATATGCATGTGTTCAGAAAAATCCTGTTTATGATGGGAAGCGTAGGTGAGAATTTTAATAGTAGCAAAGGAAGATTTCTTAGCAAGCTTTTGAACACGGGGACAGTAGAGGGAAAGATGAAAAAGTCACTTTCTTGATGCTGAAATTGTAATGAAATGAGTATGCTGCTTATTGCTCTGAGCTGTTAAATGAAAATGGCCAGTGGTTTCTTCCTAGATCATTAGAACAATAGTAAATCCTGTGACATTTACCATGTTCAAGTATCCTTACAGGTTGCTGAGTCTGGTTTTAATTCAGGCTTGTGAGTGGCTAGTGTCTTTTTATAAAATAAAAATTGTATATATCTTGCCCAACTTGGACTCCTTCTCCATCTATTGTTGTTCTTGCCTCTTAAATCCTATTTGCTAGTTCTGCTTTAATTCTCTTGTGTTGCTTTGTCTTCATGGATGTACATGTTATTTAAAGTCAGAGAATAGTGAGGTAAGGAAATACATGGAAGTATTTGTACGGTGTAACAATGTCTGTTTTGTTGAAGCCTAAAAGCCTGCATAAGCATGAGAAAACCAGATAAACTACTGAAAATGTTAAAACAACCTTTAAGGACAGTTTAAGTATATGAGTTTGGAAAGAGCATGCTAGGTTCTGGATAAATCTTTAGATTTACTGGGTTATGGTAATAGACTAGATAACAAAAAGCACTAACCACTTTAGTAGGTGTTAACTGGCAAAACCAGAGATAATAAAGCAGAACACAGTGAGTCTCCCTAATGCAAACTTGAATAAACCACCTGGAATACTTTCTCTTGGCAGTTTATCAGCAGGAGCTGGAGACACCAGCAAAACCAGTTTGGTGCTGTCTCCGTAGTCCTCTTGTTTTCAGTGGACTGCTGGGAAGTTCGGGGCTGGTTTGACTTGTTTTTTTAAAAACAAACAAAACCACACCAAACCAAGCCTGATGTTACAGACTGGATAGCAGCAGAGAGAAAGAATTCTGGTTTCATGTGGTTCATGTAGTTCAGGGTGCTTAAAAATTCTTGGTTGTCACTCACAGCCAAAGAAGCAGCTCCGTTCTGTCTCCATTTAGTCCTTCAGCATCACTTCAGACTCTGGTCAGTCCTCTCTTCTATGCTGTATTTCTGACTGCAGTCAGTAGTGGTTATTGAGATACAGGGTTTTGGTCTGCAAGGTCCTGTCCGAATAGGAATGTGCATAGTCTTATTATAGCTACCCTGTCTGTCTCTGCAATAGTTATGAGGAATGAAGGAAATGGTAGAAAAGTAATTGGGAAGGGTCTAGAGTTTCCTAGTATTGTAACTCGTATTTCTAGAGGGTTGGTCTTTACAGTACCTGTGTATGAAATTTAAAAAACTCTATTTCAACTTGGTTCTAACTAGTCAATGCTCTCATATAGTTTTGTGATGTTTTTCATTGTGCTTGTGTTATGTTTAATTCATAAATGTTTGTTCACTAGTATTATAAATGTGGTCATGTAACAGAGAGAGACAATAGTGGTCTGTTATGTCTGTGTATCATGCCTCCTAAAATATGGATGACATCACTGATCACTTTTGGATTGATCTTGATGCCACACACTGTTATTTTTTCCTTTTTTATTTTTCATTATGGGATAATGGATACGTACTTTACAAGCAGTTTTGATTCATTAGATAATAACACTTGTGCAGTACAAGTCAGAAGTACAATCTTCTGCTATTCCTGATGGTCCCATTTATCATGAAAATTCCTGTTGAGTTTCTGTGCTTTTTAATGATTCTTTAGTGATATGGTGTTGTGGCTTAATCCTGGCTGGTAATTAAATACCACACAGCCGCTTGCTCACTTCCCCCTCACCCAGAGGGATGGGGAGGAGAACTGGAATGTAAAACTTAAGGGTTGAGCTAAGAACTGTTCTTTCATTTTTACTCTATTTCAATTACTAAACAATAATAACAACGACGACAATAACAATTAGAATGAAAAGGCGGAGGGAAAGAATAAAATCGAGAGGGAGAGGAGGAAGGAAAACCGATGCCCAGCCGGTCCCTGAGCAGCGACCCCTGCCCCGGCCACCCCCAGGTACCGATGCCAGGCTGCTGTCCCATGGTACGGAATGGTATGGAATGCTGCTTGGGCTGGTTGGGGTCAGCTGGCCTGGCCGTGTCCCCTCCCAGTTCCTAGTGCCCCTCCAGCCTTTTTGCTGGCATAGCTCCTAAGAAGATAATTAACTCCATCCCAGCTGCAACCAGGACATGTGGGAAGATTTGATTATTGGTGAGGAATTTCTAGGAAGTATACTAAATCACAGATAATATGTTTTATTTTCTTGTATGATGTGTAATACGTTATTTCCATGATTATGGAAAAGAATAATCTGTTTTTCCTTTTTTTTTTAGTTGCATCTCTAGTAATATCTTTTTTTTTTTTTTTTTTTTTAACATGACACGTAGGGAATACTGCAGTGAAGCACTTGGTTGACTCTTCCTGGCCAAAATAGGTTAGGTACTTCAATTAAAATTTAATCATTTAAGCCCTGTGTATCTCTTCTCTGTCAATACCTTCCCTTCCCTGAATGTCACCTGAGGTCAAAGAAAAGATACAGGCACAATTTTTCTGTATCGGGGGGGGGGAAAAGGATCGGTAATATTCTATACTAAGCATGTTATATTGACGTGCGGAATTTGACTCTATAACTCGAAAGTTATAAAGTAGGTATGTTTATTGCGCGCAGATGCACGGGGGATCGCTCCTCCACAAGCGTGCATGCCCGAAGTGACGAACCATCCCACATTTATACAATGAAACAAATGAATATTCAATTAGCGCCTATACATATTTGTTACCTAAACCCCGCTTCGTATGTTAATTAGCTTATCAGTCCGTTTCCTGGAATGTGGTGGTCTTGCAGGTTTGTAGGTGAGTCATGTTCTTGTGACCATCCCATCTTCTCCAGCAAGGAGACTTAGCACTCCCTCTCTCTAGATAGCATTTGAATGTCTCTCATCTTCTCTCATTCTCTTTTAAATAGCCCCTTTGTTAGAGAAAGAAGGGCAGGCGTCTCCTCAAAAACTGTAGGTGTCTCCTCAGAGCTGTGTGCCTGTGTGACCAGACACCGCACCCGTGACTAGTCACCATACCCACATTCCTGAGTAGACATATACAATCACAGTCGGTGTTAAGCGTCCCCATTTCACACTATTTCTCCATATCAATATATTTTTCAAAGTAAGTCACAGGACACTTCATACTGTAGTGTTTTTCTGTCCCCTCTCCCAGCTTGAAACTATGTTAATCTGTATTTTCAGGATTTCTACTTAAATGTTTCTCCTGTTTTTACATGAACAGGAAGGATATTAGGAGATTCTTGCTAATTTTTTACTTGTACCAACAATTGTACTTGCTCTTTTTCCTTTGTCTGCTAGAGGTCGATGTTCATCTCTGTAAAGTGCAGTTGTAGATCTGTTCAACTGCCAGAGAATTAAATGCAGATGAAATATCAAAATTTTTTTCAACCAATTAGGCTGTGAGGATAGTTTTGTATGGTTTGTATTCAGCAATCTGATTCAATGACTTGCAGCGGTAAACCACACAAAAATTCAGTGGGCATATTCAAATGCCAAGTGTTCCATTTTGGAGGGGGGGGAAGCAGACAGTGTTAAATGCTTGCCTCGTTAATTCATGAAGTTCTCACTGTAATTTTCTGAAGGCAGGAAAACTTGCTGTTGATAGAGGCTGGGCGATCAATGTGGGTAAGTACAAATAGTAGTGCCTTAAATGATACTTGAAATAGCGTGTTTAAAATCATGTTATTTCCATTTAGCATGATGTGTAATCTGTTTATAATAATAGAAAGTGACTGGGTTGTGTTTAACTAAAATCAGCTCTCAAGGAAAAAACATGGAATATGTACTGGATTTGTTTTCTCATGCACAGTCACCCATACTGAGATTTTATAATAAAATAAAATTTTTTTTGAAAGAAAAAAAAGTTACCCAATAGTGATACAATATCATATATAAGGAAAAGTGTTTGGATCAAAGTAGTGGGGAAAAAATGAAGAAAAAATGTTTAGATTAAATGTAAATATTTCAATAATTATATTATTGTAATTATTAAATTATAAAATAATTTTCATAGAACTTCTCGTCAGCTAATTTATTTATTACTCCAGATCAAAGGATTGGTCCATAGGCTGGAGAGTGGGGCTGAACCTGTTAGTGTCTATTTTTGGCTGTGCACTTTTTCCTGATAAAGACTTGATTGAACAAATTATGAAGAATATAGTGAATGAATCTGCTGTGCTGCTCATTAACACACAGCAGTGCAAAATCAGCAAACTGTTGAAGCAATATTTTGTGTCATTTAAGACTTGACTTGTTGTTTTCATACAGCTCAAATTCTGGGATTTTTCCATTTTTTGTTACACACATCTTTTACAAAATTAATATCCAATATTAAAAATTAAAAGGACATTTAAAAAAACCCTAAAAGCCTGTCATATTTACTGGTATGTAAACTGAGCTTGTTAAGTTTCTTCCTTAGATATTTGTAGTGGGTTTCTCAGTAAAAATTTCTGATTTATTATATAAAAAAAATGTTTTGGGAGGGGGAGGTCTAAGTACTTTTTTTGTTAGGCGTATGTCTGTGTTTTAAATAGGAATTCTTAAAGTTTCTTCTGGTCTGAGTATTTGCAGAAGGCAATGGCATGTGCAGCTAATGACAACACCAGACTACTTGGTTTGGGGTTTTTTTGATCTGGTGTTCAGCACAGACAGGAACTTTGTACAACTCCAGCATGCCTGGGGGAAGCTGAACTTCCAAAGCGTTGTTACAGGGTAGCATGTGTGACATGTACAGCTCTCAGTTCTTAGGGTGGTTGCTAGATGAAAGGGACAGTTCCCTTTAAGCTGGGCATCTGCAGATCCTTTGCCTGATGGTCTGATAGGCTATACTTAAGAAGATACGTACAGAAACAGAGTGAGGTGTTTTGTGTTGCTAGGTAAGGGTTTAACAGCTCTAGGTGTGGTATTTGCTAAGGGGGGAAAAAAAAGTGCCAGACACGCAAGTGATCTCTGTCTCTGTGCAAAGACTGTCTATGTTTAGTATCTAGATTTTCACGTCTTCAACGTTTTTATGTTTAGGGGGTGGTTTTCATCATTGTTCAAGTGACAAAGGTGGAGGATTTTGTGCATATGCTGATATCACACTGGCTATAAAGGTAAGAAGTATTCTTAAAACCAGTATTTTCTACTGTTTGTGCAAACAGAAAAAAATCCACATACTAATCTGCATCTTAATAGGAGAAAATAAAGCCATCTATAGATTGGTAGGAATAGGACAGTGGTGTGGTACTTGATGCTGTAGAACATAATGCATATGCAGTATTGTTAAGTGGAAGGGAAGAGTTGCAGGGGTCAGAATTATGAATGCAAATGAGAGCCACTACAGTTGCATTAGTAATGTCGCCTTGCAAAAAACCCACTCAAAATCAAACCAGATTGACTTTTAATATCCTCAGTGATAATTATCCTAGCTTTACAGTTGAACGTGAAAATTCCACAGTAGTTTCAATGGTTACAATCAAGATGAATGCAGAGACAGAAATCCTCTCCCTGAATCAAGCTGCACTGTGCAGTGCTCAGTGGTTCAAATTCATGAATAAAAATGTGAGTGTATCCATAATAATCACTCAATGTGAGTGAATACATTTGGTATTTAGCTGTTGAGAGGCTGAAGCAAGAGCCTTCTGCAATTTGGGCTTATTTTTATCAAATGTACTGTGGTATATTTGTATACTAGAATATTTATGAAGTATCAGTAATAATCAAACATTAAAAAGCTGTAATGATTGCAGCACACTAGATGACATAACATCTAATTTCTGTTCCTGGTAATTTGCAGAAAAGTAATCCACAGTGTTCTATTTTCCCTACCATTAAAACGCAGACTAAGAAATTATAGTGGGTGACAGTTCATATAAAATCTATATTAAAAATAGTAGCTTGTCCAAGTTAAGATTCAAAGAATTAAAATATGTTTTTTTCGTCGCAGATGTGGAATAAGAAATGAATTATGTTACTAAAAGTGGCTTTAATGCGTACAATCCCTACAGCAGCTTTTCCTAAATGGTGGATTTTATGCTTATTCAGTTGGATGCAATCACAGTGGACTGTTTCTCCCTTCCTGCACTTGTGCTGTCGTTTGTGTCTCATGAAGTTAGCTCTTCGCTGGTTTAGGGGTCTGTGCAGCTCTTGCTTCACCCTGTCCCAAGCCACAGTTGTTGCTGTTGCTTTCTCAATGCTGTCACTGGTTCTGCTGCAGCCTCTGACAGCACCAATGCCACAGTCAGCTTTATAATCCCTAGTTGGACCTGTCCTTTTCTGTCTGACTGGTGTGGGATGCTGAGATGTGCCGGCCACACTTGCGTAGAGCCAGTATGGCTACAACAGGGCTCCTTACCCTGGGCTCTGTTGTGTGACTCAGTGCCATTGGGCTTATGCCTCATTTGTGGAGCCTGTTGTACAAATTAGTGTGGAATTCTGTAGAAGGATAGGTCCTTGATCCTATGTTGTGTCTGATACTTTGTGGGAGAAAGAGAAGGTAAGTGTCTTTATTCCCTCTCTTCACCGACTTTCTCTGCAGGTAAGCAGATAGACCTGCACAGATGACTGAAATGTATTTTTCATGCATATCATCTGGTGGAAATGTATAGGGTTTTTTACTGTATAACCACAAAAATTGTCTTTTTATGTCAAATAACTAGAGCTTTTGTAATTAAATCTATTAGAATCATTTAGCCATTTATTTGGTGAATGAAATGAATAGACATGCACTACATCCAAATCAGAACAGTAATATGCTGTGCAAGCTTCAAGCCTGCAGTTTAATCTGGCATTTAACTTTGTAACTTTCTCCATCTTTTTATTTGTTTCTATATCCAGTTCCTATTTGAAAGAGTACAAGGGGTGTCTAAAGCCACAATTATTGATCTGGATGCTCATCAGGTGAGTAGCTTACCTATATTTCAAGCAAAACGTCTGCAGAATAGAAGTGTATGGCAAGTACCATTTTCTTCTAATAGTCGTATAAACTGTCAACTGACAGAATACGAAGGTAGTCCTGGATGATGGAAACTGTGAACAGTTCAGTTTAATTACTTTATGGTCCAAAAGGCTGTTAAACCAGTTTAATGAAATTAAACTGAGTTCTAGCGCCATCATGTGGCTGGATGTAAAAATATTACATACACAATCTCCAGTCAATCCCAGAAGAAACAAGAATCTCTTAAAACGGAATTGTGGTTGGTTAGTTCAGCATGCGTGATCGTTGCAGCAACCTTTGCAGGGATGAATTTGACTTTCGGAGTTTTAATGGAAAGTCTGGCTTCAAGCTAGTGAAGTAAAGAATACATCACTCTTCACCTGGTAAAGTGACTTATTGTGGGTACTGAGAACAAATCTCGTCTTTGGTAGGATTTCCAAAATAAATCCTGAAAGGAGGGAAGTAGTATTTTTAGAAAAGCAGTTAATGCACCATAACTATGTCCTATCTGAAGTGTTGAAGATAATTTACTATGTGTAAATTAACCATTTTTAAGAAGCTCCATGGCAGTGAGGAAGCCTAATGGCTGCAAGGTTTTCATCTTCTATCATTTCTCTTATCTGCAAGTTAAAGCATCGTAAAATTACCATGAAATAAGGACATAGATTATGCAACAGAAAGATGTTTGTGTTCATGATTCCCTTCAGCAGTCTCTGTCAGGCTGTGGATTTTTTTGGGGTGATTTTTGTTCTGTTTTTTAAAAACTTCTTGGAATGTATTTTGGTTTTCAGGTATCTGCTGCTAATCTGTCTGCACTAAACACCCCTTTGTTTCCCTTGTTTGGGGAGTGAGAGGTCTGTGACATGGTAGCTCAGCAGATCCTTTTAAATGCACAGATACTCTCATCTTGTAAACATTCCAGTTCTTAATGCCTTGGCACTTTCACCTCTCATAAGAAAATGGTTCGCCCAGAGGCTCTCATTTTCCTAGATTTCTGTTCCTGAACTGTTTATTTGTGGGCTAAAGGTGCTGAAGAATTAACTAGGAGTTGCAGTTTTTTAGCATTAAATTAAATTAAAAAATGCAATTCTGGTGCTTCCCATTCCCTTTCACACACATTGGCTACCTTTAGCTCAGTAATTCTTACTTTCTTTCTCCTTTTTTTGTTTTTTGTTTTGTTTCCAGGAGGGGAAGACATGAATTATGTAACTGAATTACAGAAGATGTATCTGTGGAAATGTCTGTTTCTACAGTTTGAATGAAATTCTTTTGGGGCTAGGGGCTGTAGTCCTGTATGATACAATGATTTCCACAAAATTATCTTAGTGATTGCTGTGAAAGGATTATTTTTATACTAGTGGACAAAAGTCTAAATGAGAGCCAAAAGAATACTGTTTCAATTCAGAAATGTGGGGCAGGTGAAATACATAGAATCTGAATTTTCACTTGAGCATTCATCTTTACAACCAGTAGGGTCTTTTTGTAGGGAATTCCTGAAGTTAAACTATATGTAAAACTGTGGGTCTTTAATGTTTGTAATTTTCCCAGGGATTACTTATCTCACCAAGGCTTGAATTATCAGAAGAGCTGTAGTCTGCTGTATTTATTTATTAATCCTTGTATAAGAATATGAGTATCTCTGCAGCAGTTGAAAGTGACTTTTTTTTTTTTTGGACAGTTGGAAGATGAGAGATCTGTTTGGTGCTCACAGTTGCTGTTGTGATGCTGCTGAAAACAATTAGCTTGTAATTTTTGATTATTTCCTTGCCTGTGCAATGAGATCTGTGACAGTTGCCTTCACAGAGATACAAAGATGTTGATCTTGGTAATACTAGCAGTCTTCAGAGTGGTGTTTGTCAAAGCCCCCAAAACTTTATACTTCAAAATAACTTTCAAAGGTATAAATAAGAGAATGACACAGTAGTTTTAAGTATTAGATTTTTGTAGTCTTAATTACTCTAGGATTTGCAGATTATTTAATTCTTTGTTGGTATGATAGGTATAGCTGACTGTAAATTTCCTTCAGGGAAATGGCCATGAGAGGGACTTCATGGATGATCCTCGAGTATATATTATGGACGTGTACAATAGATATATTTATCCAGGGGATGGATTTGCTAAACGTAAGTATAACTGAAATGGATATTCCAAAATGGGAAAGACACTGTGGTGTTAAATAACTTTATCTACTAATAAGCTTCCTTGCAACAATGTTAGCTAGATTTTTTTAAAATTTCATATTGAACATACGATTTTCAATGATCGTTCTGATATGTCACAATAGTATCACTGTAGTGTTTTCCTTCACCTCTGGAATGAATTTCTGGAATGCAAGATGTGGGTGTTGCAAAAGCTCATGCCACCCTTAGAACAGTGAGTTAAATAATCCTTTTGATTTGAAGATAACTCTTAGAACTTAATCTTTCCCTTACACTAAATTTATAAAAGAATTCACTAAGGATTAGGTAATACTGTGTAAAGAGGTTTCATGTTCTTTTGAAAGTTACAAATTATAACATTTAGATGTTTGTCTTTCCAGTAGAACTTTCTATAAGCATGCAGAAAACAGGATGCATCTGAACGTGAAACAAGTTGGGAAGTAAAAGGAAGTCATACAAATGTGGAGAGCTGGTGCTTGATTTTTTTGTTATTTATCCCTATTCTGATGTGCCTGTTGTGTCTGGTGACCTGTCACAATTGGTGGGGTTTTGGTTAACAGTTATATTGCAATACAGAAGCCCAAAGCTTATTTGATCTTTTCTGTTACGCTGTCATTTATTACAGCCTTAAACTATGATTCAATTCACAAATTATTGGGGGAGATACTCCTCTGATGTTGAATTTCTTCAGTTACAGTGTCTTTCTGAAAAGCCTACTTGATTTGGATTCTTGGCAAGAATTAGGTGCAATGCACTGTACCTCTTTTATTTTTTGACTAGTAAAGATTTTGAAAATTGTAGTGTATGTATTTCAGGGTATTAAACTAAAAAAATGACCATTTAAAGCACATCATGTCTGTAAGACTTAATTGCAAGCAAATGAAGATAGGGTTTTTTTTCTTAAGCATCCCTTTATTCTTACATCAAATAGCAACGTTTTGAACAGATGGATTAAGACCAAAGCAGAGTATGCCCTTGTTAGCAAATCCGAAATACTGAGCTCCCCTCTCCAGTGGAGCTGGGAATACTAGCATTCCCTTTCTGCAGATGGAGCATGAGATGCAGAAGGCTGTGGCCAAAGGCGTATGAATGTGTAGTTCCTTGTAGTTTGCATAAGGGTGTCTAAATAGGAGTGCCTAAATCCTCTAAATTCTTTCCTGGTAGGTGACCAGACAAAGAGGAGGTCAGACAGGGCATCTTCTTGAAGGGAGGTAGAAACTGAGAGTTTGAATCCTTAGAGTAAATTCTCACTGATCACTGTCACGCTGGACTTCCTACTCATTTTCTCCATGTTTTATTACAAGAGTCTCTTCTGTACGTGGTGGGGTTTTTTTTCCACATACACTTCATCAGAAAACAAAGAAAAGACAACTAGCTAACATTGCCTAATGCTTAGCCGTAAGCATATTGACTTTCTAAGGGGATGTAGTTTGGAATTGCATAGAATTTTAGGAAGAGAAAGGAGAAGATGGATGGAGAAAAGGACTAGTTCATTGAAAAGGGAGCATAAAAACTTCACAGCTGCAACTCAAAGTTCAGGCCTTAAAGCGTTGCTGTTGGTCAGAGTGTCATTTTGCAGTTTTCAAAGCTGTATAAGAACATCCACTAATCTGCAAGAGATGGACAAAAGGCTATTGAATGCAAAAGCTGTGTTCATTCTAACCTACAGATCCATCTTTGTGTACATTGGTATTCCCTGATCTGAATAGTAACTAATCACTGTAATTCTGTGTTTTGTGGTGGAGATGAAGACAAGAGACCTGCAGAGGCATGGAATCTTATTCGCATCTCAACTTGTTAATGGTTTCATCAGAACAGTACTTACTTGTTCCCCACACTGACATGTTTACCTCCTCTTCTAAAGCACTATCCAGCTAGCTGATTCTGACACTGAAGAGGGTCTAAGGGCTGTTCAGAAGAGCACAGCTGTGCAGACCTATGTGAACATTTATACAACAATAAGAAATTAATTTAGGAAAAATATCGTAAAGAAACAAAAATCTTTGAAGCTAACGTTGATGCAGTAAAATAAAGGAAAGTAAAAGAATGCTTCGTTAATGTTGAACAAGGATGGAAAGCAGAAAAAAAACCCTACCCAGCAATCATGAGGATAAATAAGTATCATTGTGTTGTTGAATGCATTCATGCACACTTTGTGCATGCTGAATCCACACTTAAGATGTAAGACTCCCAGGTCATTTAATTCAAGTCATAGGGTATGGTGAGGTTAGAAGTCATACCGTGAAACACCTCTGACATAATTTGATTAATTCAGATTTGGAGTTACACATAACTCCATAAAAGCGCCCCAAACTAGGCTGCATAACCTTGGGTTTCTTTCCTCTACTTTCTCAGCCCTCCTGTTCTACTTCTAATGCTTTATTGAAAGCATTAGAAAGAATTTGATTTAAATTAAGAATAGATATTTGCTCTTCTGGTAGGATTACAGGGTAAGAACACTAAATTGAAACTGCTTGGGGCAAAGCTGAAGCTTGTTACACATTCATAAAGCAGTTCACATAAATTCATGATCCCTTGCTGTGAAGTTTTGAGTGTTGTGATAAGAATAAAACATCTTAATTTCTGAGTAATATTTATCTTGGGTTTTTGTCCCCCAACTTTTTCCTTTTCAGTAGCAATTCAGTGTTTTCTTCTGCTTACGCTTTTTTAGGTTACTTTTAAGTTGTTAATTTTCTTTGTTTTCTTTTCTGATTGGTAAATAGACAAGTAGGTCAATGTAGGTCAGCTGCTTTTCAATAACATTTTCCACTTGTGTACCAGAGATTGTTTTTCTTGTGCCCCACCCCACCCCCCACCCCGGCCCCGCATCTAATTGTTTCTCTTCAATGGAAAATGGAGTTTTTTCAAGGTCGTTGTGCTTATATTTGCTGGGAAAACAAGTAGTTGAATAATTTTCATTAAAGTTCTGTGAAAATGCAGTGTATTTACAAAATTTCCAGAAACATTGTCTTTCCGTGTTGCTTACCTAAATGTTGCATTTTCTTTCAAACCAATGCTTTGTTTATTGAGTAATGTGGAAATGTACTCTTTTTTTTTATTATTTTTATTTTTAGGTGCTATAAAACGCAAGGTGGAATTAGAATGGGGTACAGAGGACACAGAGTATCTTCAGAAGGTACATACTCACGTGGAAGGAGCATTAAATGAATTGAAACCTGACATCATTGTTTATAATGCTGGGACTGATATTCTGGATGGCGATCCGTTGGGAGGACTTGCTGTTTCCCCTCAGGTTTGTGCAATACTAAAATACCTACAGACTTTCAGTTCTCAGTAGATGTTGAAGGCAGTCCTCAGAGTGACTTGTAGCAATTTTTTAGATGAAGGTAAGGTGCCTACTTTACCCTAAACCAGAGCATTTTCCTGTTACAGATACATCTCCCTTGCTCTCTCACTATATGTTTTGTTGTCTCTTCCTGACTCTAAATATTTTTGTTCTTCAGGTGCCTGTTACAGTATTATTAATCATCTCTCTAAAATATGCTGATCTTGAACATCCAGACAGTAACCAGAGGGACATATAGTTTCACACCTCACCTGCCTTTATTTTTTCCATTTGGTTTGTTCTTTCTTTTCTCCTCGCATAACTCATATTGCAGTATGTTTTTTTTGTCACCTGCCCCCAGTATCTATCTTACACTTAATTTTCTCTGTAGCACTCCCAGCTGTTTTAAACTGCTCTTCTGGTATCGTCTAGTTCTAGCAGTTTTGTGCAGCTTGTCTGTGTATTCTTAGCAAATGAAGAGATTTTTTTTTTTTCCCTTTCCATGTTCTTTTCTGTACAGAAGTTGTTACCCTTGTTCAGTTTACCTTCTCTCCCCAGTTTGGTACCAGATTTAAATTTTTATTTGTTCTGTTTAACTTCACAGAAGTCTTCATCTTCCAGATAGAACAGATCTGCTTTTCTCAAAATAAAGAAAAATTTACTTTATCTCATACTTCCTTCATTTTTGTTTTTTTTGGTTTTTTTAATGATTCCTTCTCTGATAGTTCTTCAGTGCTGTCTCTCTCCTGTTTGCACATTTGGTTCTCTTTTAGTGTCCACCAGTTCAATATAGAAAAGTGCTTTCTTGATTTGTGAGCTCTCAGATTCCCTTCTATCCAAGTCATCACTTGATCTGTTCGGTTTTTGTTCTGTTTTGCCATACTTCAGTTGTCTTGCACAGAGCTCTAGTTACTTGCTGGTTTTTATTGGCTTCCTGATGTATTTTCTCATTCTTGCTGTCTCTGTCACTGAGCAGCCTTTTCGTTGCTGACTGCCTTGCAAACTCCTTGAGGAGCCCAAGACTTGGGAGCTGCTCTGAATCTCCAGGTTTGGTTTCCTCACGGTGTAGAAGGCTCTCTAAGGAGGAAGGAAGAGCTGAGGTGCTTGGACTTGTTTGGTTTTGACCTTGGAGAGGATATGACCTGAGGTGTAAGATCTGAGATCCTGATTTGGAGGAACGGAGCTTTTTGGAAAGCAGTGGCCATCAAGAAAAATGGAGGCTTAGTGATGGATGGAGAATACTTTAAAAAAATATTTATAAAAGATTAAAAATTCTGCCTTTGAGAAGGAGCAGTGTTAATTGCCAAGGAAAATGAGTAGCTGTAGCTTGATGGGTGCCGTGTGGAGAAAGACAGATGGGGAAGGAAAGCTGAGATGACTCTCCTGGTCATAAGTAGAGATGAAAAGGTAGAGCATCTTTTCTCTGCACAGCCTGATGGAGAAAAGGTTTCTGTAGCTCAGGCCTTTTCCTGAATTGAGGGCAGTGTTGTCTCTCTGATCTCGTTGGCTTAGGTGGTGAATGGTGTGTTTCACCAAGCTTGAAATCCCAGGCTACTGGGAATGCCAAAACTGAAGGTATTGAGTCTGGATGATTCGTCTGTTCAAGGCTGATGAGTCCAGTCTTCAGTTGTACGGTGCAGATGTTATTCATCTTTTGAAATCTTGCTGCAGTGTTAATTCCACTGAAAAGTATGCTTCCTCTGAGTGCTGTGAGTGATAGTTTCTTGGTGCTTGAGGCTATAGCCAGGAAGCTTCAGGTATAACAGGCAAGCCCATCTTACCTTTGTTTGTAAGTGGGAACTGTCTCAGGCTGTAGTCTTCAGTTGATGTATTTTTTCCCCTGGTAACATGCAAATGGTGGAATAAGCCCGTATCTTTTTCCCTTAGTTCTTCAGGCTCAGCCACTAGCGGTGCTGGAGCAGGGATTGGGACCATTAGGCTCCTCTGAATAGTGGCTGCTTGCAGTTCTTGTGTGGTATAATGTTCGCTGCATCCAGTCATGGTTCCCTAGGGATGTACAGCTCCTTCTGTAATTCTGTTACTTCCTTTAAGGATTTGTTTCTAGCATAATTCTTCAGTTTCCTTTGTCTTTTCAGTTATTATTCCTTGCTCCCATTGTCCTTTTACAGGGTTGTGTCAAACTGTACAAAACCCATTACTGTTGTATGGTTTTACAAAGTATTTTTTCAGCTACATTTGAACTTCATTCTTTCCTTTTACCATTTGTTTGTGGTCTAATTTCTTTTTAATGGCAGGGTAATATTTCTTGATGTATTTACAGTCTTCCTGTAACCAGTCTGAGTAGTGCATATTCATTTTATAGCACTTTTGCTGCTGTTCCCTTAATTTTCTGTATTTGATGGCCTTTTAATCCCTTTTTCCGTTCTCCAGCTTTTGCAGTTATTTAAATTTTGAGCTGTCCGTTGTAAGCTGTGTCTATGATGTTAGGGTTTTTTTCCCTTTTTTGAGGAGTTGTAATGGATTATTTATGCCTTCTATGTATCTCTGACACTCTGCTTTTACTACTTAATGCAAAAGTAGATTGTAATTCTCTTCTCACTTATTTCTGAATTCCTTCTCTTTTCCCACACATGTACGTACTTGAAACCCAGGAGAATCAAACTCTTGTTATACGTGTTCAGTGACAGTACAGTACCTCTTGGTCAGTATCTTTGTTATTTTTTTAGTTTCATACCCTTCTCTGTTAGTAAGAAATTATTTAGAATTTATTTTCCTTTTTAAGGATTTACCATTATGTACATTTTGCAACTCCTTCTTCAGCCATAGATTTTTCTAGTATTAACTATAGGCTTTTACGAAAAGAAACTGGAAGCCTGTAATTCAGCTGGTGATTGTGAACATGTAAAATCTGATTTGAATTTTTGGTGGTTCTGTAGGTTTGTGAAATCTTGATCATCAAGTTGCTAAATTTTTGTCATTATGCTATGTATAATGAGCACAAACTGAAGTACTTAAAATTCAGACATTCTTACTCTCACTCTGTAAAATAGACTGAACATTTCTAAACTTTGTAGTCACTTTAGACTTTATGGCCTTTCAGCTGGAACTCTTCTAGGAATTTATACTAAAAACTTTCATCTGTTGTGTCCTCTAAAACCAAGATAAGGAAATTTTTTATTTGCTGTTTTTCCCTTTTTAAAATGTTATGCATGTAAACCAGCTAACAGGACTCTTAAATGAATTTTTTTTATTCCTGTTGTAAAATGTAAGGCTTAATCACTTATCAGACACCCAGTACTAGATATCCGTAAGTCATAGGCTAGAACTAAAATACCATATTCATAGCATTTTTTTTCTTTTAACTGTTGTAAACTTGCAGGGAATTGTGAAGAGAGATGAAGTAGTGTTCAAGGCTGCCAGAAGCCGCAGAATCCCAATCCTGATGGTGACATCTGGAGGCTACCAGAAGAGGACAGCACGGATTATTGCCGATTCCATCCTCAATTTGCACAACCTGGGCCTTATTGACAAAGAGCAGGCAACCTGTGCAGTTCAAAGTCCCAAGTTGGAACAGATGATTAGAGACTCTGCTAAAGACTTAACCAACTTGTCGCTGCAATGACAAGTTACTAAATTTTAGGAAAGAACTTCCTGTTTTAGGAGCAGGAAGTCTCCACATCATTATCAGGGTTAATATAATGTATTCCAGAAGACTCAACTTGCCTGTAAAATAATACAGTAGAGGTAATATGCAGTCACAGAGTAAGTGTGTCTAACTTCTGAAGCTATCTTGAGCAAAGGCAACAAGTCCTTATAAGCTAATTGAGACATATACTCAAGTGTACTATCTTTAAGTTTATAATATTACTGTAGAAAGCTTTAATTGCTTCTCTTATTGTTATGAGTAGTCGTATTACATTGAAAGAACTATGCAGTTGGTATCCAAACACTGTCCCAGACCTATTTCAGATGATGCAGTTCAGACTGTGGTGGGAGAAATATGGGCTAAACCGACTGGCTTTTTTTTTTTTTAGATACTGCATTTTATTTATTGCTTTTTTAATTGAAATATTATAAAACGAGTTCTGTGCAGGCTTCT
Organism: Falco naumanni; assembly: GCF_017639655.2. Lineage (NCBI taxonomy): Eukaryota > Metazoa > Chordata > Aves > Falconiformes > Falconidae > Falco > Falco naumanni. Next base: position 108,769,258 of record NC_054057.1, on the reverse strand, counting down.
GTGCTCTTAATACTGAAGTGCAATACTATACAAAATCTGTTCAGTTAGTAGGCTTTTAAGCCATAGACTATTAGAACAAAAGCTCATTAATTTATATTTCATTCCTGTTGTTGATAGTGACTTAAATCCTAGTTATAAACACCTTGCAAAATAGAATATGAAATGCCTTTGGCTCCATATGCAAATGAGCCATAAGGGCTCAGCGTTAATGGTCTGTTTTCGGCCTCTCTTGAGGCCTGCATATAAAAGGCAATAGTTACTATGCATCTTAAATCACAGAGTAAAGTAACTACAATAACAATAAAACAAATTTTTGAATTCTTGCAGAAAATATTATGTAGAAACATGCGTAATCTTTTATTGTTGCCAGCATGTCATGTATAAAACAGTGAATGAGTACATTTTGATTTTTCTTTTTCCTCAACTATTGCTGTGGTTTTTCATTTGCTCAGAGAGTAATCGTACTCATAGTTGCATCGTAGTTGGTAACCAAATTGTTTATATTTACACGTAAAAATACAGTGAAATTTCTACACTTAAGTTAACGTGCTAACTTCATACAGGAGCTTTTAGGAGGATTTCGGAACTAAGGAGTTTATTCAAAAGGGAATTCAGTACCTTAACTGTAAAGTTTGATTTTATTTAAATTGGTATATTTTGCATTAGGTACTGTTTGTAGCATTAGGTCGTAAACATACTAAACTGTATATTTTGCAAGAGCTTTTTTCACTTCCAAGCATTCACTGATTTGTAGTACAAGTTGCACATCGTGTTTCAGTTTGAGTCTTTCTGTGAAGGGACACTAATATTTTCCTTGTAATAGAATCAGTGTGTAAGCTATTTAAGGAATGTTTAATTAGAATACTTACCTCACTTAATGTTAATTTCTAGATTGATAGGGTTTGTTAATTGTAAGAACTTGCACAATTGCTGTAAATATCTGCTTTAAAAAAATTTGACATATTGCACTAATCTTGAGTTGCAACACTGTTATTAAAAAGCACTTTTAAATTTCTTACTAGAAGGACCATCAGAATACAACTAATGTTGAGATTTATTTTTTCTATACTGTCTGATGTTACTGAAAGATGTTGTTATTCTTTCATATAATTTTTTATAAAATTATAAATTACATTTCTATAAATTAAACCCCTGTCCTAGTACCATATGGTCTTTTCCAGAACGTTTTCGGTTTGTGTTAACACATTTATATTTTCCCGTGGTCGAGATTAAAATGATGTTGAACCGTGCTGACTGACTTTTCTTTTCACTTCACATGTATCTTGGCTATCAAAAACTTTGCATGGAACAGTTTATTGAAAAGACAAGACAACATGTTTTTCATACTTAAAAAATAAACTGAAACTGCAGAGAGTCTTAAGCATGAAATAGTACAAGGTCTGTCAACAGTGGATGACTTCTCAGAGTTAATGTGTGTCATGATCTCTTGAAGTGGGCTTGGAAGTTTTATATCCAGGTACTTTTTAAGATCAAGGTAAGGGGTTAAAGTCACTTTCTAATTCCAAGTTACCTTGAAAATAACTCCTATTTTAAGTATTAAAACTGTAAACTAAGCTTCTGTTAAGGCTGCAGTGTGCTTTGTTAGAGGTCCTTTTATAAATGACTGTCTTTTCAAAGAACTAAATGTTTGCAGAAGAGCCTGTTGGCTTTCAGACTCGTGTGTAAAATTTGTGATTGGTAAGCAATGGACATATTGACTGCGTTTTCATTACAAAACCAGAATTGGTAAACAAGTCTATATTTTGTAATGAACTTAATATTCATGTGCATAATGAACATGCAACTCCTTCATATTTTTCAAAAATTCCAGTTTAGTGTAATATTTGACTTGGTTGTTAAAAGCAGAAGTTTAATTTCTCCACATTAAGAAACTAGTCCATGAAAAATGTCTCCTGTTTTTTGAAAAAGCAGTGAAACTGTTTTTAAGTTGGATTTAGACAACAGATACTATATTGTTATTAGTTAATACCCTATTATCATTAGGCAGAGTTCACTGAAAACTTCATTGTGGAAACCTTATCTTGACCTACCACCATCAAAACCTTTTAACTTTGACAAAAGCTTTTGTGGAACATAGGGAGTTCAAAGTAGCAAGTCTGCTAGGAGAATGCCATGCGGTTGCAGATTTTATGGGGGAAAAGTGTGGAGCTTTTTGCTTCTGTTTGTTTTGGGTTTTCTTAATTGCAGTTGTGACTATAAAATTCTCCCGTAATACAAAAAGCTATCTTGAAGAAAGACCTAGGAGGTCTTGTCTTTCATAACAAGACATTAGTTTTGACTCAAGTTATGTAAGAAGGAAGTAGTGAGGATTGTTCAATAGCTTATAGTTAATGCATGGACGTGCATTTCTTGCTAGTCATCCATGTGTGAAATTATTTAAAAAAAATAAACTGACGAGTTGGTGTTTTCATCTATTTGACAGTTGGCACGTCGAGCGCCAGCCCCCCTTGCCTATCTGGCAGTCAATGCACCGTATAGAACTTGGCATTAAAAACACTGGGTGTTGTGGTTGTAGTCTTTTAGATGGTAATATCAGTCTCTTTCACATTGAAGGTATGACTTGTTTGTTTGTTTGACTTTGATTTTATTTTAAACACTGCATGGTGAACTCCCAGACTTGTATCATGAATACAAGGAAGAATTTGAGAAATGCTGTAGGCAGACAGCTGGGATTAAAAAAAAAAGAAATTGTACAAAAATTAATTGGTAGACAGCTTATTGTTTGGAGGGTAGGTAATGCTTATGTTTGGTGAATAGGAAATGTTCATGCTCCTGGGTTCTCTACTCCTTGCTGCTCCTCACAGCTTGAGGAACCTAATGACCCTGAAACCATTCCCTGCTACCCTCTGGTCTTGCTACCAAGAGTAATTTGTTGAACAGTGTTTCTGCCTCTTGCACGTACAATAGGGCCCACAATGCTTGTCAGTGCTGGCTGCACATGTGTGTTGTGGTCTGTGAAGTGACACTTGGGAATTTCTTGTACTTAAAAAAATCGTACGACATGTTTGTACTCTACATGCAACATAGCTGCTTTGGGGATAACGCTGACAGATCCAGAAGTCAGGAAGTTAGTAATTGTGGATCTCAACGTCACTCACCCTGTGCTGCTGGGGCTGGAGGAGCTTGCCAAGTTCAGAAAGCTGCAGGGTGTAAGGTCTTGGTGCTGTGCCAGTTTCTGAATAACTGAAAACATTCTTCTTTCAAGGTAACAGCTGTCCCTTGGTGAAGAAGAAAGTTCCCTCACTCCCTTCACCTGGCGGAAGGTCATCTCCTTTACACACCCGGGCTGATCCTGAACGCGCATGCAGAGGGGAACCTGGTCCCAGGTGATGCTCTGTCCTGAGCCTGACTTGGATTTAACACGGGCTTTGTATTCCCCACCATTATGGAGGCAAGCTTGCAAACCGTTTGGTATGTGCCAGCCTTTGGCTTGGACTTCAAGTAGGTGTGATTTTTCAGGTTTTTTTAGTCTTTCTTTGCTCATGATGCTTTTGGTAATCTCTTAGATTTCCCATCCAGTGCTCATCCAACTTTCCCTACTTAAGCTTATCCTTTACACAGGCCGTTTTGCTACAGCCAGTCACTTTTTACCAACGATAAATAGAATTAATTCCTTCTAAAAAGAGATGATGTTTTAGTAGGCTGTGTGAAGCACGTTCCTGTTACTAGGTCTGACGCTCTCCGGGGCTGGCGGTGGCGGTGAGCGCGGGAGGGTGGCTGTGCTCAGTGCTGCCAGATGCCAGCATGTCCTGACCTGCAGATGGGCCTTAGCACAAAGCCAGTGACCCCTGCCCTGCCTGCCTGCAGTATTTTCAGCGTGCAAGAATGCAACGTGCTGCATATAGTGCTGACTCCCTGAAACTCAATACAGAATTCTGTGGCAAGGCAAAAATGCCGTTTGATTGAGTAGGTTGGATACGTAGGAAATAACTGTGGTGGGGCCGTGGTTCTGACTGACCAGCCTGGTGCAGTTCTGACCTCCCTCCCAACAGCTTACCTGAGGTTAAACCTCTGGTTGGAGATGAATTAAGTACAAAAATTACGAAAAGATTGCCAGGCACATCTTGTATTACCGTTCCTGCGGTATTATGTTTTGCCAGTGCAGCGGTTTGTGGAGCCATGGCACACTTCCATAAATCATTTCTTCCTTCAAAAGTAACATTACAGACAATAAGTTAGACGACTTTGTTGTCAGATAGAAGGCTGGTTACATATTTCACTAATAAGATCCAAACCCTTGTTTTATTTTGCAGTTGAGAGTAGATGTCCTTTGAGCTTGACTGGGACTGCTTATTTTTATTCTGGAAATGCATGTTTGATTTGTTTACAAAAAAAAAAAGGGAAAAAAAGTGTTTAAGGCCAACCTAAAACAATGTATCTGGTCTTTATAGTGTCTTAAACTTAATCCTTGATAGAGTTACAATAGATTGCAATGCTTTGTAAATAAAGGAGATATCTTCTTGCTCTTTGCTTTTGACACTTAAGAAAAACGGTAATTAATCCTGTTAGCCAAAAGGTTGTTATTTTTGCTGTGTTTTTTTTGCCCTTGTATTTGCTACAGGTACAGAAGAGGGCAAAATAGACTTTAGATCTGTTTAGGTCTGTAGCAGAGATGAGACAAGGAAACTGATAATTTTCTGAATGAAAAGCTGCAGCCTGCTCTCCGGTTCCCGTGCATCGGATGCTGGAGCTGCAGCCCGTGAGAGCTCTTGCTGCTTTTTGTGTGAACCAAGTATAATTTTCCCTGGTATATGCAGGTATCAGCATATTTATTTGCTTCTTCCAGCTATTGTATGCTACCTTCTCTCTTCATTGTTTGCTAACTTTCCTGGGACAAACATCCACCAAGCGTGTCACCAAGAACACTTCACTTTTGTGTGCTGTGAGCAGGACTTGCTTTGGGTGCCTGCTGTTCTCAGCTTCCCGCTGATGAATTTTCATTTCATAGAGGCCTCCAGCCACTTAGAAATTCTCATTGTAAGGGCTTAGTGGCATTTGGGCTTGCTCGTTTTGCTCCACAGCTACACCAGGGTTTGAGTCTTGCTTAGCATACGAGATTCTCAGGAATGGGGGTGTTGGGGCAGGGCAGGCTCTGCCTGAGGATCGGAGCCAGTGGCAGGGACACACAGTGACTTCTGTTGAATGTTGTTGGTGGTTTAGGATAAGCAGCTCCACATGGTCCCAGATCAGAAAGAGATGTTTGATTGCTGCCTGAGTAGAAGTAATTAATAATAGGTTGTTCAAGAATGGAAACTGAATCAGACTTTAATTTGGTAACTTTACAAATCAAAACATGTTGACAAATACCAGAAGTAGATGAGGGTTTTTTTGTGGGGGGTGTCCAAAAGCCTGGTGTCTGGTGGTTCTTAATTTCGAGACACTATGATTGTCTTGGAGTAATATTGAAAATTAGATGAGTTAGTCCTCGTCGAGACTACATCCTGTGACAATCATGGAAGTGCAGGCTAGTGGAGAGCAGAGGGGAGAGGGCATAGCTGCAGGTGATCCGATGCAGCTGCTGCCATCATTCTCCATGTCATGATAGCACTGCTTTGACTTAGCAGAGGAAATAATGGCATCATAGAAGCAGCCCTGCTTGTTGCTCTGTGGACATAAGCGAGAGAGTGATGTTCTGAAGCAGGTCACTGGTTCTAAAAATTCTAATTCCTATTTGCTTACCTTTCCTAGAACAGTTCAAATGTAATTATTTGAGCATTGTGAGATTCAAGTGCTTTTAAAAAAAAAAAAAAGTGTTAATTCATACAGATTCTGTAAGAAGTTCTAAAATGGCATCATAAGTAATGGCCACAGCTCAGCTGTGGGCTAACGGGGAGCTTGAGCAGAGGCTGTAGCTCAGGCGTGCCAAGGAGCGATGTGAGCTGTGTCTGGCTGCCTGAGGCAGCTCCAGCAGTGGCCCGTAGGAAGGGCTGGTTGGTAGCACCTTTGAACACCAGGCACCTGGTTCTGACCTCAGTAATATCTTGTTTCCATTTTCAGGTAGCCCTGTGAGATCACACAACACACTGCTTTAACTGAGTTTATAAGAATTTCCTAAAATACTGTTAAGGGAAGTGCTTAGATTATTGGAGTTGCAAGCAGAAGTATTGATGAAATCTTTTCTGGACAAATTGTTTCAGCTTCATGGTATGCTGTCTCTGAAATGTATTCTGAGATTAATTGTATTTACCTTGGCTACTATTTCGCAAAGTCACCCTTTGTTAATTAAAAAAACCCAACAACAAAATCCACCCAGAACCCCCAAACAAAACCACAAGCCAAAAAAACAAAAATCCAAACCCCAAACTTATGGGCAACTTTGTATTAACAGTGCTAAATGTATCACAGGAGCTATGAGAAGGTTTTTTACCTAGGCATGCAATTAAATAATACACTTAAAGCTATTGATAACATGTTAAAAGCAGAGAACAAAATTCTACAAACAGAAATGAGATGTATTTGCAGCTCAAAGAAATATCCTGTGATGAGACTATGAATGCAGACTAGAGCTTGATATCCTGCTATTGGACAGATTTGGCAACCAATAAGTACCGAATATCAATTATTTTTGGTGGTAAAAAATCTAAACAAGGCTATGAAACAAAGAAGTCTGAAAAGGCAAAAAAACAAACCTGGGCTTTCATTCTTTCTAGTATGCAGTATCATCAGCTCTGTACATGATGATAATCTCATCTCTCTCTTCCCTTCCCCCTGCACCTCCCCAACCCTGTTACTGTTTCTGGATGTAAACATGATGTCACAAACATGCAATTTTGGAGTGGAAGCGGTAGTAAAACAGCCATGTTTTGATTTCTGGAGGGAAAATCACCCTTGATTTGCTCGCAGGTGATGCCTTCAGATTCCTCCTTAGCTTACATACACTGATTTATAAACATGTCAAGTCGTAACTCAAGTAATAGGCAAACCAACCCATGTATCTCAAGGCAACTTTCCTTGTGATTTCATAGAATTATAGAGTGGTTTGGGCTGGAAGGGACCTTAAAGATCATCTAGTCTTCTATTTACTGTTGATAGTATTAGAAAGCTTTAAGAGTTCCTAGGTAAAAATCATGTTTTTAATGCTATTAGCAAGTTGGAAACACCTTGAGTGTTTCAAGCTTAGCTCTTTAACTGATCTGTAGAGTAGATGCATGTTTTACCCAATCCTTAATTAAGCACAAGTTTTACAAATAACACAGTAAAAACTGTATGATGACAGAAAAATAAGTACAATGTGCAGTGGCTACATTAATAGGCAAGAGAAGTCTTTTGTATTTTCTCTAGCCTGCATTCATTTACTCCTTAGGGAGCAGGATATTGAAGCAAACCTGGTGTGATAGAGCTATAGAGGTTCCATGGTCTTATCAAGATTTCACACTGTTTGTTGCAATTAGTTACAAGACCATATGCTGATAAATTAATTTGAAAACTGTATGTAACTGTAACTATGAACACAACTCCATATAATTCCTAATGCTTCATCAGCTGTATCTGCTGCTAGGGACAATTTTCCCTATATTGATATAAAAATCCAGTAAGCTACTAAATGCTCTATAGTCTGGTTCATTTGGTTAATCAAAATATGAACCGTATTTCTATGCTGTCTAACTAGAAAAACTAGTTCAAAGAAGGATATGCGGTGGAAAAACAAGAGCTGTCTGAAGAAAGATGACATTTTTCTGAATGTACAGTTTGCAAAGCTGTAAGACAAGGATGAAAAGCAAAACTTGATTTAATGCTATTTTAAAACTCTTTCCAGAATTCTTGCTTTCTCGCAGAAGCTGTGTGTTGGTAGCAGTTATAGCATGCTGTCTGTAGATGTTGAGAATCCGTGCATGGCTATATGGAAAGGACTTGATCGTTAATGAAGCTACAGTACATTTCCTGAAGTGCTACAGCAGGAGAGAACTTCTGCTAAATTTTACACGGCAAGCAGCGTAAGGCCCACTTCCCCACTCAGTATGCAAAGAATCTTGGTGACCTAGTCCCGAAAGCAGGCTCTTTTTTTAGAGAGCAGTTTCTCCTGTATCCATTCATTCATGTGTTATGCCACTCGTGGAATTTGAGTTCTGGGATACCATAAATAATGGTCAGAATGGAACAGCAGCCATAAAGCAGAATCTCCTACTGTACTGATGCATCAGACTACCTCACTATTTTTTTGTGAATTAATCTGGTTTTATACCGTATTACTAGACAGATGCTTTCTTACCAGCCAGAAGGCAGTGGAGCTATCAGTCTGAATGCTGGAGCTCGGGGAACAGTGTTGAGGGGACTGAACGTATTTCAGGTTGTGCTAGAGTAAATAGACAGCTCAGTTCGCTGCAGTACAAAAACAGTGATGGTTACTAACAACTCTCCCAACAGTAACAGTACTTTAAGCAACAGTGAACTGTCTGAGCTAGCCATTAAGATATTTTGTTGGATTTGCAGAAAGAAAGACTAAGTAGCATCATTTTACAGAAAATATTGGTTTATTGAGAAAGAGGTAGCACAAATAACCAATTGGCCTTTTCATTTCAGTGCTGCTTGTTTAATACGTGCAAACTGTTGTTTGTCCTGTGTGCTGGTGAAAATGTTGCTTGCACAGAGCAGCAGCATAGGCAAAGCGGGAATGTGAAAGGCGAGAGCAGCAATGCGAGTGTGCAGCCTCCCGTGCCAGCACCCTGGTTGAATTAAAGGGTTTCACGAAGTGCGGCGGCAGCAGTGCTGATGAAGTGCAGACGTGGTTTGTTAGAGCTGGCTGCATATGCTTGAGAACAATATTAAGAATTCAAAAAGTCTACCTTCTTTTGGCCTCAGAAAAGTAAACCTGTATGTCTGAACGTTAACAAGTTATAACAGAGATTAGTCCTTCATGGTGTAGTCACAGTAATTCTATCTTATTTTTAAACACCTGAGGCTCTTGATGTAATGGGTCTACACAGCTTGAGAAGTAAAGCTGAGTCACCAAATGAAGAATGCAATAAACTGCATTCAAAACAATTGCCATCTGTTTTTTTTTATATTCTTCCTCATTAAAACTGGAGGGCTGATTTTTTCCAAATGCTGCAATGAAAATGGGGCATTCCAGTGTTGTAGCATGGATGCTTTAATGTTGTTCACAACTAGAGAATTATACAGGCTGTCTACCTTTCATAATCTTAAGCAGATAACTTGAGGAAATTTAAAAGAAGTATTTCCAGGGTACAGGTAAAACAAAAGACTTTTAAAGTAGTGTTGGTTGTTTTTTGGTTTTTTTTTTTCCCATGGAGATGACCAATCCTTACTTAAGCCCCACCTAACATTGTTTAAATCAAATAACTACATGGTGGACTGTTATCTGAATGATTTGTTATTAAAGTCAACTTTATTAAAAAAAAAAAAAAAAAGAAAAAGAAAAAGATGGGGGCAAGAGATGATAGTTGTTAAGAAGCATGGTATATAAGCTTTAGTTGACATACAAGTCCTTTCCCAGCTAAGGACAAGGAATGTTTCAACTTAATGTGGACAGTATAAACCTATGAAGAATTGTCAAGGTCAGCAGTAATGAAGCTGGTCCTGATTTATTGTGTATTTCTACAAGGACAGTGTTCAGAGGGCTGGATTTGATTTAGTTTTTTTCACCACTGAGGTATCACCAGGGGGAAAAACACCAACCCCACAACTCAACAAATGACCATGTGATGAAATCAATAGTGCTCACACAACAGAGAGAGACTTCTTGTTTCTTTTTTTGAGGCGTGCTCAAGGACCTTGAAATTTTACAGGCTGTGGGAAATTCAGTCTTCTAGTGCATCTCAGTGAGATGCTAAGGTGCACGCCACTTCCATACTGGGTGATGTTACTGTCCTTGCAAAACGCACGGACCTCTTCTCCTTGCTGCTGTGCACACAGCATGTGAGGAGAGCGCCCAGTGGTGACTGGGAGGTGGATGGCATCTCTTGGGGACACACAATACGGCTCTTTGGGAGATATTTGGAAATGTGGAAGCAGACTTTTTTTTTTTAAATGCTCAGCAGTGTTTTAAATAAGTGTACAGGGAGTCATGGGGTCACTTTAGACATCAGGGACAATTCAAGGTTTGATGCAGCAGTAAATTTTGATGGTAGTTCACCTTGGGGCAAAGAAGAATAACACTGTTTCTCACCCTTGACCTGCGAGTGCTCATCAGTGCTGCCTGGAGGTGGAAGGTCCATGGTCCTCCACACAGGTGAGGCAAGATCCAGAGACTGACAGCTACTGAAGCATATTTTAGACTTGAGGTTGGTTGTTTAAATGCTTAGAAATGTTTTAATTTTTGTTTTTAATATTTTCCTTCCATAGTTGGCAGCAGCTTGAGTTTACCAAACTGGACTCTTGGTGTATCTAATACTGAGGTCTCTGCTTGTGTTTCACCTCTCTCTTCCTCTCTGTAGCTGTTTTGCAGTTCATCTGCTTAAAAGGAGATGGGAAAGATTTTTGCAAATCGAAAGGCTGGCTCAGTTCTTCCTTTGACTATTTGGAAGAATTCCATTGAGAATAAGAGCGTAGATCTGAAGAAAATTAAGCTGCTTTCATAATGATACTTCCCCTGCTTCTATGGAAAGGATTTGTTTTCTTTTGCGCACTATATGGGTGGTTTTCAAGCTGTTCTTCAGTGGGAGGAGGGGAGGGTGCAATCTCTGTGTCATCAACCAGAAGTCACGTTATTTTTGGTGACTTAATATATTAATGGAAGAGTTCCTGTGTGCTACCAGGTCTGTGGTACTCTGCTCAGCTTTGAGTTCCTCTGCTGCACATAATCTGTGTGTTAGATGAATAAATCAGCACACAATTCTTTCAAAAGATATAATTATTAGTCTTCAGCTCTTTATAAATAGTGTGAAAATATGACTAGTAACGTGGAGTATCACAAAAATGATAGAAAAGGTATAGGCATTGCAGGGGCTGAGAAGTTTGAGTGTGACAGCTGGCGAGGATTTGTCCTGTCGATAGAGAGCTTTTTGAGGGAGAGTGGTGGGGCCACAAATCCTAGACATTAATTATTTTTTTTTTGCCAGAGGTCTTTCCAGAGGAGGATTGATCTCACCTGTATAAATAATGTACAAATTTCAACAAGGTATTTTAGTGTTAAAATGACAGGAGGCATGAAGTGTCATCTTCGTGAAGTGTCATTTAGTGTCATCTATGTACATTTATTTGAATAGTTTCTTATTAAACATAGAGCTGTGTAGCAGATTACCAAGATGCACAAGACTCTTTCAGTATTTCTTTACAAACGTAAGCAGAGGTAGCAAGGCTTTGGTTAAGTTTTGACTGCGTGGAAGTTGAGGAAGCTGTCGTTGCTGCTGGTATGTGTACATATATTTATTTTGCACTATGTGATGACTGTGTAACAAGCTGCTGCTGCCACCAAGGATTGTATAACTCCTCCTCCCTTGCAAAGAGGGGCCGGCTGGGAAACTCTTGAGCTGGCCTTTTTGTCACCAAGATAACCTCCTACACAGCGATCCCAAGGCCAGCTCACAGCTGTAAATTACTAACGTGTAAGCAAGCCACTGAATTTAGATATTAATATAGGCTTCTTTCTTCTCCAGGTTTCAAGAACCCGCCTTGTTTTTTGCCAGTTCAAGGACCTGTGGTGGAAAACAATAGCCGTTATTGTCATGAAGATAAAATCTGAGAGAAGGTGTCTGATGGGAGTAGAGCTCCTCATTAAGTATGTGATGGTTGAGTTGTAGTCTAATTATCTTTTCCATCTGTTATCTAATAGAATTTTGTAGTGCTGGGATTTAAGGTTTGTCAATTTTTGCTATCTTTCATTCTGAAGCTGGACATCTCTGCCAAGGCCAACAATGGAATGAGTGCATTGAGATAATAAATCTTCAGCGAACAGACAAAGTTATTTATTTTGGATGAAGGAGGCTACAGGAAGAACTGGGGTATGTTTTAGGTTGACTGGTTACTGGAGGTGGGAGTGCTTTAAGAGTTGAATGCAATTATAATAAGCTTTAGTTGTGGGAACATTTGAGACTAAAACATGAAAGAATGCAGACCTTTCAAAATATGGTATGTGAGAAAAATGTATGATTTAGTGTTTCCATTTCCATAGAGGAAATAGCAATACTTTGCTTGAACAAAATGATAAACTTCCTTTAAACTTAGTCATACGATGATTGGAGAAATAAATTCCCTTAACTTTTGTAAAGCAGTCAAGAGAAACGTTAGGTGTCTTAAAGTAACCTGCTATCTACAAGGACTTGGTTATATTAGTCAACAAGTGGAAGATTGCTTTTTCCCTCTCTTTAAGATGTTTTATAACAGCCCTAGAAAAAGAAAGAGAAGTGTTTATCAGAATCTGAATTGGGTTTGTGGTCACTGCACCGTCAGACCAATTGTAAACATCACTTATTCCTTGACAAAACCACGCTTATTCCTTCAAGCAATAGAGATAACTGGGGGGCAGTGCTCTATCATCAGTGTTTCTGCATTCGAGCTTTTTGACAGCATATGGTTTTTGGAATGTATGTTCTTCAGCATAGAACACACCTTTCCAACTGCATCTTGTACCGCAGGAAAAAGCCTTGGTACATCTTGGTACTTGTTACAATAAAATGCATCTGTGTAGCATTAAAAATAGATAAAACCAGGAAAAGCTTTTGGTGTGTGTCACGGAGAATAGTGCAGAATCATGACTGGGTGCAATAAGGATTTAGAATATATACAGCTAAACATCTATAATGATCATTGCTGCCTTCATGTCTCCTGTCATTTTTACTATTTGAGCCAGAGTTTAAAAAAAAATCTTTTGGTGCTGCATAGGGTGTTCAAAATTTTGGGAGTGGGTACAAAGTGAGTTTGTAGGCCACTACGGTGCTCAGTGCTGGAGATCGCTGAGTCTTGGTGCGCTGCTCAGGAGTGGCATCTGCAGCGCTGGTGTCCGCCAAGATGGAAGCAGCCAATTCTCTGAGCGTACAAGCAAGATTCATGCTTATAGTAATCTGCCGGGAGTTAATATGACTGGTCTCAGGCAGGATTCCGCCTGGCGTTGTACGAGGGATGGTTCGGTCCAGTTTGATTTTGAATTTGGGAGACTTAGTTACATCATGTCGAAGCAAATGTGCTATTTCCAGTGACACACCTAAAACCTGCTCCCACAGAAGTGTTCCCTGTTCCTCAGCTCAGTGGGGTTATCTGTGTGTTGAGAGTCAAAAATGTCTTTGTTATGGCAGGAGCAGTCAAAGTTTATAGGATTGAGCCTGTCAGAAGCGTACAGTCCTGGCCCGGCATCGCTTCACAGCACAGATGTTGCAGGTCTATTGAACAGGTAGAATTACGTAAGAGGCATATTATTAAAAGTAAGGCATTTACCTTTTATTGCATTTAAAACAAATTAAGTACTTTGCAATTAAAAAACCAAAAGCGCTCAGTTTAACAAGTGTTGAGCTACTGTGTAAATCTTTTCATGAGCTGCTTCTTGGTCCATCTTATTATGCAACGTAGTTGTGCGCCCTGGCTTGCTTCCAGCAAACGGCCTCTCTGGCCCCATGGCAATCTCACTGCCATCCCTTATTCAGTCTTTTCCCCCCAGGGAGGAGTCTGGAAAGCCACGGTAATAGGGAAGATGTTTACAATAAACTAATGGGAACCCCAGCTGGTTTGATAGGTTGCGTAATGATGGGGAGGAAAATCCAGTGCCTTGAAGAGAAGCAACACCAATTACCCTCTTTATGGTAACACATTAGAAGATGTGTTTGCGTCTGTGTGCGTGGTCATACTTAAACCCTCCGATCTGTCTTTTCTAAGCTCCTTGCTTATTGCAGAAGGGCCTAGCGGTTTTTTATTCTAACGGGAGGAAATATCTCTTGAATGCATGTTGAATTTGGAAGGCTGATTTGGCTCAATTAAAATGTGATTAGGCTTTCTGTCTCCATTGTAGAGGCTGTAAGGGCTCTGGAGAAACATTTAACGTTGAAGGCTGGCCTGCTGGTTTTGGCTGCAATGTAGATAGAAATATGCAATGCTCTTAAGAAATTTCAGGACTCCCACTAGGTCAAAAATTTTTCTCTCAACTATAGCATTTCATTAAGTTCCCTAGTAACATGTCTCCATGTATCATGATCGTTATTGCTTGGAAATCCACCAACTTTGCAATGAACTGCGAGTATTTATTTATATGTGCTGAATGGCATTCTCTTAGGAGAGAGGTCTGATTAAAATAATTACTATCCCTTCTGGTTGCAGACTGCGTTTGTGTTACATACTGTTGTTTTACTGTATGGTACATGCTTTGAATGAGATCAATGTAGTTACAGGAGTGTTTACCTGGTCTAATTATTAATTACAACATTTTAAATCAAACTAACCTGGTGTAATATGTTCAGATTCCAGTCACTTAAATCTGGGCTAAAGCAGAAATTAGCTGCACTTTCAGAAGTGTACTTGGAGTAATTCAGAATATTATATAGGAGACCTTAAAAATCCTGAGCTAGTCATCTTGGTATAACTGTAGAAATTGGGAACTCTGTGATAACAGCTCACTTCAGTATATCTAATCTTTAGATCTTTGTAGTAACTGGATCTAGCTAGACTTTTTATGGACTGTCACTTTTCTGGGTGAAAATACAGAGCTTGACTTAATCAAAGTTAAGATTTGCAGTGCAGTGGTTCTCTGGTCTAATGCTGGCTGACGGTGTAACTTAACTCTCACAATAGACCTTTCCTGGCTTTGGCATGGTGTCTTTGAGCAAGTTATTAAGTAGTAGTCCAACAAATTATTTAATAATTTTCAACTGAAAGAACAATGTGATTTGCATATGGAACCAAAAAGCTGCTCTTTTGTTACCGCTCCATTCTAACAATGTTGATAATACAGTGATTTTGTAGTAAAATGACGCACTAATGTTCCATGGAGTCTCAGTGTATTCAGTATTTTTGATCCTATGGTGTACTGGATCCCCTACAGACACCCCTTCTTATCTAGGATGTGCATGATTCAAGCTGATTTCGCGAGTCTTCACAGCGAGTGGATTGATGTCCATTTTTAAAAATGCAAAATATGGGATGCAGAGATGGATACTGTGGGCTTCCCAGCAGCTTCTCCATGTGGCCCCATATGTTGTCCATGCCCTTCCTAATATCCTGCCTATTCTGTCCTTGCATAAGTGCTACGGTAGCCCTGGGAGGTGTCTCTGTGTCTTCATGACTTAAAGAAATAAAAGGTCCTAAACCATCCTAAACTTTGCAAGTAGGGCATCAGTTAAGTGTTGGCTGGGACCCAAGTTCCTGTAAATATTTGGTCACGCTGGGCTCCTTTGGTTCCTCATTCCCATTGAATCAAAGGCATGTTAAGCACCTTAAGCACCCCAGTGGTTTTACAGAACTCATCTGATGCAAGTTGCCAAAGGCTACGCAGAAGTTTCCTGCAGAGTGAAGAGTGGACTGCTGGGCTCCTAACTCCATGTCCAGTGCTTTAACCACTAGAGGACACTGCCTCATTATTATTAGGGAGATTAATCATTACACATCTAAAATGCCAAATTACAGGGGTTGTCTTTCTGTTGGCTTAAATGCCAAATTACAAGGGTTGTCTTTCTCTTGGGTTAAATTAATCCCAGATACGGTGCAAAATAAATAAATAAACTGTAATTATCCACAGTGCTGTCATATGCTCAGATTCTGCTTTGGGCTGAGTCGGTGCCCAAGGACAGATGGCTATGCTGCCCTTCCTCGGATGGAAGCAAATACCTGATCTTATTGCCCAGTGCCTCAAAGAAAGCAGAGCAACACTAGAAGACTGCAATATTAAGAGCCATGTGTTGGTTGGGTGAGCTCATCTGTGAGCTATCGGTCAGGCTCACACTTATTGTTACGGTTTCTTTTGTAACAAGTGTTGGCCTTTGCTCTGAAGCCCGCTGACAAGGGCTGTCCAAGAAGGGAGGTCCCATGCCTGTCCTGTGCGCAGCTCCACAGGGAGGCAGGGGGCAGCTGGCTGGGAGGGAGTGTGAAAGACCTGTCTTCCTGGTTTGGGATTCTCCCGAAAGGGTAGAGTGGTGATGGCAGAGTCAGTGTGATGTTCTCATGTTCTACCAGCCAATGATGCTCTTGGGCTCTGGCTGCAGCAGAATGAGGAGGCCAGTGAGTGAATTGTGCTCTGGACTTGAGTGCAGGTCTGGCATGCGAAGGCATCGGGAGGAGAGCTCTGCTCCTTCCGGGAAGAGAAGGAATGAAGTACAACTCTTTTTCTGTCTTCATCTCAGAGGAGCTTTAAATGTACACTGATCATCAAAAAGCATTTTTTCTTTAGTTGGATCCAAACAGGAGAATATGGAGATGCTTCAGGGTAAATTGATAGAATTTGCTGCTGCTTTTGCTGATCAGAGTATTTAATTGTAACTTAGTGTCATGCTGGTAGCAGGAGTATACCTAGATTTTTTTTAAGTATTGTGATTACATTTACAGAGTGACTATAATCATGACGAGTATCTGAATGTAGTAGTAGATATTCTTGTGCTAAATCCCACAACTCATTTCCATTGCATCGTGAATGTACTGAGTCGGGAAGTCGTCCCTCATGAATCAGATAAATGCACCTCCTTGAAGAGCTGCTTATTTTCTTGTACCTTGTGCATCACATGCCCCCACGGATCCGAAAGAGGTAATTTGCTGGGTTAAGTTACAGAACTGGCTCTGTTAAGTTGCTGTGAATCACTGAGGTGTCTAAGAGTGAATTCAGCTTTGATAAAGTGGTGTTATAACCATGAGGAGATATGCTAGTCTTGAAGTATTCATCAGTCAGTTCCTATGCCGTGTCAATACTGGTGTACCCATGTGTGTTGTATGAAAACTACTTTTATCTGCAGCACATCTTGCTGGTTTTCAGCAGCTCCCTCTGTGATGAATATTTATGCTGGTGTCCGCTTCCCATAAATACAAGCTTCCCCAAATACCCCTTTTATGTGGAAAATCTGGTGCTGTTACATTAATAATGGAGATGCAAAGAACCTCATGGAACTTGAAAGAGAGTAAAAATAGTAAATTCTCTACAGGTAGATGAATGTTGCAGTAAACACCACTGGCAGGGTCTTTATCTGGAAGGCAAACTGGCACATTTTTCACTTCCTAGGAAGCATTTCAGTACTTTAGACAAAGCATCTATGCAGATTTCTTGCTAAATGCTGCCAGCAAGCACTATTTCACTTAAAAATGTATGACAGCTTTATTAATGTCCATTCTTATAATTGCAGTAAACTCTTTTCTTGTACACTGCATGCCTTTTCTGTTCTTTTGAGAATCGTCTTAGTGCAAAGGTTCTTGACAGCCAGATGGGAAACATATTTTTTGACTGACAGATGCCTGAGATTTGCAGCCCTAAAGTTTCTGGTAAAACTAGGGGGGAGCTCAGAACACAATGCCACTCGGAAAAAGGGAACGTGGAGAATGGGTAGCTAAATTGTTTTGTGTATGGGAATATAGAGAGCTTGATCACTTTGATACAGCTGGAGGCCCAAATCAATTAGATAAGCAATGATAAACATAAATTGCTTTGTTTTCATTTTATTAGGAAAGCATTTGGGTTTGCCTTTACAGCTTGCTATAGGACTGCATCAAACTCTTCTGTGTCAAACCAGAAAATGGGTGATTTTTGCTGAGTCTAGCATTCGCTGCCAGTTTACCTCTAGTTGCACCTCTCGGGCCTGTCTACACGTGCAAACACTTATTTGTGTTTTTGAACTTGAGCTGGCTCCTCTCTCTGGGGATGTTGCTTACAGCCTGAGCAAGTGCAGCTCCCCAGCTGCTAACACAATCTCTGTGCAGTTTGAATAATATTTAGTGCCGTATCTGCTCTCATTTAAGTGCAGCTAATGCAAGGGGAGTTAACTTGAGTGCAGCAAACTCGAGTTAAATCTGTGAGGAAAACAGCCTTATATGGATATGTTCAATAGGTTCTGCATACGTTCACAAAATTAAAAGAAAACCAATAAAATCGCCCCACAAACACAAATGGGCAAATTGCCCAGATCAGCACAATTTAACGGATGAGCTGTAAAATGCCGACATGCCACCCCTGAAGCAAAGCAAGCGAAGTGAGGGATGCCCTCGGCCAGGCCATGGTGCAGCAGCTGAGCTGCTCAGGGAGCACCCTCCCCCACCACTGGCCAGCCTCCAGCACGAGGGTCCCCTGGCACAGGTACCCCCAGCACAGGGTCCTGCCACGCAGCCCCAGGGCTGGGGAGGGTCTGACTTCACGGTTAAGAGACTCTTTCCCTTTATGCTCCCTCTCAAAGCAGTTTCTTCATGGTTCTCTCTTTTTCTGTGTAACCGAACATTTTCTTGCCCCTCTTTGAGTCGAAGAAATGCGTAATTCTCTTAACCACAGCCCTGGCTTCTCTCACGTACATTTTACCAAGGGATGCCAGCCCGCTGCAGATGAGCAAACCGGGTGGATGCAGCATGTAAGTGAAAATCCCCTATGCCATGTGTGACAAAAACTTGTAAGGCAAATTTAATAATCTTCTTGTCTACAAGCAGTGTCCTTCATAACAGCACTATCAGCAGTGAATGCTTTAAAAAGCATGTCAATGATTTGATGCGTTATGGTTCACCGAAGTCTTATTATTTCTTTCTGTTCTTTAAGCAGACACTGTCACCAAGTCACTGGCTAATGGCCTCAGCACTGTAACATTTGCGTCTTTTAACCAAGGTCCGTTGTCATCAGTGTTAACAAAGATGGTTATAGGTGTGTCAGAGTTCGGTGGTGGGCTGGGTAACACAGAAACACCCAAGGTTGGGCAGTTCTGCTCGGGATGCCAGCGAGAGTTGGCTGGGTCATGCCTTGGTACCTGACGGACCCCCATACATGAGAGCCAAACCAAGGAGAGTCTTCAGGGCTTTGGTCTATCCAGTTTTTCCAATGGATGTTTCGCCTGCATTCCTGTGGTGAGGGATGGCTGAGCAGTGTTGTGGGTGAGGTGTCCAGCAGAAAACCCCATGGCAGCAGCACCATTTCTTGGAAAGACCAGATACACAGTGTCTGCTCTTTTACTCCCTGCACAGTCAGCTGTTGTCTGGGGTTGAAAAAAGCCAACTTCTTAGTTCTAAATGCTCAGCAGTTCACCTGTTGTTGGTGTGTTCAGATGTCTTAGTGGAGCTCAGTGTCCTGCCTGCTCTTGGCTCCCTTTGGAGATCAGCCCTGGTAGGACCGTATGTTGGCTCTGTTTGGGCTTGAGTTGCAGCCCACAGGCAGTGAGCACGGGGCTCCCACCACCTGAAGGTGTTTAGGCAGTGGAATTGGGGAGCAGGTGGACAGGCCAGGAAAAGGAAGTTGTCAACGGGGTCTCTGGGCAAGAGCTGTCACAGAAAATTTGTTCTGGACAACTCCATAGCCAGAGCCAGATTTCAGCAGTGGTGTAACCTTTGATACCAAGAATTACTGCCCTGTCTGGTTGAGAGTATTGAAGTAGCTCAAAGCAGGTGGGGACAGAGAGAGAAAAGAGCCTGGATGATTTTTAAAATGTTTTGTTAGTGAAACTCTGCGACGTTTGCTGTTATTTGCATTGTCTCTTTTGAATTTCACCCTGTTGCGGAGTCAGATTATCTAAAGGAATTAAACTCTGATTAAATTCCATGTTAAAATGAGTAAACGTATTGGATCCTTTAGCACTAAATCATAGTGATGTTATATTAGACACTGAAAAGGTAATAAAAAAATTACTGGCTTAGTAATATTTTAGAAATTATTTTAGGTGCCTGTCTCTTAGTGTCTTCTGAAATGTACTTTTAAAGTGATTTATCCATGCATTTATAAATTTCTCTTTTGCTTGGAATACAGCAGATCTAGGTCTTTGATATTTAGATCCTCGTAATTGTTCTTGGAATTTTTCTTTGGATGAAGATTTTGGCATGGATGATACTTTGTGAAACAGTCCTGTATCTGGATCTCATTCATCACAGATCTTGAAAAGAAATGTCTCTTGGCTTTCAGATAGGGCCGTGGAGTTTGTTTCAAAGGATGAATTTGATCTATGAAGTATATATATATTTAAATATAGGTTCCTTTAAATATGCAGAGCTTATGTAAGGATCAGAATTGTATATATTCCATTAACGGTAAGTGTAAACTTTAAATGTGTTATAGGCAATGGAATATGCACCTTTATATTAAGCTGGGTTTAAATGTGACAACATTTGACAAACAAAAGTATTTTCTTGAATGAATTCTGTTCTGATCAGCCATTATGAATGGAAACCAAAGTTATTCCTGGTGGGTTTTTTTGTTCTGTTGTTTTGATTTTTTGTTTGGGTTTTTTTGTCAGCTTGCATGTGCTATTTCTCCTTACAGTGTTTTGCGCTGGGGTGTTCAGCAGCTGCCCCGCAGAGAGCATTGAGCAGACCCTGTCTGGATCTGGGATCCTGGCATTTGGACTAAGTGGTGGGCAAGAGTGAACTGCAAAGGCAGTCTGTGCCAGCTCACAAATTGCCAAAGTGCAGCAAAAAAAAAAAAAAAGTAGTGAGGGTGGGGGGAGGGCAGAGAGGGGTCCTGGACTATGCTGTGTAATTGGGGGGGGGGGGGGGGGGGGGGGTGTTCTGTCTCTGATCTTGATGCCTCTAGTTCTGAAAAGCTGTTTGAGCTGTGCTCTCTCCCGCCGCCCTTCAATAGAACTACTTCTAGTGTATAAAATTAAGCTCATACATTATCATGTCAGGATCAGGGCTTATCACTTCAACTAGAGTGTGGTTATTGGGGCCAATATTTGCTTTAGATGGGTCACTGGAATTATAAAGTAGAGTATTGGGTTGTATTAAAGCAACTGAACTCATATTAGCAAAGCCTGGCAGTTCTGATGTGGAGCCTTTAGATTTACATGGTCTTTTGGGCCTGACCTAAATAACAAGCGCTTAGGGAGAAGGAATGAATTAAGTCTTGTCTCCGTACAGACTAAATCCCTGGCCTCTGTTGAGCATACCATTAACAGAGCCAGCAATGGTCGTGTCTTTCCTTGAGACGATCATAAATTGCATTTATTAATGGCAGATTATATAATTTTCAGCCAAGTCTTTATCAGCACTTAGGCCAGACACCAGATAAACAGTTGGCCGCAATTCTGCCCTCTTATAAAATGGTACATGAAACTTGAACTCAGTTTTGCAGTTTAAACACTCTTAAAAAATGAGCTGGTTACTTAGCGGTGTAAACCGGTGATGCTGCCTGAAGCCAAAGCAAGCCCGCTGCAATACATCCAGTGAGGATCCAGCCCTTTTCTCTGGGTGGGAGAGCCCTGGCTCCTGCCGTGGCCCCCACCGTGCTTGCGGAAGGGAGGGTGAGGATGAACGATGCTGGGGAGGCTGCCCGAAGCCCATGTGTGAGGTCGACAGCACAGGCAAGAGGGCCCCCATCCCTGGCACACTGGGTGCATCCCTGCTCCGCATCGCCGGGGCTTGGTTATGCCTCTCACTCGTATTCTTTGAGATTAATTTCCCTTCATGCCTGGCTCACAGGTTCCCCTCAGAAGGATGGGCTGTTTGCTGCCAGTTGCACTAAGGAAAATTTCCCACTGCTGGGAGGAGATTCCCCACTCGTGACCTGCCCGTGTGGTGGAAGGGGTGGATGCGCACAAGACCGCATGTGCCGGAGCTCCCAGGGACTATGTGCTCAAATTAAAGCAAAGTGACAACACATGTAGTGTCAGTGTTTGTAAGGGAGACTAGAGCAGCTCCAGCGACGTTAGCAAGTGCAGCCTTCGTGTTGTTTTTCTACATACTTTTTTCAAGCCTTTGAAATTCTTTTTGACATCTGCTCTTCATTACACAACAATATAGCTGTCCTCTTAGGAAGAGACATATTTTATTATTCATTTCAAAGTTAACAAACACGTTTTAAAGTGCCCGCAATAACTGTGAGGGATTTGCTTTCAGGTGATTTGGCTGTACAGCTCAGTCCAACTACAACACTGTTCTCTGTTCCACATCTGCATTTACCTTGGTCACAACTAAACCCAGGTTTTTATCAGAGTTCCTGGATTTGTTTTTTATTAAAGAAATGCTTCGACTTTGGATGGATGGGTGACATGAAACTCTAGCAGGAAATCTGAACCTTGCGGTACTTCATGTGCTGAGTTCATCAGCAGAAGCATTTTGTTTGTTCTTTGCAGGAACAACATGGTTGTGTAGGGGCTTTTCTGTTTCCCATCAAAGGTATCATGTCTAGTTTTCTTCTTTTACACCCAACTTGAAATATATGTAAACTTTGAAGACTTTTTAAGCAAAAGTAATATGTAAGAATTTTAAAGCAGGCTGTATGGAAAAGCTGACCTCTGTTTCTCCTTTCATGCCACATCGCATTTGCTGTATTTCTTTCTCAGAAATGCCAGAGCTGAGTGTAGGAGTTGGGCTGCTTTCAGAAAGTAAGGATGCTTGGAAGGAGAGGCCAAGGGTGCAGTGGCTGCAAGGATGAGCATGCACAAATATCTTGACTTGTGTCTTCAGTAATTACTGCTATGCCACCGGCACTTTCACGTTGGGGAATGTGTTGCAGGCACCTGTTGTTGTTTTCTGTGACTTGCACAGGAACCCCAAGTCTGTCGGGAGTCAGAAATGCAAAGCGGGGAGAGATCTCAGGCTGAGGGATGCTCTGAAGGATGAAGAGGGGTCTCTGAGGTCAGTAGGTCCTGCTTCTGTAAGAGAAAGTTGGGGTTTTTTTTGTTTTGGTTCTGTATGTTTTAGGAAATTGCTACACTTTTAGTGAACCAAGAAGGGGAAACACTTTTTTTCAACAGAAAATACTTGTCCTCTTGGCATTTCAGTTTTTTGAATCTTACAGTTCCTCACTTTTGGTTTTGTACATGTAGGAGGAGATTGTCTGATCTCTGGGAGAGATGAGATTTTAACTTCTAAGATACTAATTCTGGTTTTAGCGGTGCTAAAAGTTTATTAAGAAAAAGCTCTATTTATTAGCAATAATGTAGTTTCCTAAAGCACATAACATCTTTTGATCAGGTTAGTTAACCTGGAGCTGTGCATGGGAGTTGATGAGGGTGGAGCTGAGAAGTTAACACAGATTTTTCTATATCCCTGACAACTTCTGAAAGTGTGATCCCAGGGCTTCCAACCTGGGTTTCTCTGTCTTTTTGGAAGAGAAAAAGAAATCAAAGGAGCAAGAACAAAAAGACCGGGGGTTATCTGTAAAGATATATGGAGGACAATCTGTAGCTAACCAACATCCTGCAAACTTCAAAAACCTGAACAGCAGTGTAAATGTCTCTTAGATTTGCATGAGACATCTTGATTTTCAGCCGTGCGTGGAGTCTGAGCCTTATTCTATATTCCTGACCAGAGAGCAGGAATTGCATATTTGTATCCATAACGTGTGTGTTCTGTTTCTCATTCTGGAGAGCAGCCAGGTGAAGTGTTGGAGCTGGGGACTTGCTGCAGGCTGTTGGTATTCTGCGATACAGGGAAACAGCCGAGGTGAGTTTTCCAAAAACTGTTGTTAATTGGAGGTACAGCAGTCGGCTCATAGCTCAGATACAGAAGACGCCCAATAGATCTGTTCCCTCTTGTCTTTTCCAGTGTAAAGCAAATGTCAGAAAAACAAAGAGAAAGCTCCCGTCCTCACAGGGCAGAAGAGCTTTAGCTATAAAGCCTGTGGCTTCCATCCAAAGCACTTTGATAAAATGAGAGACAGTGTGGCCCTGGACTTTTTTTCCTTCTCTCAGGGTTGCAAATCTGTATTCTCAAAATACCTGAAGGTTATCTTCCAGGCACAGGCCTCTGTGTTTGCTCCGTGAAGCAGGGCTACCGCTGTCTGCTCACACTGATTTACTTTCTGAGAGTTTTGGTGTCATGACCCTAACGCATCCAACAGAAAATGAGAGCAGTTTAAATTTAGAGCACAGCAGGGTGCAGCTGGGATAATGCAGGACAGTGACCAGAGCATCGAGGCTACAAACTAGCTCAGTTTGACTTGTTCCCAATATTTGAATAGATTTTGCTTTGTTTTATTGTGTTGACTGCTGCAGTTCTGGAAGAAAGCTTGATCTCTGGACTCATTCAGATCCAGAGCGGCTCTGAGAGCAGTGGGCTCAGAAGAGCTCTGATCTGGGCAGCCCTTATGGGTGGACTTTTTGGCTGCATCCCAACCTGCCTGCGTGCGGGGAGGCACCTCCTTGTTCAGCCTGACAGGGGGACTCCAGGGACCTATGTTGCCTTGTTTTCCTTTTTTCAGATACTGTTTCTGGTCTCCATCGAAGCACAATCCTAATGCCAGATAGTGCTACGGCCGAGCATGACAGGTTGCCTGCAGCCAGAGCCCCGCTCCAGCCTGTACTCCTCCGTGTGCTGCTTCTCCGTTCAGGTATGAAATGGTTTGGTACAGTTTGCTTCAGATGTGAGAGACACAGCGGTGTCACTTTAGGCCTTATCACTGAAGCTTTCGTATTGCTGTGACTGATGCCAGAGTTATGGCTGCAGGCTACAGCATTGCATCGAACCGCTTTTAAAGACCCCAGCACTTCTACAATTTCAAGGGTTGATATAGCCTGTTTTATAACCATTTACAGAAATCCTTTAGACACTGTGGGTAGTCTGGGGAAATAACTCCACAGTCTTGAGTTTTTAATGTATTCTCATTAAGCAGCTCATTCTGATGATGATGAGAACATACAACAGGTTTAGTTTTTTCCCAGAATAAAAACAGGCAGTTGAGTTTCTGGGGAAAAGAACTATGTCAAACACGCTGCTCATGAGTCATGGAGGGGAGGGAGGAAAGGAGAAAGATTTGCCATTGACTAATTTAAGGGATGCTCTAATCGGCTCCAACATTTAAACAAGCTCCTTTTCATACATATATTGGGCCATTTTCAGTACTAAATGGCTCCATTAAATGGTTTTCCAGGTCTTACGCTGGCCAGACAGCTACTAAAGTCAATGGGAGTTTAGCCTCTGTAAGGAATGGAGCATCAGTTCTTCTGCCAGGTGAAATATATCATTCAAAAGCTAAACTCTTGTTCAGAGAATCCAACAAGCTAATGTAAACAAGGATATAAAGCTTCTCAAATCCTGCTGAGCTGTTTTTTGCAGAGGTAATGTCTTTTACAGCATTAAAATAAGTTCCATGGGAAAGCGAGCCAGGAATCGTGTCGCTGCTGCATCTCCAGCTGGAGAAGTGGGGATGGCTCAACAGGGACAGCCCTGAAATGGAGTGACAGAAAGCGAGAGCAATGCCCCAGCTCTAGAAGAGGGAGGGAGTTCTTCCAGAAGCAAAGCAAGATAGTGTCTTTGAGAGCTTCATGGAGCCTGCTGTGCTTAAAGCTTGTCTCTAGAGACTCACAGGTTACCTTGTCAGAAATGCCCTATACGTGAAGAATTTTTGCAAACAAAAGAACAAAAATCCTCAAAAATATCTTGAAAAGGACTGGACTTGCTAAGGCTGTAGGTTATTTGGTTGTGATCAGGTATGATCTCCAATCAGAAAAGAGCCTCTCCAGCAGGCTGGTTCTTGCTAGGGTATCTTAGTGCTTTCTGGAGTAAAGATTAAGAATTATTCTTGATTCTTAATTTACATCATGCTCTTAATAATCTATTTTTTCCTGCAGGAATATAAAAATATTTTTTGGTTTCACAGAAATGTAAAAATAGTTTGAGAATTAAACACTGAACTGGTGGGGGAAAAGGGGAGTTTTCCTTACTGTGAAAAATATTTTTTTTATGTTCCCATTTCTTAGAAAACACAAAGATAATGGCTAAACCCATCTATTTCAAAGATTATTCTTTTTTTCATGGATAGCTTGTGTTTTCAGGAAACAAAAACAACCCAGGAACACGTTTCTTGAGATGTAAATGATCTTGGAATGTGTTGCTGTTAGTGAAGCTACACACACAGAAAACAATAATTTGATTAAAAGCTACTGAGTTGTGATAGGGATGTGTCCTGAAACCAGCAGTGCAGGGTGTGAGGGGCCTGGCTCTGGCCAGGACATGCACTTGTGAAATGCAGGGTGCATTCCAGTCTCCCTGTGTGACTCCCGGAAGGTAAATAGAAGGTAACAGCCAGTGTTTGCCCTGCCATGGGCTGGCACTTGCTCACACTCTCATCAGGATATTTATTTTTTTCTTTTCCTCTGTCAGCACAGGTTTCAAACCAGTTACAGAAGATGATTTAACATATTACTTTCTGGAAGAGAAAACGTTATTGATTCAAAGACAGGCTTCCCTGCACAAATGGTTACTAAAGAAAAAGGACATGAATATTTCCTTTTCAGCTAATGACTTAAGGGCACCAATTCACTTCACTTTGCCATACACTTAACCTGGGCTGCTGTCTACTGGCATGTCCCTGTCATCTTGTGTGTTCCCGAAAAGAGTACGACTGGCACGGCAAGGCAAATAAACACACCTGCCACTCTTAAATGAATATAATTAACGGTACTGCAATCAATGCACCGTAGGGGTTTGCAAGCAAAGGCAGCCAGAGGGCTTTGTTCTCCTTTGCTCACATTATTTTGTTTGCACGGAATATGGGGGACTGCTGGGGACCCTCTGTTGTAAGCTGCATGGTAGTGTCTGGCTGCCCAAGAGAAAATGAAATGCTCAGAAGCTGGGAGTGACCTGGTTTGGTGCCCAGGAGCTCTGTGGGGGCTGTCTCGCTCTCCTTCCCAGGCTGGCTTAGGGAAACTGGTTTCACAGCGTTTTATGCTCCCAGAGTTATGTCCAGAACCTGGGCTGTTCTGTGGTGGCTGTGCTATGGGCACGTCTGGTCTGGCCTGCAGCCTGCTGTAGACTTTAGGGCCTTAGGGACAACAAATGATCATAAAATCCTGTCACAGAGAACAGGATATGGACTTCATCTATCCTCCTGAAAAAAAAAAGGTCACTATAATCTAACAGTGAAGCGTCTATTACCTTTTAGAGAGTGGTCTGGTGTAGGTAGTAGAGAAAGCCTGCCATCAGTGATGGGGACCTGAGCTGAGCAAAAAAGTGCTGAGAAAAGGTACAAGGCTGCCGCTGCCCTCCCATGCCATGCCTACCGATACTTGGTATTACTCAAGTATACCCAGTTTCTGTTTTCCTCTTAGAAGAAGAAACCATGGGTTCCTGCTGGAATAAATATATAGGAAGAGCCACGGGTTGGCTGCAGAGTTTCACAGTGTAGTGAAAGTCGCCTTGCTACTGTAGCTCACTCTGAGACACCTTCATGTACCTCCTCAGCTTGTTGTAGCCCACGTGGCTGTCATGCTTTTCTAAACCTCAGCAGCAGCAAGTAAAGCTAGGGCCTTGTAGTAGACCCTGCTGTGGTAATAGCATGTCGGGTTTTCATCTAAAAGAGGGCACACTGAGACTAGACATGAGGACAGCAGTTTATTTTTTCATGCTGAGGGGGGGTAAAACACATTGGGGCTTTCCCCACGCGCCCGTGCCCAGCTCCTGCCTGCCGACATAGTGGGCATCCACGGCTGCGCCCAGGCGTGGAGCCCAGCCGGTGCTGGTGCCTCGCTTGGTTTGCTGTTGGTACCCCCTGGACACTTGTGTGACAGCTCTGTGTCACACTGTCTTTGGCGGGCAGCGGCTGAGCCCCGAAGCTGTCGGCTGGGGCTCTGTCAGTGCGCCCCCAACTCCTACCCTGCTGTGCGGCTGGAGCAGTGAGCTCAGGGGTGTGTGGGAGTCTCAGGAGGCTCAGAGGGCTTGAAATCCTTGGGGGTTGAGGTCCTTGGAGGGCTGGGGAGCGATGCGGGGCTCTGGGGCTGTGGAGGCTCCTGCGGTTCGTAGATACTCTCCTGGCTCCTCTGCATCATGGTACCTGGGTACGGGCTCGAGCAAGGCGAGTAGTTTGGTGTTTCAGGTGGCAGTGGCGTCTGCTGGCGTGGCATCCAGATCTCAGGGGTGCTGGAGCACCTGCTCAGGCACTGGTAGAAGCAGCTCTTTATATGCTGGAGTCTAGAAGCGCCAGCGCCGGGCCTGTGGAGAGAGGAGGCCGCTGAGGCGCTCAGCTGCAGAGGGGGGCGCACGGACTGTCCCCCACAGCACGGCCCAGAGCTGGCAAGGCTCCCCAGCACGGGCAGAGCCGCTGGCACGCCTTGGCCGACGTGGACACCCGCACCGCATGGCAGCCCCGAGCAGGGGGACTCCTCAGGGCAGGTTCGGTGGCCATCAGCCAGCGCTACTGGGCGCCTCCCTGGCTGGGGCAATCTCTTGCCCCGCTCTTTCTCGTCCTGCCCTTGCTTTTGGGCAGCCACCAGGCTGCCACTCCGCAGCAGCCTGACTAGAAATGCTTCGTGGCTCTGAGCAGCCATCAGAGGAAGAGGAGGGAGGGAAATGTACTCACGCTTTCTCCTTCCTTCGCCACCAGACCACGACACAGCCCAACACAATTGCAACTTGCAGAAAAACGACAGCTGCTACTGCAGCTATAGTGTACAACTTTCCAGGATCTCCGGGACCGGAAACAGTTGGGGGGCTCAGGGGATTGTAAAGCTCTGTGGGTCTCTCGGTGACATCATCTGCAGGAGCAATTAGGAACGTTAGCCCGTCCTGCGCGCCACTGGTAAGCGTGCAGCACGATTGATCCGGCCAGGACATTCTCTGTTTCCCCCCAGTACTGGTGCCTGGAGGCACGTTCCCACCCTTTGGGGCAGGGTGTCCCACCCAACCAAACCCAGAAGGCCAGAAGGGGAGCACAGGGGGGGCGCAGCTGCTTGACCCTTTGAGGGACACGGACAGAAACCGTCCCTGCAGCAGGCAGTGCCACCCCAGCTCTCCCTCCCCGTGAGACAGTTCCCACACCCCGAGGGGACAGACTCAGGCCTTCTCAAGTGGCACTGAAGCCTTGCCCTCCCCCTAGTGCCTTTTCTCCAGCACAGGCACCGCCTGCAGCACCTCCCAGGTTTCAGGATGTGTCTCCCACTTGGGGACCCCAGCAAGACTGCTCCGTACCTGAGCCCGGTTCATAAGCCTGATTTATCTTGCTGTGGTGGTCTTCTCCAGGCTTTGACGGCACTGCCAAAAGCAGAGAGGGCAGGTTAAGCCTCAGCGAGTCTCAGGCACAGAGGACACAGTCGGACGGGAACTTAGGTTCCCCCTAAGCCTCTGCCTAGTCTGGGAGTCAGGGCATCGCTGTGGACCTCGGCTCAGGGAGGGATCCCGCTCTGTGCTGCTCCTGTGCCTCTCGGCAGTCACAGCAAGCTCGGGGATGCAGCTAGGGCGGGAGGGACATTTGGCACATTTCCCATATCTGCGGAACTGGTCCCGATGCCTGGAACCCCAAACTCTTTCAGCTTTGGCTGCTGCTGTGACTTGCCAGAGTGGGCACTGGGGGAGGAGCCTGCGCCTGGTTCCTACTCCAAGCAACAGCCACGCCTGAGCCTGACCTGCTGGGGGACCAGGAAATTGCAGGCCATCTTTTGGTTTGCATTGCACTTTTGGCAGCGCGTAAAGCGATGCAAAATGCCTTCCTTCAAAGAGGACGGGAAGAAGCTGCAGCCAGTCCGGCCAGGGAAACAGCCCTTTCGAGAAGGGCTCCTCCGCCCTTCCCTGTAAGCACCAGCAACGGTCACGGTTGCCCCATCCCAGCTATCGGTCGGTAGACGGGAGATGCAGCACAGCCCAAGAAGCCTGCCGAACCAGCATCCCCACCGACCTCCAGCATGAGGAAAGGGCAGCCGGCGTCGCCTGGGACCTCGCTCCTGCCTGGAACTGGGCCAGTGGGCAAGCAGTGCTGCCCGTGAGCTGAACACAAGTTCAGCGCTCGCCAGGCCCTCAAATCTGCCTGCCAGCAGACGCCTGCACAAACCAGCTCCGAGCCGTAACGGCAAAACTGGGGCAGCAGCCGCCCCTGGCCCTCCGCTTGAAGCACAACTGGCAGCAGAGGCTCTGCACCATCTCTGTGGCTCAGCTGCCAAATTTCACAGCTAAGGCAGAGTGAAATGTGCCCACTGTGTCCTCTCTCCTGTTCCTCCA
Source organism: Falco naumanni (assembly GCF_017639655.2). Classification (NCBI taxonomy): domain Eukaryota; kingdom Metazoa; phylum Chordata; class Aves; order Falconiformes; family Falconidae; genus Falco; species Falco naumanni. The sequence goes on along the minus strand of NC_054057.1, from coordinate 108,739,330 downwards.
ACATCTGCCTTAAGAACTCAGATGACTCCCAGGGACAGCAGACAGCTTTGCAAGGCAAAGCTCCACAGGGCGCATCTCTGAGCCCGGCCCGTTCCCTCTCTGCTCTCCTCCATGTCTGCGCATGGGCCACGGACGGAGCAACTTGCTCTTCAGGCGGAAAGAAGCCTAGAAGGTAGATGCAGCTTCCTCCCACTGATTTACCCGTGGGATGGCTCTCAGGCTCGAGGACAGCAAGAGGCTACGAATTCGGGATGGTGTAACCCTTGGGAGGCTCTTCAGGAGAATTGCACATGAGTAAGCTCTTGTCACATTGGCACTGTTTCTTCTTTCAAGGAAAGGGACATTGAGCGCTTACCTCCAGGATGCCCCAAGGGCTCCAAACCAACAGCCTGCCATGCATCTCGATAAACTTTGGCAACATCCTCACCGAGAAGCAGGCACAGAGGGGAAATGTTTCCGTTGCCTGTTGGCATCCGCTTGTGCCTTAGTGAACCGCAGGCACCGGACGGGGCTCAGGTAACAGCGTGGGAGCCAGACCCAGGGGAGATTGCCAGCGCTGCAGAGGGGCCTGGTGACCTCTTGGCCGGCACCTGGCAGCTCTCTAACACGCTCTTCAAGCCATGCCATGAACAAGACCCCTCAGGGAGCGCGTGGGCCAACATAGGGCCCCTGGGGGCTTTCGTACCCGCACAGCTCTCACACACGCAGGGGAAGCCCTCGCTAAAGCGCTCGAGGGAAAAGCCACATCCACGCTTCTCGGGGAGAGGAGCCCGCTGGCCCGTGAAAGGTCGCAAGTGTGCCGAGCGCTTACCTGCTTCCTGCTCTTGCCAAGGTGCAGCCCTGGCAGGTAGGGCCTCCAGGAGGAGGAGGAGGAGGAGGCAGTGCTGAATGAGGGCCATGGCTCCCTTCAGCCACATGATCCTGTGCTGCTGTCACCGCTGCTGCTGCATCTGGTGCAGTTGCGGCTGGGGGCTGAGGCATGGGTACTTGTAGCTGGTGCATCGCCGTGGAGCTCCGTGACCTCACAGCCCCACTGTCACCTCACGGCCGGCCCAGGCCGCGTGGCAACGGTGCTCAGGGGGAGAGCCGCTGGAGCACAGCCGGGGCAGCTGCCCTCCCAGGCTGGGGAGCACGCCCCGTCGGGCAGCTCCGTCCAAGGGCTGGCACACGGTCTCACCTGGGGCTGAGCCCGCAGCTCTGCCCTCTTTTCCGGGCACTGTCACAGGGGCAGCGCAGAGCTCACAGTGCCCCAGATGACCTGGGGAGCGCAGCCAGGGCATTTCTGACCTCCTCAGGTGCTGTTAGCAACAGCTCACGAGGCTGAGGAGTGAATGATTTCAGCCTCAAGACAAGTGCCAGATCCCCTCCTGTGGGCAGCTTCCTGGCTGGAGCCTGGTTTGCGCCTTGGGGGACCCCAGGGCTAACAAGTCACGTTTGTTTGACGGGAAAGATGAAGCCTTCACTCTTCCCTTTCTCCTTCACGTGAAACTTAAGGGAATACTTTCTGTTGGGGTCCTCAAAGGGCAAAGTCAGTCAATAAAACAGAAAAAATATTCTCTTAAAGTATTTGACGTGCAAAAGGAAACCTTGAGAGAGCACACGGTGGGTGTATGTTGCCTGAACAACCCAGTGGCCTTCTGTGGTAGGGTGAGTACCTCGGTGGGCAAGGGAAGAGCTACAGGTGTCATCTCTCCAGGCTTCTTTGGCCTTTGATATTGTCTCTCACAACATCCTTCTCCATCAATCGGAGAAATGTGGATCTGATGCGTGGACTGCTTGGTGGATAAGGACTTGGCTGGACAGTGCCATCCTGACGGCAGTGGTGAACAGCTCAGTGTGCGGACGGAGACTGGGGACGAGTCGTGTCCCTCAGGGGCCCCTCTTGGGAGCAGTACTGTTTAATAGCTTCATCAATGACATAAGACAGTGGGATCGGGTGCACCCTCAGCAAGTTTGCAGATGACACGAAGCCGAGTGGTGCAGCTGATGCGCCTGAGCGATGGGCTGCTGTCCAGAGGGACCTGGACAGGCTGGAGAAGCGGCCCATGTGAACCTCATGAGGCTCAAGAAGGCCACGTGCAAGGTCCTGCACCAGGCTCAGGGCAACGCCCGGTACCACTGAGAGCCGCCCTGCAAGGAAGGACTTGGGGGTACTGGTGGAAGAACAGCTGTGCATGAACCAGCAATGTGCGCTCGCAGGCCAGAAAGCCAACCGTGTCCTGGGCTGCATCAAAAGAAGCCACCAAAAAGATCGAAGGGATGGAACTCCTCTGCTCTGAAAAAAAGGCAGAGAGAGGTGGGGTTGTTCAGCCTGGCGAAGAGAAGGGTCTGGGGAGACCTGATTCTGGTCTTCCAATACTTAATGGGCGCTTATCAGAGAGACGGGGACAGAGATTTGGGCAGGGCCTGCAGCCCTAGGGAGAAGGGGCGATGGTTTGAAGCTGGAAGTGGGCAGATTAAGACTAGACACAAGGACAGCAGGTGGGGTTTTTTTATGCTGAGGGTGGTGAAACACTGGAACAAGTTGCCCAGAGAGGTGGTGGATGCCCCATCCCTGGAAACATTCAAGCTCAGCTGAGCAAAGTGATTGTGGTGATCCAAGTCGAGGCGGACTGAAAAAACACTATGGCTGCATGGCTGGGATCGGACAAAATGGCCTTTATTGCTTATACAAATTATTTATATATCTTAGACAGTACATGTGTCAGGCCCTGAAAGGTTTTTGTGTTCTTCTTCTTGCTTGCTATTTGCTGTTGCTGTAGGTGCCCGTGTGCTGTGGTTCTGAGTTACGGTTCTTCACATCCTGTTTACGTACCTGGCAATTTGTGGCTGTCTTCAAGGTACACGACTAAGCCTTTGAAGTCAACTAGTTTGTCTGTAGACCCGCTGCAGACCCCAACAAGTGATCCCATTGAAGATGGCTCCGCTCATTGCAGGGGGGTTGGACTCAATGACCTGTAAAGGTCCCTTCCAACCCCAAACATTCCATGATCCCGTATTTCACTCTGCCTTAGCCATGAGACTCGGCAGCCAGAGGTTTTAGATGCACGTCTGGCCACGCTGTAGCCTACAAAGCGGGAAGGGATGGATTGGAGCCTCGCTGCAGCGACGCTGGCTTTCACACCTTCTGTCTCACAGTAACTGCATCACAGCGACCTCTGCGCTAATGTTGATGCTTCCAGCTCTGGTGTAGGTAGTAGAGAAAGCCTGCCATCAGTGATGGGGACCTGAGCTGAGCAAAAAAGTGCTGAGAAAAGGTACAAGGCTGCCGCTGCCCTCCCATGCCATGCCTACCGATACTTGGTATTACTCAAGTATACCCAGTTTCTGTTTTCCTCTTAGAAGAAGAAACCATGGGTTCCTGCTGGAATAAATATATAGGAAGAGCCACGGGTTGGCTGCAGAGTTTCACAGTGTAGTGAAAGTCGCCTTGCTACTGTAGCTCACTCTGAGACACCTTCATGTACCTCCTCAGCTTGTTGTAGCCCACGTGGCTGTCATGCTTTTCTAAACCTCAGCAGCAGCAAGTAAAGCTAGGGCCTTGTAGTAGACCCTGCTGTGGTAATAGCACGTCGGGTTTTCATCTAAAAGAGGGCACACTGAGACTAGACATGAGGACAGCAGTTTATTTTTTTATGCTGAGGGGGGTAAAACACATTGGGGCTTTCCCCACGCGCCCGTGCCCAGCTCCTGCCTGCCGACATAGTGGGCATCCACGGCTGCGCCCAGGCGTGGAGCCCAGCCGGTGCTGGTGCCTCGCTTGGTTTGCTGTTGGTACCCCCTGGACACTTGTGTGACAGCCCTGTGTCACACTGTCTTTTGTGTTCAGCGGCTGAGCCCCGAAGCTGTCGGCTGGGGCTCTGTCAGTGCGCCCCCAACTCCTACCCTGCTGTGCGGCTGGAGCAGTGAGCTCAGGGGTGTGTGGGAGTCTCAGGAGGCTCAGAGGGCTTGAAATCCTTGGGGGTTGAGGTCCTTGGAGGGCTGGGGAGCGATGCGGGGCTCTGGGGCTGTGGAGGCTCCTGCGGTTCGTAGATACTCTCCTGGCTCCTCTGCATCATGGTACCTGGGTACGGGCTCGAGCAAGGCGAGTAGTTTGGTGTTTCAGGTGGCAGTGGCGTCTGCTGGCGTGGCATCCAGATCTCAGGGGTGCTGGAGCACCTGCTCAGGCACTGGTAGAAGCAGCTCTTTATATGCTGGAGTCTAGAAGCGCCAGCGCCGGGCCTGTGGAGAGAGGAGGCCGCTGAGGCGCTCAGCTGCAGAGGGGGGCGCACGGACTGTCCCCCACAGCACGGCCCAGAGCTGGCAAGGCTCCCCAGCACGGGCAGAGCCGCTGGCACGCCTTGGCCGACGTGGACACCCGCACCGCATGGCAGCCCCGAGCAGGGGGGACTCCTCAGGGCAGGTTCGGTGGCCATCAGCCAGCGCTACTGGGCGCCTCCCTGGCTGGGGCAATCTCTTGCCCCGCTCTTTCTCGTCCTGCCCTTGCTTTTGGGCAGCCACCAGGCTGCCACTCCGCAGCAGCCTGACTAGAAATGCTTCGTGGCTCTGAGCAGCCATCAGAGGAAGAGGAGGGAGGGAAATGTACTCACGCTTTCTCCTTCCTTCGCCACCAGACCACGACACAGCCCAACACAATTGCAACTTGCAGAAAAACGACAGCTGCTACTGCAGCTATAGTGTACAACTTTCCAGGATCTCCGGGACCGGAAACAGTTGGGGGGCTCAGGGGATTGTAAAGCTCTGTGGGTCTCTCGGTGACATCATCTGCAGGAGCAATTAGGAACGTTAGCCCGTCCTGCGCGCCACTGGTAAGCGTGCAGCACGATTGATCCGGCCAGGACATTCTCTGTTTCCCCCCAGTACTGGTGCCTGGAGGCACGTTCCCACCCTTTGGGGCAGGGTGTCCCACCCAACCAAACCCAGAAGGCCAGAAGGGGAGCACAGGGGGGGCGCAGCTGCTTGACCCTTTGAGGGACACGGACAGAAACCGTCCCTGCAGCAGGCAGTGCCACCCCAGCTCTCCCTCCCCGTGAGACAGTTCCCACACCCCGAGGGGACAGACTCAGGCCTTCTCAAGTGGCACTGAAGCCTTGCCCTCCCCCTAGTGCCTTTTCTCCAGCACAGGCACCGCCTGCAGCACCTCCCAGGTTTCAGGATGTGTCTCCCACTTGGGGACCCCAGCAAGACTGCTCCGTACCTGAGCCCGGTTCATAAGCCTGATTTATCTTGCTGTGGTGGTCTTCTCCAGGCTTTGACGGCACTGCCAAAAGCAGAGAGGGCAGGTTAAGCCTCAGCGAGTCTCAGGCACAGAGGACACAGTCGGACGGGAACTTAGGTTCCCCCTAAGCCTCTGCCTAGTCTGGGAGTCAGGGCATCGCTGTGGACCTCGGCTCAGGGAGGGATCCCGCTCTGTGCTGCTCCTGTGCCTCTCGGCAGTCACAGCAAGCTCGGGGATGCAGCTAGGGCGGGAGGGACATTTGGCACATTTCCCATATCTGCGGAACTGGTCCCGATGCCTGGAACCCCAAACTCTTTCAGCTTTGGCTGCTGCTGTGACTTGCCAGAGTGGGCACTGGGGGAGGAGCCTGCGCCTGGTTCCTACTCCAAGCAACAGCCACGCCTGAGCCTGACCTGCTGGGGGACCAGGAAATTGCAGGCCATCTTTTGGTTTGCATTGCACTTTTGGCAGCGTGTAAAGCGATGCAAAATGCCTTCCTTCAAAGATGACGGGAAGAAGCTGCAGCCAGTCCGGCCAGGGAAACAGCCCTTTCGAGAAGGGCTCCTCCGCCCTTCCCTGTAAGCACCAGCAACGGTCACGGTTGCCCCATCCCAGCTATCGGTCGGTAGACGGGAGATGCAGCACAGCCCAAGAAGCCTGCCGAACCAGCATCCCCACCGACCTCCAGCATGAGGAAAGGGCAGCCGGCGTCGCCTGGGACCTCGCTCCTGCCTGGAACTGGGCCAGTGGGCAAGCAGTGCTGCCCGTGAGCTGAACACAAGTTCAGCGCTCGCCAGGCCCTCAAATCTGCCTGCCAGCAGACGCCTGCACAAACCAGCTCCGAGCTGTAACGGCAAAACTGGGGCAGCAGCCGCCCCTGGCCCTCCGCTTGAAGCACAACTGGCAGCAGAGGCTCTGCACCATCTCTGTGGCTCAGCTGCCAAATTTCACAGCTAAGGCAGAGTGAAATGTGCCCACTGTGTCCTCTCTCCTGTTCCTCCAACATCTGCCTTAAGAACTCAGATGACTCCCAGGGACAGCAGACAGCTTTGCAAGGCAAAGCTCCACAGGGCGCATCCCTGAGCCCGGCCCGTTCCCTCTCTGCTCTCCTCCATGTCTGCGCATGGGCCACGGACGGAGCAACTTGCTCTTCAGGCGGAAAGAAGCCTAGAAGGTAGATGCAGCTTCCTCCCACTGATTTACCCGTGGGATGGCTCTCAGGCTCGAGGACAGCAAGAGGCTACGAATTCGGGATGGTGTAACCCTTGGGAGGCTCTTCAGGAGAATTGCACATGAGTAAGCTCTTGTCACATTGGCACTGTTTCTTCTTTCAAGGAAAGGGACATTGAGCGCTTACCTCCAGGATGCCCCAAGGGCTCCAAACCAACAGCCTGCCATGCATCTCGATAAACTTTGGCAACATCCTCACCGAGAAGCAGGCACAGAGGGGAAATGTTGCCATTGCCTGTTGGCATCCGCTTGTGCCTTAGTGAACCGCAGGCACCGGACGGGGCTCAGGTAACAGCGTGGGAGCCAGACCCAGGGGAGATTGCCAGCGCTGCAGAGGGGCCTGGTGACCTCTTGGCCGGCACCTGGCAGCTCTCTAACACGCTCTTCAAGCCATGCCATGAACAAGACCCCTCAGGGAGCGCGTGGGCCAACATAGGGCCCCTGGGGGCTTTCGTACCCGCACAGCTCTCACACACGCAGGGGAAGCCCTCGCTAAAGCGCTCGAGGGAAAAGCCACATCCACGCTTCTCGGGGAGAGGAGCCCGCTGGCCCGTGAAAGGTCGCAAGTGTGCCGAGCGCTTACCTGCTTCCTGCTCTTGCCAAGGTGCAGACCAGGCAGGTAGGGCCTCCAGGAGGAGGAGGAGGAGGAGGCAGTGCTGAATGAGGGCCATGGCTCCCTTCAGCCACATGATCCTGTGCTGCTGTCACCGCTGCTGCTGCATCTGGTGCAGTTGCGGCTGGGGGCTGAGGCATGGGTACTTGTAGCTGGTGCATCGCCGTGGAGCTCCGTGACCTCACAGCCCCACTGTCACCTCACGGCCGGCCCAGGCCGCGTGGCAACGGTGCTCAGGGGGAGAGCCGCTGGAGCACAGCCGGGGCAGCTGCCCTCCCAGGCTGGGGAGCACGCCCCGTCGGGCAGCTCCGTCCGAGGGCTGGCACACGGTCCCACCTGGGGCTGAGCCCGCAGCTCTGCCCTCTTTTCCGGGCACTGTCACAGGGGCAGCGCGGAGCTCACAGTGCCCCAGATGACCTGGGGAGCGCAGCCAGGGCATTTCTGACCTCCTCAGGTGCTGTTAGCAACAGCTCACGAGGCTGAGGAGTGAATGATTTCAGCCTCAAGACAAGTGCCAGATCCCCTCCTGTGGGCAGCTTCCCGGCTGGAGCCTGGTTTGCGCCTTGGGGGACCCCAGGGCTAACAAGTCACGTTTGTTTGACGGGAAAGATGAAGCCTTCACTCTTCCCTTTCTCCTTCACGTGAAACTTAAGGGAATACTTTCTGTTGGGGTCCTCAAAGGGCAAAGTCAGTCAATAAAACAGAAAAAATATTCTCTTAAAGTATTTGACGTGCAAAAGGAAACCTTGAGAGAGCACACGGTGGGTGTATGTTGCCTGAACAACCCAGTGGCCTTCTGTGGTAGGGTGAGTACCTCGGTGGGCAAGGGAAGAGCTACAGGTGTCATCTCTCCAGGCTTCTTTGGCCTTTGATATTGTCTCTCACAACATCCTTCTCCATCAATCGGAGAAATGTGGATCTGATGCGTGGACTGCTTGGTGGATAAGGACTTGGCTGGACAGTGCCATCCTGACGGCAGTGGTGAACAGCTCAGTGTGCGGACGGAGACTGGGGACGAGTGGTGTCCCTCAGGGGCCCCTCTTGGGAGCAGTACTGTTTAATAGCTTCATCAATGACATAAGACAGTGGGATCGGGTGCACCCTCAGCAAGTTTGCAGATGACACGAAGCTGAGTGGTGCAGCTGATGCGCCTGAGCGATGGGCTGCTGTCCAGAGGGACCTGGACAAGCTGGAGAAGCGGCCCATGTGAACCTCATGAGGCTCAAGAAGGCCAGGTGCAAGGTCCTGCACCAGGCTCAGGGCAACGCCCGGTACCACTGAGAGCCGCCCTGCCAGGAAGGACTTGGGGGTAATGGTGGATGAACAGCTGGGCATGAACCAGCAATGTGCGCTCGCAGGCCAGAAAGCCAATCGTGTCCTGTGCTGCATCAAAAGAAGCCACCAAAATGATCGAAGGGATGGAACTCCTCTGCTCTGAAAAAAAGGCAGAGAGAGGTGGGGTTGTTCAGCCTGGCGAAGAGAAGGCTCTGGGGAGACCTGATTCTGGTCTTCCAATACTTAATGGGCGCTTATCAGAGAGACGGGGACAGAGATTTGAGCAGGGCCCGCAGCCCTAGGGAGAAGGGGCAATGGTTTGAAGCTGGAAGTGGGCAGATTAAGACTAGACACAAGGACAGCAGGTGGGTTTTTTTTATGCTGAGGGTGGTGAAACACTGGAACAAGTTGCCCAGAGAGGTGGTGGATGCCCCATCCCTGGAAACATTCAAGCTCAGCTGAGCAAAGTGATTGTGGTGATCCAAGTCGAGGCGGACTGAAAAAACACTATGGCTGCATGGCTGGGATCGGACAAAATGGCCTTTATTGCTTATACAAATTATTTATATATCTTAGACAGTACATGTGTCAGGCCCTGAAAGGTTTTTGTGTTCTTCTTCTTGCTTGCTATTTGCTGTTGCTGTAGGTGCCCGTGTGCTGTGGTTCTGAGTTACGGTTCTTCACATCCTGTTTACGTACCTGGCAATTTGTGGCTGTCTTCAAGGTACACGACTAAGCCTTTGAAGTCAACTAGTTTGTCTGTAGACCCGCTGCAGACCCCAACAAGTGATCCCATTGAAGATGGCTCCGCTCATTGCAGGGGGGTTGGACTCAATGACCTGTAAAGGTCCCTTCCAACCCCAAACATTCCATGATCCCGTATTTCACTCTGCCTTAGCCATGAGACTCGGCAGCCAGAGGTTTTAGATGCACGTCTGGCCACGCTGTAGCCTACAAAGCGGGAAGGGATGGATTGGAGCCTCGCTGCAGCAACGCTGGCTTTCACACCTTCTGTCTCACAGTAACTGCATCACAGCGACCTCTGTGCTAATGTTGATGCTTCCAGCTCTGGTGTAGGTAGTAGAGAAAGCCTGCCATCAGTGATGGGGACCTGAGCTGAGCAAAAAAGTGCTGAGAAAAGGTACAAGGCTGCCGCTGCCCTCCCATGCCATGCCTACCGATACTTGGTATTACTCAAGTATACCCAGTTTCTGTTTTCCTCTTAGAAGAAGAAACCATGGGTTCCTGCTGGAATAAATATATAGGAAGAGCCACGGGTTGGCTGCAGAGTTTCACAGTGTAGTGAAAGTCGCCTTGCTACTGTAGCTCACTCTGAGACACCTTCATGTACCTCCTCAGCTTGTTGTAGCCCACGTGGCTGTCATGCTTTTCTAAACCTCAGCAGCAGCAAGTAAAGCTAGGGCCTTGTAGTAGACCCTGCTGTGGTAATAGCACGTCGGGTTTTCATCTAAAAGAGGGCACACTGAGACTAGACATGAGGACAGCAGTTTATTTTTTTATGCTGAGGGGGGTAAAACACATTGGGGCTTTCCCCACGCGCCCGTGCCCAGCTCCTGCCTGCCGACATAGTGGGCATCCATGGCTGCGCCCAGGCGTGGAGCCCAGCCGGTGCTGGTGCCTCGCTTGGTTTGCTGTTGGTACCCCCTGGACACTTGTGTGACAGCCCTGTGTCACACTGTCTTTGGCGGGCAGCGGCTGAGCCCCGAAGCTGTCGGCTGGGGCTCTGTCAGTGCGCCCCCAACTCCTACCCTGCTGTGCGGCTGGAGCAGTGAGCTCAGGGGTGTGTGGGAGTCTCAGGAGGCTCAGAGGGCTTGAAATCCTTGGGGGTTGAGGTCCTTGGAGGGCTGGGGAGCGATGCGGGGCTCTGGGGCTGTGGAGGCTCCTGCGGTTCGTAGATACTCTCCTGGCTCCTCTGCATCATGGTACCTGGGTACGGGCTCGAGCAAGGCGAGTAGTTTGGTGTTTCAGGTGGCAGTGGCGTCTGCTGGCGTGGCATCCAGATCTCAGGGGTGCTGGAGCACCTGCTCAGGCACTGGTAGAAGCAGCTCTTTATATGCTGGAGTCTAGAAGCGCCAGCGCCGGGCCTGTGGAGAGAGGAGGCCGCTGAGGCGCTCAGCTGCAGAGGGGGCGCACGGACTGTCCCCCACAGCACGGCCCAGAGCTGGCAAGGCTCCCCAGCACGGGCAGAGCCGCTGGCACGCCTTGGCCGACGTGGACACCCGCACCGCATGGCAGCCCCGAGCAGGGGGACTCCTCAGGGCAGGTTCGGTGGCCATCAGCCAGCGCTACTGGGCGCCTCCCTGGCTGGGGCAATCTCTTGCCCCGCTCTTTCTCGTCCTGCCCTTGCTTTTGGGCAGCCACCAGGCTGCCACTCCGCAGCAGCCTGACTAGAAATGCTTCGTGGCTCTGAGCAGCCATCAGAGGAAGAGGAGGGAGGGAAATGTACTCACGCTTTCTCCTTCCTTCGCCACCAGACCACGACACAGCCCAACACAATTGCAACTTGCAGAAAAACGACAGCTGCTACTGCAGCTATAGTGTACAACTTTCCAGGATCTCCGGGACCGGAAACAGTTGGGGGGCTCAGGGGATTGTAAAGCTCTGTGGGTCTCTCGGTGACATCATCTGCAGGAGCAATTAGGAACGTTAGCCCGTCCTGCGCGCCACTGGTAAGTGTGCAGCACGATTGATCCGGCCAGGACATTCTCTGTTTCCCCCCAGTACTGGTGCCTGGAGGCACGTTCCCACCCTTTGGGGCAGGGTGTCCCACCCAACCAAACCCAGAAGGCCAGAAGGGGAGCACAGGGGGGGCGCAGCTGCTTGACCCTTTGAGTGACACGGACAGAAACCGTCCCTGCAGCAGGCAGTGCCACCCCAGCTCTCCCTCCCCGTGAGACTGTTCCCACACCCCGAGGGGACAGACTCAGGCCTTCTCAAGTGGCACTGAAGCCTTGCCCTCCCCCTAGTGCCTTTTCTCCAGCACAGGCACCGCCTGCAGCACCTCCCAGGTTTCAGGATGTGTCTCCCACTTGGGGACCCCAGCAAGACTGCTCCGTACCTGAGCCCAGTTCATAAGCCTGATTTATCTTGCTGTGGTGGTCTTCTCCAGGCTTTGACGGCACTGCCAAAAGCAGAGAGGGCAGGTTAAGCCTCAGCGAGTCTCAGGCACAGAGGACACAGGAGGACGGGGAGGTTCCCCCTAAGCCTCTGCCTAGTCTGGGAGTCAGGGCATCGCTGTGGACCTCGGCTCAGGGAGGGATCCCGCTCTGTGCTGCTCCTGTGCCTCTCGGCGGTCACAGCAAGCTCGGGGATGCAGCTAGGGCGGGAGGGACATTTGGCACATTTCCCATATCTGCGGAACATGGTCCCGATGCCTGGAACCCCAAACACTTTCAGCTTTGGCTGCTGCTGTGACTTGCCAGAGTGGGCACTGCGGGAGGAGCCTGCGCCTGGTTCCTACTCCAAGCAACAGCCACGCCTGAGCCTGACCTGCTGGGGGACCAGGAAATTGCAGGCCATCTTTTGGTTTGCATTGCACTTTTGGCAGCGCGTAAAGCGATGCAAAATGCCTTCCTTCAAAGAGGACGGGAAGAAGCTGCAGCCAGTCCGGCCAGGGAAACAGCCCTTTCGAGAAGGGCTCCTCCGCCCTTCCCTGTAAGCACCAGCAACGGTCACGGTTGCCCCATCCCAGCTATCGGTCGGTAGACGGGAGATGCAGCACAGCCCAAGAAGCCTGCCGAACCAGCATCCCCACCGACCTCCAGCATGAGGAAAGGGCAGCCGGCGTCGCCTGGGACCTCGCTCCTGCCTGGAACTGGGCCAGTGGGCAAGCAGTGCTGCCCGTGAGCTGAACACAAGTTCAGCGCTCGCCAGGCCCTCAAATCTGCCTGCCAGCAGACGCCTGCACAAACCAGCTCCGAGCCGTAATGGCAAAACTGGGGCAGCAGCCGCCCCTGGCCCTCCGCTTGAAGCACAACTGGCAGCAGAGGCTCTGCACCATCTCTGTGGCTCAGCTGCCAAATTTCACAGCTAAGGCAGAGTGAAATGTGCCCACTGTGTCCTCTCTCCTGTTCCTCCAACATCTGCCTTAAGAACTCAGATGACTCCCAGGGACAGCAGACAGCTTTGCAAGGCAAAGCTCCACAGGGCGCATCTCTGAGCCCGGCCCGTTCCCTCTCTGCTCTCCTCCATGTCTGCGCATGGGCCACGGACGGAGCAACTTGCTCTTCAGGCGGAAAGAAGCCTAGAAGGTAGATGCAGCTTCCTCCCACTGATTTACCCGTGGGATGGCTCTCAGGCTCGAGGACAGCAAGAGGCTACGAATTCGGGATGGTGTAACCCTTGGGAGGCTCTTCAGGAGAATTGCACATGAGTAAGCTCTTGTCACATTGGCACTGTTTCTTCTTTCAAGGAAAGGGACATTGAGCGCTTACCTCCAGGATGCCCCAAGGGCTCCAAACCAACAGCCTGCCATGCATCTCGATAAACTTTGGCAACATCCTCACCGAGAAGCAGGCACAGAGGGGAAATGTTGCCATTGCCTGTTGGCATCCGCTTGTGCCTTAGTGAACCGCAGGCACCGGACGGGGCTCAGGTAACAGCGTGGGAGCCAGACCCAGGGGAGATTGCCAGCGCTGCAGAGGGGGCCTGGTGACCTCTTGGCCGGCACCTGGCAGCTCTCTAACACGCTCTTCAAGCCATGCCATGAACAAGACCCCTCAGGGAGCGCGTGGGCCAACATAGGGCCCCTGGGGGCTTTCGTACCCGCACAGCTCTCACACACGCAGGGGAAGCCCTCGCTAAAGCGCTCGAGGGAAAAGCCACATCCACGCTTCTCGGGGAGAGGAGCCCGCTGGCCCGTGAAAGGTCGCAAGTGTGCCGAGCGCTTACCTGCTTCCTGCTCTTGCCAAGGTGCAGCCCTGGCAGGTAGGGCCTCCAGGAGGAGGAGGAGGAGGAGGCAGTGCTGAATGAGGGCCATGGCTCCCTTCAGCCACATGATCCTGTGCTGCTGTCACCGCTGCTGCTGCATCTGGTGCAGTTGCGGCTGGGGGCTGAGGCATGGGTACTTGTAGCTGGTGCATCGCCGTGGAGCTCCGTGACCTCACAGCCCCACTGTCACCTCACAGCCCCACTGTCACCTCACGGCCGGCCCAGGCCGCGTGGCAACGGTGCTCAGGGGGAGAGCCGCTGGAGCACAGCCGGGGCAGCTGCCCTCCCAGGCTGGGGAGCACGCCCCGTCGGGCAGCTCCGTCCGAGGGCTGGCACACGGTCCCACCTGGGGCTGAGCCCGCAGCTCTGCCCTCTTTTCCGGGCACTGTCACAGGGGCAGCGCGGAGCTCACAGTGCCCCAGATGACCTGGGGAGCGCAGCCAGGGCATTTCTGACCTCCTCAGGTGCTGTTAGCAACAGCTCACGAGGCTGAGGAGTGAATGATTTCAGCCTCAAGACAAGTGCCAGATCCCCTCCTGTGGGCAGCTTCCCGGCTGGAGCCTGGTTTGCGCCTTGGGGGACCCCAGGGCTAACAAGTCACGTTTGTTTGACGGGAAAGATGAAGCCTTCACTCTTCCCTTTCTCCTTCACGTGAAACTTAAGGGAATACTTTCTGTTGGGGTCCTCAAAGGGCAAAGCCAGTCAATAAAACAGAAAAAATATTCTCTTAAAGTATTTGACGTGCAAAAGGAAACCTTGAGAGAGCACACGGTGGGTGTATGTTGCCTGAACAACCCAGTGGCCTTCTGTGGTAGGGTGAGTACCTCGGTGGGCAAGGGAAGAGCTACAGGTGTCATCTCTCCAGGCTTCTTTGGCCTTTGATATTGTCTCTCACAACATCCTTCTCCATCAATCGGAGAAATGTGGATCTGATGCGTGGACTGCTTGGTGGATAAGGACTTGGCTGGACAGTGCCATCCTGACGATAATGTGACGATAATAGTGACTTATAAATGTCCCTTCCAACCCCAAGTACTTTATAATTTTAATAAACCAAAAGTGTTGATCATGCTGTTTATCTGTAATTATTGTATGCAATATGCATCCCTTGTGTGTGTTGGGCGCTGGTCTAAGTCTGAGGTTCCCAGGTAATATTGCAGAGACTTTTTTTTTTCCTGTTGTATTTCTTTGTATTTGGGAGTTATTCCTAAATGTAATTCATTTTTGCGGGGAAAAAAACTTTCTTCTTGTGGAAAAAGACCTTGTCAGAGAGTGCCTTTTATGTCTTCTTTTTTCAGTATGTGAATTGATTTTATGGCTGATACTTGCTTTTATCTGCTTTTATCTGTTCATGTATCTCCTGATACAAATTTATCTTTTCTTGTTTATTAAAACTCTTATTCTGTCAGAGATCTTTTTTTTTTAGTCTAGAAATTTTCTGGGGAGCAAAAGACAGCCTTTAGAAGAAATGCAGTCTTGACCTCTGGGCAAAAAAATTGGTTTTGTTCCTTTTCACTGTGGCTCTGGAGATTTTCTTGGAATCTTCTCATGCCTTTCACTGTTCATTCAGTCTTCTACAGCCACTTGCTCAGAGGTGTGAGCACCTCTCGCTGATGCACAGTAACAGGAACCTTAAGAAGAGTGGTGTAGTGTTCAGAGATATTTTGAGTGTAACAGTTGGGATTTTGCCTTCTACTGTTTCAGTACTTCTGTGTGTCTCCTGCCAGGCATTGCAAGGTGGAAGTGGTGGGTAGCATGATGGATTACCTGCAGGTGCTGGCCAGTGGGGTCTGGGTGTCCAGTAATTCAGGCAGCAGCATGTGGTCCAGCTGCCTGCACATCCCCAGCCCTGGAGGGCTCATCTCACTGCGGCTGTGCACTACGGGGAGAGGGGATAGAGCAGAATAGCAAAATAAGGCATCAGGTCCAGAGAAGACTTTTCCCAAGTGTTTGTGAGGCTGAGCGTGTTGTTTGTCAGATGCAACACTCAGGTTTGTGGTGGTGAGACCTGTGAAGCCTCTCTGCGTGGGCTAGTCTCATCGGCAGTTGTGGCTTACCTGCATAAACTTAGCCCTGAGCTGGAGGCTTGGCCAGTGGTGGGGACCCATGTCCAACTCTGCAGCTATTTACCAGGCAAAGTATGGATCCCAGGCTGGATCGTCTGCCCTTCATGCATGAGGGACTGCACATGTTCTCCACCAGCATATTCCCTGCTTAGCTCCTTGGCATGGAGACAAAATATTTCCTAGGTTGTTTTCATATTGTTGTGCTTTTCCCTGTTTGGAGTTACTGGAGGCTGCAGAGGGACAGATGATTGCTCCCACGTCACTTCTCACTCCTCCTTGCTTGCAGGTGCTGCTGCGGAGGACTGCGAGGATGCCGAATGTGACCTTATTTTCCTTTCCTCCCACCTTGCTGTCCCCCTGAATTGCAGGCTGGCTGCAGCCCCTGCTCACACGGTCACTCTGCAAAGGGCTTCTCTGAGCAGATGTTACCATTAGTTTACTCCTCTGTCTCTGTACTTATGTTTTCATACACAAACAACAGCTTGCCATCCTGCTGGCCTTTTAATGGAAAGAAAATACCCTGCTCCACTGCTCTTTGCTTTCTTTTCCTGTTGCTTGGCTGCAGTGGCACAGGAGGGTCTGTGACGCCCCCGGCCACGCTGCCCTGCCCCCCCCCCCCCCCCCCCCCCCCCCCCCCCCCCCGCAGGCAGCTGCTCCCCAGCCATTGCCCAGAGGCGATTGCACTTTGCACCCTTGCCCCACTCCCAGTGCAGATGGCAGAGAGACCTTCCAGGAAAGGTGCCTAGCTGGCAGCAAGCAGTGTTGCTATTGCTGCTGAAATACCTGCTTTTGGGCCTCTTTTCTTTCCGGCAGAAACCATTTTGTGCTCTCTGGCTCCTTCTGGTCTGTCCCAAGCAGGGCTGGCTCAGAGCACGTGGCTGCCTGGGACAAAACACCTTTGTTGCTCAGCTTACTGAAAGGTGAGCTTTGCTGCAGGCAGCTGATTGCCTCTCTGATATTTGCCCCCCACTAGGGGCTTCATTGCTGAATGTTCCTTTGCACAAACACCTCTGCAGCATCCGTCTGGGTGGGGAGACATCTCCTGAACAACCTTCTGATTTTGCATTTGAGGGAGTGGGATCCCCACAGCAGGACTCTGCTCTGCCCTGGCAGACCCCAGATGACCTGAGGGACCCAGCTGACTCCAGGATGTCTCCCAGGTCTCCTCCCTGAGTTGCAGACCATGGCTCAGCCCCAGGCATGCTGTATGCCCAGGCGAGAGGGACATCAGCTTAGCACAGGAATTTCTCAGCCTGTTGCTAGCAACTTATAACCAGAGTGCACAGGAAAACTGTAGCCACATTTCAAAGTAGCAGATGCTCTGTTGTTTCCTTCCCACTGGATTTTCCATAGCTCCAGCCTTGGCCAATTGACAGCCTGCCTGGACATCCTCTCTGCTGTGCTTTGGCAGTCCTGCTGGTCCAGGTCCTCCTGTTTCTATGGAAAGCCCTTATGGTCAATGAGTTCCTCTGCATTTGGAAGCATGTCCTGGTAAGAGATGAGTCACTGAATTAGCACCAAGACACAGTCGGCTCCTAAATGTGCTGAATGTCCACAGGCTTCATGCCGCTGGATGGCCTGAGTCACAGGCATTGCCTTGCAAGGGATCCGGAGGGAAGGCTGGGCAGGAGAACAGCCCCCATGCACTGACAGCCCCGGCCCGTGGGTGGTCCTGCAGCCTCCCAGAGTGCGCAGAGCAGCAGGTCATGGCTTGGCAGAGGCACCAGCCATGGCAGGTAGGCAGGCAGTGCAGTGAGGGGTGAAATACTGCATGCATATACTGCATAGATATGTTTACAGTATTATGTATACATATATTGCAAATCAAGAAAATTTGGGGAGAGTGTGGATTAATTTCAAAGGCATTGGTGAATGAAAACGTTCTACTGTTTTCCTGGCTTATTTTTGATTCAACAACATAATCCTTGGGGTTTTTACACAAACAACCTCTGTGTCCATGCAACAGTTCCTTTGATCCTTAGGTTTTTTTGCTTCCCCCTGTAATGCCCACTTGGGGAACTCTTTTGCTCCAAGTACCAGACCAGGATGGCTCTTCCTCCCAGCCATGGCTGAGGGGACTTGGGCACCAGTCCCTCTTGTCCAGCTCCAGTGTGGCACAAGGGCCTGTGGTTGTGGTCCCTGCAGACCTGCAGTGGTCGGGGAAGTGGAGCTCAGCGGTGGGACTGCCCAGCAGAGTACTCGCCTGCAGGAGCGGCTCCAGCAGAGGCGCTTCCCTGGGGAGCAGCCTGGGAGGAAACTCTCACTGGGCTGAACTTTGCAGCCCATCCTGTCAGTGGGTGAAGTTCACTTTTCCATATGACGACTTTTTCCACGCTGCTTAGATGTGCTTTGGCCAGAGGTGTGCAGGAGGCACTGGACACCTCTCTGCCCTTTGGGGTGCACTGGGTCTTATCTTTCCCTGGGTGCCCACGGGACCTGGGGACTAGTCAGAGCCCAGCTGGACCCCCTCTTTGCGGGGGAGTGATATGGCCTCAAACAATTTCTTTGCAATTTACCTGCTCCGTGTGGCTTATTGCCCCCTTTGCATTTCCCCCTTCACATCTGCCTTTGCACTGAGTTTTCTTTTCAAATCCCCCTCTCCTATGAAGATGCATAGTGGTGCTACTTAAACCATGTCACACCTGTCCCAGGAAAGGAGCAGGGTGGCGGTTTCTTGCAGCCCCTTCCTCCTGCTGCTGTTCTGCTCATGCCAGTTGTGGGAGAGGGCAGGGAGGGAAGAGGGCGAACAGAGGAGGGGAGAGAGCTGCTCCAGAGAGCACCAGCTGCGGCCAGTAATAAAGTCATGCAATAAGCTGACACTTCAGTCTCATGTCTTCTTGCTGACAGAATGATTCATTTAAGTGTTTGGAACCAGGTTCTTAATTTAACAGTGTATTTGGTAATTGAGAGGTATGGAAGGCTAAATGAAAAACAGTAAGGATTAAAAAAAAGAAAAGAGCTGCTTCTCCCTATAGCTTATGGATTTACTGGAAAGTGAGTTTTTCAAGCACAAAGGTTCTTGCACCACTCCAGGAAAAGCCTAATTTAGTGCACCAGAAAGGTTTTCACTTAAAACATTGCTGATGTTCTCATGCTGCCATTTATTACTAAAGATGGGCTGATTTCTTACTATTTATGTTTGGGGGTTTTTTGGGGGGTTTTTTTTTTTGGAAACAGTAGGAGAAAAAAATGTGCCCACTGTGAAGATTTGGTTCACACAGGTCAGTGTATTATTTCAGCTGCAAAAGCTGCATAATAAATTCACAGTCACTTTCCCAGATGAAAATTGGTACCGGTGTGTATGCCACTGGAGTCTGGAATGAGCCCTCTTTTAGCATGACACACCACGCAAAGCTGCTGGGTGTATTTTTGTTTGTTTTCTGGTTTTTAGTGACTGTAATAAGAGTGACCACCCAGGGTGCTGGGCATCCTAGGCAATCTTTTAAAAACGTGTAAACCGGATTTGTTGGTTCCCCTGAAGGAAATCAAACAACCCAGTGATAACATAACCCTGGCTTTGTAAATGTAAGTAAGTGGCATTTAAATCTTTACACTGTGAAGAGCATAGTGCTGTTAATGAACTTCATGTTCAGCTCCACTGTACCAAGTGTGTTTTTTGTGTTCTGTGATGTGAGTCTCTCTGCCCTTCTCTGGTGGTGATGGTTTTTCTCCACTCAGGACTGTACTCTGCTAAATAACCTTCGTGCCATTGCTCATCAGCGCATCCTCGGTGGGAGGGCATTGGCTGCAGAAGTGCAGCGAGCCCCTTGCTGCTGGGGATAAAAAGACTCACCCCACGATCTGGGCCAGGCTCCTCTGAGCTGACCAGGTCACAAGCAGAGTAAGGTGGGTGCATAACTTTTCCCAATACATTTTTGTGTGTTTCTCTCTCTTTCCTGTTTTGCTTATAGTAAATAATTATGACTGCAAGAAATAATCAGGTTGCTTGAAATATTTGAGCCTTGGGGTGAAAAATTAGCACATTCACTCCAGAGCTGCTTTTTTTCTTTTCCCTAAAAGGCAAATTACTGTTCAAATTCCCTTTTCCTTCCATATCACCATAAATTCCTCTATCATGTCAGAGGGATTTCCTCTCCCCAGATTCCCCAGCCCCATTCATCAAACACTCCTGATACGTGTAGCCAAGTACAAGAGGTGGAGGAAAGGTTGGATATGGCTGAAGACACTGGACAAACCAGGCAGGCTGCCATCTCCTGGGGTGGAAATACAAGCAGAACAGAGCAACAGGTACGTGGCAGTGTGTGAGACCAGCGCTCTGTGGGGCAGCTCCCACAGCTGCCAGATTTCTCAGTGGCACTGCTAATGATCACATTTAGCCAGGTCCAGGTGCAGCAGGAGATGCTGCGGGAAGCCCTCGCACCGAGGGAGCTGCACCATTGCTTTGAGGAAAAATCCCACTGTGAGCAGTTTTGCTGTGGGAGGAGGAGGATCGGGCATGCTGGAGCCTGGGTCAGAGATCTCCTTTCTTCTCTCAGGAGCTTGTAGGAGCTTTGCATGGGAGAAAGGAAAAGGGGTCAGGCAGCCTCTACAGCACTCCCTCAGCTGCTGGAGAAAGAAAAGGAGGAAAAACAGGAATAATAATAAAAAAGGCTAATATCTAAGCACACTCTTAATTTCTCTCCTGTATAAATGGCTTGATCCATTCTCCACTATTTTCTCCATCTCTATTCTCCAATGTATCTCCCAGCACATGGAAGGAATAAACCAAGTAAGAAGACTGGGGAAGGAGCCCACTGTGCTTTCTCCAGGAAGGGGCCAGAAGATCCTGTGACTTCCAGAGGAGATGAGAAACAGAAAAAAGGGCTGAGGAGCTGATGTAGTGGCTGAGGGACCTGGGAGAAGAAATAAGAAGGGCAATAAATGTTTAGTGGCTATTAATTGCAGGGCAGGCAGAGTTCACCAGTAACTCTGAAGAGTTTGGCATCTCCTTGCCATTAGGCATCCAGCCCCAAGGGTTCATCTGCTGAAAGGGCATCCACAGCCTGGGTTCACCCAGCACAGATACCAGGAACAGCATAAAGAAAACTGGAGGTTAGCATAGAAAACTACCTAAATATTGCTGTATGTTTCCAGCAGGTTTTGCAGCCCAAACTGAGCACTGTGGCTGTGGTTATGCTGTTCCCAGGCACCAACCTGGATCAGAGGGAGCTGCAGTACATATGTGCAAGCTCCAGCTGCCTCATCAGCTCATCAGTGTGGGTGGTGAGTGGGCACTGTTCTTCCTCACTGATGAGCAGCAGCGGGGCAGGCTGGGTGGAGAGATGCCCCGCATCCGCCTGAGGTGATAGGAGCCCTGAGAGACTTTGAGTTTCAGTGCTGATCCTCAGCCACCGCAGAGTTCTCCTTCCTGCTTTACTTTGGGGGCTGACATGGGGAGTGTGCATCAGCTGAAGACATATCAGTTGGATGGTTTGGATATGGGCATTTTCCACAGTTTGTGTGGGTACGAGTCAGTAGATCTCTCTGGGTGGAGTGCAAAGGCCATTTTAACCTTGCTTGCTACTGATCAGAAGACAGAGGACTAGACCAGAGCTGTAGCTTGTGAGGAACGACCAGATAGTTATAGACTGTCCTAGGGAATGAGTAACGTGGCACCAGTTCCATTTGGGAAGAATTACGAGCTCAGCCCTACAGCAGGGTGCCTGAAACCTCTGCAACACAAACAATAGGGAGTTCATTCATACAGCAAAAGATTTTCTGACCTGATCTAGCCTTACTTATTCACTACACCTCTTCATTTAAAAAAATCATCATGGGAGCACTCTGCCCGTGCCGGAAGGTCCATCCTTCCCCCGCTACTGCTCTGTAAGAAGATGCTGTCTGTTATGCTGCTGTACAGTGTGTCTCCTGGGTCCCTACCACTGAAGGAAAGTACATCTGTTTACAAGAAACAAACAGTTTTGTGTAAACTACAACTATGAGCTGCCAATTTAATGTTCTTCCAGCACAGAAATGCATACTTCCCCCACCATAAAGCACTCTGTTAAGAGCAGCTACGGTACAGCTCCAGGGGTGTGTGGTTATGAGATCATGTCACGTGGGAATAGAAAGCACCAGACTATGCCCTGTGTCTTATAAATACAGATGTCTGATGATTATCTCATGATAACCATCAGAGTTCCTGCTGTAACAATACTCTTAATAATTCATCCTTCAGAAGTTTTTAGGCAGGGATGACCCTGTGCATGAAGCTGGAGCAAACTGCTGTGCTCTGGGTCTGTTCTGTGAAAGTCACTGAGATCCTAGTGCTGCATATACTGTGAAAAGATGTAGCTGTGATGTGTTCCTGAGTTCAAATTATGTGTGTAACCAGAAAGTCAGATAATTTCTAGTTGGGATGATGGATAGTAATGCTCAAACCACTAATATCACTAAATATGGTTGTATGGGATTAAATAAGAATACCCTTATTGTTAACCACATTCCCTTTTTTATTACCAGATAGTATGGTAATATATTATTATAGTTTCTTCTTTATATATGTTTATCATCTAGACTCTAGAATGGCTGCAGCTGCAGCAGGAATGGAAGCACATGGAGAAATGACTCACCTCCCACGGGCTAGACATGGATTTTTGACCCAGCAAACCACAGGAAAACTGACATAAAGGTGGAGCATTGTGTTATTCAGGGAACAAAATGTCACAGCAAATGACTGCTTAAAGTTTGGTCTATTTTTTAATAGACTTGTAGGCTGTGAAGTAAGTGTGAAGAAAAATGTACTTATTGTAGTATTGCAAAAGGTCAAATATAGTAAATACCTTCAACTGCAAGTGATCTAAAGGATGCTGCAGTTACAGTCAGTCTATGCCCTATTCTTTTCTGGTAGGAGGGCCCTAGCTCTGAAACGAGGACCTGGTGAGGTTTCAAGAGATAGTAAGAGGCTCCCTTTCTCTTTATGCTTCTTATAAACTCCTCCATGTTCCCGCTAAATGTCCCGTACAAGCACTCTTGGGCGCGGCTTCCAGTTGCATGATTTCTTCTTCCAATACTAGCGCTGAAATTGCAGGGCCCCTGCAGGAGGGATCTCTGTAAGCAGTGGGGTTTGCACACTTTGTAGTCGTATCCGAGTAAAGCCCTGGTTATAGAAAGGCATTTCTCTTCTGCAGTTTGCAGTAACATTCAGGTGCATCCAAACTAATCTGAAGCAAAGTTTGTTCCAAGGATTGGTTTAGTCTCTGTGAGCTTCCAAGAAATCCTCCTTTAAAATGCCACAGGGGGACTGTGGTATAGTCAGGGGAGTCTGAAGTGTCCCTATACTCTCATAGTTTTAGTCTGAGCTTGGAAAAGACATATCCGTCACCTAAGGGACCTTAACATCAGACAGACAGTTACCTTCCCCTTTCATTTCCAGAGCTGAGAAGTAGGAAGAAAGGGACTGGGAATGGTAGTGCAGGGCCCTTTTGTCTCTGTCCCACCTCCAGCAGTCCCTGCCTTCCCCACTGCCCTTGCAGGAGCTCTGGGGGGAAAATATCTAAAAATGTGACCAAAGAAATTCCAAAGAAATTAAGAACTCAGGCATCCCTGGCACCAAAATTATATTACCAGAGACTTGTGGCTCTATAGGAACTGGATATCCCAGAAAATCAAGAGTAAATGGTCATTTTTAAAGACTTCACATATGTAGTCTATAGGGTGAGAATAGGAAATGGAGCCCAGATTCGAAACATGAACAAAATACATGTTTTTTAAAAACCTCCATGGTTTTTAATGCTGTCCATCGTTTCTCTGTTGTTCATATGAGCTGGTGAAAACCAGACATGTAACACAACTGGGTAGGAAATGGGCAACAATACCAGCAGTATTTTGGCCTTGGGTATAAGAATTTCAATTCTTTAATGTTTTAATATTAAAGACAAGGAGCACCTGTAAACTTTGTTTAAAAGTTACATATTAGTCAGCCAAGATGGGAGTACTACACAAATCAAATTTATTATTTTCTAATTGTTACTGTTAATTAGAATGGCAAGGTATGAAATTGCCTGGGTAGATTAATGAATAATTTATTACTGTTCTTTTAATTCAACAAATTTCTTTCTTTTTTTTTTTAAACAGAAATTTGCAAAGGGAATGCAAACAGCTAATTAGAGAAAGGTGCCGGTGCCAGCAAGTGCTTTGATGGCATTTTGAAGAACATACACCTGTTTCCATGCTTTAAGTGTGGGACTGAGTTTTGAGAAGGGATGGCGATGCTATCTTAAGATGTTCAGTCAAGGATAGTTAATGCTGTACACTCCAACCATTTTTTTGTGTTGGTATTCATGTTTCTGTGCAGCACACTGGTAGGCTGGGCACGTGCAGAAGATAAGCAGAAGTTTCTCACAGTGCTGAGGGCTTTTGGGCTGGTGGGTCCACACTGTCTCTTCGCACTGCTACACAGTGTAGAGCCACTCTGAGTTTGCCATAAGCAGCATTTCAGCTTAGTCACTTGCCATCATAGCAAACACCAAAGCAGTATCTGCTGTGTACCAGGTAATCAAACTGTTTTTCTGATATTTTCCAAACCGTTGGCTATTGTAGTGGAATGAGTAGTCTAAAAGGTTGAAACAGAGAAACAAAAGAAAATTGCGGCAACTGTTTCGGATTGAGTTTATGTTTTTCTTCAAGACACCTAAATGAAACAAGTAGCAATTGTGATGAAGGAGTGAGGAGATGTGTTAGATAAAAGGTGTGAAGAGTTTTTTGGAAGGTCTGCACTCACGAGTTGTGAGCATCGCAGAGAGCCTGCCTTGCCCACTGTGGATCAGTTGTTTATGTAAAGGAGAAATGCAAGGGGAGAGATTGAGATATGTCACAGATTTTGATAGCCTATGAATTTTTCAAAACAGTGACTTAAATATTTTACAGTAAAGCCCTGAAGCTTTCTGACAGTATTTCTATTAGCAAAAATACCTAAGGTTGGAGGTGATGGGATCTCATTCTCTCTGATCTGCCTCTGACTGTGTCACAGTCTTGCCCAGTGGTCTCAGCCACTGCCTGTTACTTGCTGAGTCTATCAGTCTTCACTGGTTAGAGACCCTCACATGCTGTTCAGAGATGTGGTGCTATTAGGGAGCTGGCTTAATCTTTGATTTTCTGCTTTAATTTTGATATTTTTTTTTCCTCCCAGAATATGTCCCCGTTTCCTTCCATAGCTACTTGACTGGTCTAGAATAATTTGCCTTCCCTCTTTTTTAAAAATATTTTTGTACTGTTGACTTCCCTGCCTATTTGATGTGTCCATTGCCTCCTTCTCCCCTCCGCCCTGCTTTGGTGTTCATGCAAGACTCTTGAGCATTATTGGCCCATTGACTTTTACGGCCGTGGCATCCTTCCTTTGGTAATACTTACACTTCTAACTTGATCATCTACCCCTGGTCCACCTTCATAATTTCTAGTAAGAACAGAATGAAAATAATGAGGAATTATTTTGTTTCTTAACATGAGATTAGGGAATATTTTTAATAACCAATATGATTACTTTACATAAAAATCTAAATAGATTAATTATACATACAGTTTTTCTTTTCCCAGATGATCATTTAACCAGATAACTTTGCAAACCAACAATTATAGCATCATTTCCATTGCTCTAATAATATTCTCTAATGTTCCAAACCTCAGCCTGCTCAGCCAAATGATGGACTATGCAGCAGTTGAGCAAGGCTTTTAATAATATCATAGATGATAAAGCACTGTGTGTGAAAGCTCGATGCTCCTTTGCCAAGGGAGTTTTGATTTAGAGCAAAACTTCTAACAGACTGGTGTTTTCTCACTTCCATCATCTTTTCCTACTGACTCTTAAATAATGGCAGGAGGATGAGGTGATTTGTTACCTGTTTTATCTTCAGTTCTCAAGCAGTGTGTCACTGAACGATCTTGTGAAGTCAGTCTTTGGTATCATTCCAGTCTTCAGTTTTTCTCAAATATTAACCTGAGGGTTGATTGATATGAAGTCTTCTGCTTTTACTTTTAGATAATTTAGGTGTGGGGGAAAGTACTGTTCAGATGCAAACAAGGTGCAAAGAGAAATTTTCTCCCTACTCTTCGGATTGGTCTGTGGTGACACCAAGCACTCTTGCAGAAATGCACTCTCCTTGCACTGGTAGTGAAGCTGCCAGCCTGTGGCCAGGACACAACCCTTTCCCAGTTCCACCCTGGCAGCAGGAGTGGCTGCTGGACTTGTTTTGAGGGCTGTTGCCTGAGCGGAGCCCAGTTTATACGTGCAAGAGGAACCTGTGATGGTTTATGTGGGTCATGTTTAGAGCACACATTTATTGCAGCCTACTGTAGTAGCGAGGCATTTACTAGTCTCTGTGTAATCAGCTACTTGATTATTCTGTCCTTATTTTCACTTGTGAACAGATTTCAAGTCTACAATGGTTTTGATGTCTGTATCATACCATGTGGCTGTTCAAAACGTTCACCATCCGTTTGGTGGACTTGTGGGAAGAGATGGTGAGTACACAGCTTGCAGTCCTTTGATCCTTTTACCAGTGGCTATAAACATCTGATTTTTCTCAAGTTTTCTATGTTCAGTCTATATTTTTATAATTAATTATATTTTTCACTACTTGAAACATTGCCTAATTGTCAGTTCTGGTCTAAGCTCCATCCCTCTCTGGCGTGGTGGGAATGTGCAGGATTTCTGCTGCGTGCTGTGGTACTGGTAGTTCTTAAGTTTAGGGTGTTTATGCAGAGCTGTGCTCATATTGGGAACTGAACTTCTTTAAAGAGTCTGTAAGATCAGCAATGAGGTCTTGAAGCTCCTCATGGCAAAAGCTGTGGCCATTTGGCACCTACAGCCATTCAAAGGGAGACTATCAAGGCTCAATTAACAGTCTGATGACAGAGAGTTAAAACATCTGTCCTTCCACAAATGTTAGTAATCTTCTATAGTCTGGCTGAACTACCTGTAGCTAAAGAATCACGTATGAATTTGCATTTTCAGAGGGAAGTTTATTTTCCTGTAAAGTCTAAATGCAGTTTCTTAGTGACAGCAGCCTATTTGACACTGCATAGGCTCACCTGAAGTACTGTTGGTTTGCACTGAATGTCCATGTTCATGTTGTGACTGTTGAAAAGTTATCAGAGAAGCTGCTCAGTGTTTTCCAGGTAGCTGTTTTGAATTCGCTACCAAATAACAAGAGGTCTGCTGTGCTGCCATTTTTTGTGAGGTTTCAAATGGCCTGTTTTTGTGCTATGATTAATTTTAATAATTGCTGTAAGTATGCCATTAGTCAAAATGAAGCAGAAAGAAACCCAATTATTGAACTAGACTGCTGTGACTGGAATCTATAGCTGATATATTAAAGCCCAACTGTCATGCTTAATAATTAACTCAACCCGCTGGCAATTCTGGAAAAGAAAATGAACATTAATAATGAGTTAACTGATCATTATTTCTTTTCCCCATGCCATTAGAACAATATCCTGCAGTATATCAATTAAACAATACTGTAATTTTACATCATATACACACTCTGCTTTTGCCTGTACTTTTCTACCTCCTGCTTTCCCAACACCGCTTTTAAGTACCTACTGCTCTTTTCAGAGTCTCCATTTGCTGCCCTGATCTGCATAAGTATTGAGGGAGCCATTACAAGATGCAAATATTATTTTAAATATCTTTGTTTCCACCTAACCAAAGAGGAATGATCCATATTCAGACAAGTACCTACTTGAGAGCACTTTCTGTGCATTCAGAGACTTCTAATTCCCCAGACTGCTTTAGCAGAAGGATGGTGATAACAGAATGAAACACCCAAATGAAGTGATCATTGTACTACAACATATGAGTATCTCTCTTCTTAAGCTTCCAGTGACTACTCTCTCCATCGGGTCTGAAGTGATTGCTGATGGGGCAATCACGGCGATTAGCTCCTACAACTCACTCAAACTCCTCTCCGCTCAAGGCCCCCCGCCTGTCTTGTGGTCAGAACAGCTTTTCTTCTTTTTTGACAAACTGCTATCAGTTCTGTGGTCAGTGCTCTGCACCAAGTGTATGGGCACAGCTCAAGCAGCTTGCCTGTGTTGCCCCTGCAAGGTAGGGCAGAGCAGGCATCCAAGTGTAGTCAAATCCTAAACTGGAACAGCTCACCAACTTCCTGAAGCCAAAATCTTGACTTTCTCTGCTGCAGAATAAACTGGCTCTGTAGGCCTTTTTGTATTCCTTCTTCGATGAACTGTATGGCAGGCATGGGCAGCAGCCAGCTTTCTGCTCAGGAAGGCACCTACCCTTGCTGGAAGATACACTGATGTCTCCTGAAAAATCCCACCGTTGGAAAAGTGGCTCTACAGACATGATTTTCCCAAATTATTTTAGAAAAAAAATTGCTTTTTCTAGTGATAAATGTTCTTGCAGGGGGGATGGATAGGCATTGGTTTAACACTGCCCTTGTTCGCACGTTGGAGCTACCTCAAAGGGAGTAATTTTAATTTGGATCTTCTCTCCCGCATTTCAGCAAGCTCTGCCAACCTTTTGCAGTCCTTGCAAAAAATCACTGTTTTGGCTCTGAGCTTGCTAATATTTGCAAAGGAGTCTGAGAAACAGTAGAAAAATTGCATAAATTCAGAGTAGTTTCTGAAGTTATTGCAAAGATGACTCTGTGCCCAGGAAGAAGAAAGCTGAATGCAGATGGCAGAGGAAGGCTACCCTCTGAATTATCCAGAGGTCTTTGGTGCCCACCAGAGACCTCAGGATAAGCTAGATCCTTTTGTACATTTACATTTCTATTTGATTTTGGGTTTGTTTGAGGAGACTGAACTTCCCAAACAGAAACCTGGACTTAGTGATATCAATGAGAGCTTATCAAATACAGGGTAGTGCCCACAGCTGATTATTTGTCCTCAGTGGGCTGGATGGATTGATTTCTTTTGCCTTTGCTGTTCATGATTAGAGGCCTGAATTTGTAGGTACAGCTGTGTTTGGAGGAAGGCTGAACTTCAAAACCACATTTGTTCTTTCTCACCCTACAAAAAGGCAGTGTGTGTTGGCAAGAGCGTTTGCTGTGCACTGTCTGCCTTTGCTATTTCTTCTTCTTCTGTCCCCTGCTCACTTCCAGTCCATACCAGCATCGAGCACGTGGTACCCTCAGGTGGGAAAGCAGAGGCACAGAGAGGTGAAGCCAGTTCTTCAGGGTCAGATATCAAACAGCAGGATGGAGAGCTGAGCCCTGTTTGGGGGCCCCTCTCAGCCCCTTCATGGGGCATCATGGAGGAGCCCTGGTTTGGGGATGCCATGGCCAGTATGTCTCCATGGCCCTGGCCCTCATCCCCTGCTCTTCCCCAGGACATTCCCTGAGGCAGGTGTATCCACCAGCAGGGCTTAAAGCACAGGTTTGAGTCTCTGCCCCTTCCTCTCCTGTACTTGCAGTTAATTTTCTAGACTATCATTAACCTCTTTGGGCTAATTCTGCCAGGTTCCTCTCGCAAGCTCAGGTGACAGAGCCCAGCATGGTTCAGAAAGTGGATAAAGCTAATCTGAAGGCTTGGCAGGACAGAGACTTATACTTTTTTTGCCTTTTTTATAAAATAATTTTACCTTGAAGTGGTTTAAAGAACGGTTCTAACATAAGTGGTTCTTGAAAGGGTTACTTAAAGAGGGATGTATAGACATAGACCAGATAAAAAGGACTCTACCAGTTCATTTGTTAGTTATAAAAGTAAATCAAAATGCAACTATAGAACATTGTTTTTAAAAAGGAGAGGGGAATAAGTAAAATAAACCCTCTCAAAGTGGAAAAACTCATAATCCATGCAAGAGAAATATTGCAAAATGGCTTCTAGTGCCTACTTCTAATCTTGCCTCTAGAAACCCCAGGCCTTAGTAACCAGCTCCACTAGAGCTATCACACAGCAGCCACATCACTGCATCACCCCAAGTCCTGAGGGGCTGGTGCCTGGCCCTTCCCCCTGTGTGCATTCATGGACAGGGTAGAAATGAATGCAAGTGAATTGCCTCCTTGGGGCACTAATGATAGAAGTCCATTTCCATATGTGTAAGATTATCTTTTCAGATCTGGATCTACATTTTAAGCTGTGTATAAATTTTATTTTTTTATTCCTGATTTGAATTTTGCTTTCTATAGTGTTTTCTGGGACTTGCTGCTGCTGCAGTCCTTATTCAAACTGATCATTTTGAGTATGGTGCATTTCAGGGCATAGAGATGGGACTTTTAAATAGAATTTTCTGTATGATAGCACTATCATTCTAAGTGATTATTTAGAAAAAGCATGTATGTTGTGCATTAAAAAATACAAGGATTTCAAGGGGTTTAGCATATCCCATCCTTTAGTACATATAAAAATGAAAAATTATCCTAGATCATTGCTAGTCTATGCAAAAGGTTTATATAAGATTTGATCTAGTTTACCTACATTCTTATATTGAGGTGCATGTGGGAAAGTCATGGAAAAGCATTTGTTTTTTGTAATATGTCCATGTTGGATGTGCTGAGCCAAGCCACGCTGACGTGGGTCTGAGTGCACCAGGTGAAGTGGGCTGGGGTGTTCCAGGGTGACTGGTGGCATGGCCACATGGTGCCCTGCAGCAATCAGAGGGGTGGCAGGGACACAGCTTGGCATGTCCTCTCCACCATGGGCACACACCTGCCGTTTTTATATTTTATGCATTTAGCACTTCTCATGCTTAGTGATAGTTAAGTTATGTTTTAGCTGGTCTCCTACCACACAAGGTCCCGAGCATCCTCTTCTTCCTTTTCCAGCTCTCCTTGAAGGTCTGGCTAAAGGGAAAAGGGATTTATTGGAGGTAGCTGAGGAGCAAAAAAGATTTCATTTTGAATCTAATTTGGCACTGGTGTTTAGAGAGATGTTCAGAGACGGGGGGAGTTTGATAGCTGTTCTGGAGCTTGGGTCTTAATATCAACCATTTTGTGGAACATTAGTTACCTTCTTGCTACATATTTTGGCTGCTGGAACGAAAAGCTGCCCAGCTCAAGATGGGCGCACGAAGTTCCTGTTGTGCCAACCACACGTGTACAGGGTACACCTTCTCCCCTGTCCTTCCCTCTTGTTTCTTTAAGGTTTGTGTTGAATGTTTCCTGCTTTACGTTTAAATTATTTTCATCCTGTGGTCCAAGGGGGTAAGCAGGCACAGCACTTCCCTGCACCCAGCAGAAGGACGTGTTGGGCAAGTCCAGGTGACTGCTACCACCAGCTGGTGACACCCATCGGGTGCCCCGCAGCGCAGAATGGCAGGGCCAGGAGAGCTTCCTTCAAGTGCCTTCAAGTGAGGGCATGTTTCTAACTTGAGAGGATGGCAGGAGCATGTTATCCCAATAGTTACAAACTGGCTGTGCGAGCTGGATCTGGGAGCTCATTGCTACACATAAGTGTGTCCATAGGCCAGTCCCTGATGCCGGTTTTGCTCATATTTATAAGCAGTAGCTGATTTGACATCAGCTTATTGCTGGACCTTGCAATTGGCTTTTATAAAATCTTTGGGAGTGGGTCCATACCTTGCAAACAGCCCACGAGCAGTGCACCATGAGAGGGACTGGGGCAGCAGCTGATGGCACTTCATGGATGAAAAATATACTCTGGAGAAGACAATATTATCTACTTTGGGACAAAACACTGTAATTGTGTCTCTCCTTGGAGTGGATGTTATGGATCAACTTGTGAAGGTTGCTCTGATCCTGGAAATGGCTGTTGTGCCCTTACGGTTCCACTGCAATGCACTGGGGGGGATGGAGGTCGGCGTTCCCACTGTGGCCTGCATTCGCTCTTGGTCTCACCATCCTGCACGAAGCCACTGACAAGCTCAGATAGCAGGAATGTGACAGAAAGCCCAGCCTGGCCTGCAAAACATGCCAGTACTGGGGAAGTTGCGTATCCAGGAGGGAAAAGCTGAGCTTGCTCCTGGAGCCGCAGCAGTCCCCGTTCTGCAGCATTCAGCAAGTGGGGGTAATTTAATCAATTTTCTGAAGGGTGTTATGCTCTAACACAGAGTTTCTGGTTTTTCAAGGAAATCTTGCTCCCAGTGAGACTGCCCCAGAGGTCAGATTCTCGTTAGCACAAGAGCAACAGGAAAATGACTTCCAGCGCTCACCTTTGTGCCTGCAATAAATGAAGTGCTGAAATACCAAAAAAAGCACCTATGAAAGAAGTTGCCCTGCAACTTGAGAAAGAAAGAATGAAAGAAATTCCTGGATTTATGAATCAGTTGTAGGGCTGAGGGAGGAGAGAGTGCTGCCTTTGGATGTGGCAGAGACATCAAGATATCTTTAGAATGAACAGTAATAAATATTACTTGTATATAAAACTTTCTTTAAAACTGGTTAGCTATATTAATATTCCTAAAAGTTTGGAGCAAGTAAATGACTCACTGCATTGGAGGATATTTACTGACTAAGTTTCTTTAGATAAATCCCCCTGATGCCTACGTTATCTGACACTTTATTTTTCTATATTTAACAGGAACCAAAGTACAAGTTTCTACTCCAGGAACCATTGCCAAGGAGATGATTATTCATTAACTCTGGGTAAGGAAAAATGGGCTTAGCAACATCTAAGATCTCTGGGGGGAGTCTCTACATTAATTTCCTGTCTAATTCCTGTTGGTATTCTGTGTAAGCATTACTCCAAATTAATAATGCAAAATAACTAGAAAGTAGCAGAAACCCTAAGGAGAACATTGCAATTTTTAGCCAGAATGGGTTTAATTGATATTGTTTGATGCACCCAGTGCCCCTGAAATCTGCTGAACTATTTCTGGCGTGCATACCTGAATAATTATTTCACTGTGCACTTTGTATAGAAACTATAGCTAAAGGACATTTTATCTCTCAATTAGAAATGGTGGAATAATAATTGCTAATAACATGTTTGATTAATTTTCACCATCATTGTTGAACATATTTCTTATGAATAAATGCCTTCATTAATATAATGGTTTCATAGAACATAAATAAATTATTTGGGATATTTCCCCCCATCATTCATTGAATAAATTATTTTTGAATATTTCTATTTATTAAGCCAGTTGCATTCCATTAAGAAAGCGATATAAACCATAGTTCAGGGGAAGACTCTGTAATTCTTTAAAAACCCACAGGGAATATTTCTCTCATATCAACTTTTTTATAGATACAATCTTTTAACCTGGAAGTGCTGTGCTTTGAGTACAATTTGTGGAAATCACCAGAACTTTTGGGATAAACAAACACGTGTGCCCAGCTCTGCAGAGCCCCTGGGACATTGTCTGGGCAGTACAGAGGTGGGGGACACTGACATCAGCTGGGGTTTGCATGGGCTTAGTGGTCTAAAATAAACACTTTGCTCTATGGGGCAATGTCGCAGTGCTTTCGAGTGCAGCAGAACTGGAGCACACCCTTTTCTGAAGGAAAACCGTGGGAACCTGGGCTATTTGGAAACACGGGAAGGACAGTGCTGCTCCCAAAGCTGGATTTCATCTTCCTCTTAATTGAAATTCCCACTAGTAAGAACTGTACAAATTAATGACAATTTGGCAATAAGGGTTGAAGGCGATTAATAATCCTCATTGCTTAAATTTTAGAAGAATTTCTTGTACCAGCAGTAGTTTGACAGTACCCACAGACTCTTTTTCCACAATTAAGTTGGTTCACATTTGAGCATTCCACATAGTTGCCTACAAATTCTGCACCTAATCACTTAAAAAGGAGCCAATATAATTTTTATTTTTTAAACAGTAATAATCCTCTTTTCATTTCAAGGGTCAACTCCCTCATTTTTATTCCTGTGACTAATTGTTCATACATTTATTGCTGATAAATGCCAGTTAGTATGGTTGATGGCAGGATTTAATGGAAACCATAAATTATATCTTGTCTGTGGCGATTCTTCACTTTGCAGTCCATCTGGTAGACTAAATTCCTTGGTGGTGCAGTGTGTCAGGGGATGAGAATGTCTTTGTTCTGAGTATAGCCACGGCACCATAACCACTTCAAAGGTATATGAAGAGTGAACAGGACTTAAAGCTCTGCATTGATGCAATGCACCACTTGAAACTCACTAGAAGCATATGCAGGACGCAATGGGGAAGTTAGGTGAGAAAAAAAAGGGCCAAACACGATTTGTAAAACAAAGCAGAAACATATGCTTCCAGTATTATCTAAATTCAGTTTAATTAGGTAACTTGGTTGGAGATGATTGCAAAGAAGTAACAGCCCAATTAAAGAACAAAACCTTTTGGTTTATACCTATGGAGGACCCTTAGGTAGCAGGAGCAGAGATGAGTTGTGCATCATCCTGGATGTGTTTTTCCATATGCATTGACTGTTGCTGGTGGTCACTGCAGCAGTTCCCTGGCAGTTCTGCGTACTTCAGCAGCCAAAACAACCTGCAGGGGAAAAACTCCTCTGAGACTTCTAATAGTCAGGGCAAACGCTGCTCCCTGTAAAATATTTTCCTGCTGATACCTGCTGTTTCACTGAGAGGTGCTTGGAGTGAACCTTACCTCCCAAGTCTCTTTGTAAGTCTGATCAATAGCTACAGAAGATCTGGTTGCTGATATTTTTTAATATTTTTTTTTAGATGAGTGACTGGTCAGGCTCTAAAGGAATTCCCATGTTCCTCCCTGCAAAAACAGACCCATGCTTCTGCCAGCACTGCTGCAGCACTTCACATACTTCAGCTACAGTAAGAAGGGGATCAGCTGATTGTGCATCCTGTAGCTCGTGTATGCCCTGGGGCAAGTATAGGTCAGACAGATGATCTGAGGAGTGCAGGGTCTTATATCTATAAGGGGAAGAAAAAGAAAGAAAAATAAAAAAATGAAGAAAAAAAAAAAGGAAGGCCAAACCCACTCTTGTCTAGTAAACACTGCCTTGGGATCTCCAACACCACTTGTGGCTGTATGGGATGTTAGCTGCATGAATTTCCAGTATTGTATCACAAAATTGAAGTTGAGGCCTCGAAGGCATTTCATGAACTACTAACACAAAAGAAGTACATATTTTTTTTTTAATTGGCAAGATTTTTCTCTTACAATTTTCTCATCCCCTAGGTATGATATATTTAATATAAAACCTGACAAGAACATGGAATATTGCCCAAAGGTGGTGGCTAGTGATGAAATACTTTCCTGTGCTCTTGTAGATGCCTTTTTGTCCCCAAAGATTTGTAGGTTAGACTAGTACACATATAGACAATATGCCCTTACAAATTGTTTGCTATGGTTTTGCCATATGTAGTAACACTGGTTTTGCATTAAATCTTTAATGTATTCTCTATGTTATCTCCAATTCCAGCTTTAATCATTAAATTAACATACTGAAGAAATTCATTTTACAATGGTCTTAAAAATTTTAGAGCAGTTTTGATCTTTCTAATGGTTCCTAATATAATATTATATATGACACATGAATTTATCACTGTGCCAATGTTACTAGTCAGTGACAAAATCAATGGGTGTATAAAAAAGATTATTTTGAGTCTGTGTCTCAGGAATATCAAATGACATTTCATAAACAGACAGTATTTCTAATTATGTGTTTATCCTGGGTCACTGCTTTTTAAAGACCTTTATTTGAATCAACAAACCAGAGAAAAGAGCAGTCAGCTACCCAGAAAGAGCTGACAGTTATCTTTGCCAATCTGCTTACCTTGGTGAGGACACATTTACCAGGTTCTTTATAAGGAGATCAGGATATGCAATTATTAATTAAATTTGTTGGGTTTTTTTCCTCAGTTTTTTTTAAGTTTAAATAGGAATGTATCTCCAAAATTTACCAAACCGGATCAACACTTAAACTCCAATTCCTGGGAGAAAGGAAGTTCTGTTCTGTCAGGTTTGAAGATGGTGTTCACTGTGCAAAGAACTCTGTGATCCAGAGACAACTTGTGAATGCGGGAGAAGAAAACAACCACTCAACCATCTATACTGTAAGTACATGCAATTATTTGAGAAGTGGAAGATACTTGCCCAGGGGGCCAAGAAAGCCAACAGCATCCTGGCTTGTATCAGAAATAGTGTGGTCAGCAGGATGAGGACAGTGATTATCCCCCTGTACTTGGCACTGGTGAGGTCGCACCTCAAATCCTGTGTTTGGTTTTGGGCCCCTCACTACAAGAGGGATGTAGAGGGGCTGGAGCGTGTCCAGAGACAGGCAATGGAGCTGGGGAAGGGTCTGGGGCACGATTCTGATGAGGAGCAACTGAAGGAACTGGGGTTGTTTAGTCTGGAGAAAAGGAGGCTGAGGGGGGACCTTATTGCCCTCTACAACTGCCTGACAGGGGGCTGCAGAGCCAACACACCCTGAAAGGTGGCTGTTGCTCTCCCAAGTACCAAGTGACAGGAGAAGAGGAAACAGCCTCAAGTTGCACCAGGAGAGGTTTAAATTGGATATTAGGAAAAACTTATTCATCAAAAGGGTTGTCAGGCTGCCCAGGGAAGTGGTGGAGTCACCATCCCTGAAGGTATTTAAAGGATGTGTAGATGTGGTATTTAGGGATGTGGTTCAGTGGTGGCCTTGGCAGTGCTGGGCTAACAGTTGGGCTAGACAATCTTAAAGGTCTTTTCTAACCAAAATTATTCTGTGATTCTGTCTCAAGAAATAAAGAGAAATCAGTTAAAACAAAGCACTTGAGCTGTATGGGGTGCAGTGAAACTGCATAACCCTCACTTTTTAAGGCCTAGGGAGGCTCAGGAGGCACAGCTTCTGTTGTATCCAAATCGTCTTGCCTGCTATGATTTCAATCTTGTGGAAGAGGATGGGGGGAAAAAAATCACCTGCAAGATATTGTGGGTTAGAATGTCCTGAAGACTGCTTAGATAGTTATACCACAATATGGACCTTTCTTTGAGCATCTCTCCCGTCTCCCTCCTCTCCAGTGAGTGCATCACTTGTCTCATGGACTCATTGTAACCTTTGCTCCTGTGAAGTGGGGAGGGTGAATTTCAGACAGGTGCTGTTGGTCTGTTGCTATCCTCAGTTATTTTTGGGTAATGTCTAAAAGAGGACCTTGATGACACATTAATTTGATGATAACTCTTAGCTGAGTTTCCCAGGCAACAAGGAAATGGCTGTGCTGCTCTCCACTCTCACTAAAGACAAACCAGATATTTAAGGATGACTAAAAAGGAACAAATATTTTAAATTCGTAAATATAAGTGAGAAGAAAGTAATTATGTAATGTAAAAAGGCAAATTAGCATGAGATTAAGGAAAGAGGAAATCTACATTTTGTATCAGAAACATATTCACAGACTGACATATCAGGCTGTGATGAAAACTGATCAGAATTCAGCACTTTCACTGCTGGGGAGGCTGCAGATCTCTAATTCAGTTTTGGAGCAATTAGCAGAGTTTTTTATATTTCTGCGTTGGCAGGAAAATACCAGAGACACCCAAAGCATTTAATTTTTAAAACTGTGAAGGAAGATGTGGGTACCAGGATTGGGTTTCCATTGAAACACAGTGCCAGTGTTTCTCAGCTGTGGGTTTCCCGTCTATCCTGTCCTGTCTGGTGGAAAACAGGGGTCAGAAACAATGGGAGTTTGAAGCTGGTGATGCAGGGGGCTGCAGTAGCCTCAGGTCAGAAGCAGTCCACAACATACAGCTGCCTCAGAGCCAGGTGACCTGGAAAGTCCCAGATGCAAACATGGCTACCTAAAGCCAGCTTGCAAAATCCTGTCCCCCTGACAATGGCTGTGCTGTCATCACAGAAACAGTATCCTCTTGCTTTAAGTGGAAGATGGGTTTAACTGCTTTTCCTCCCTGTGTCTGGCTGTGGCAGGGCTTGCAGCTCTCTCTTTGAGGCACGGTACTGCTTTTGACTCACTGCTAAGCATCACTTAAATGATATCTTGAAAAATATAGTTATCTCAGATTTTAAGTAGATGATAGGCTGGATTGGTTGTTGTTATGTGCCAACATGGGAATCTGGAAGAGAAGCTCGGGATATACTATCAGCCCCATTGTAGTGTTGGAGTAAATGGGCTCTTGCGAATTTCTTTCCAAGTGAATAAAAGTGGGAAGAAAACTAGCTTGCCGAGAGGAATAGTTAACAATTAATGAAAAATAGCTTTGCTGTTTGTAGACTTTATAGATGCAAGGATGGGACAAACATTTTTTTGGTCCTGATTCAGCAGGTTCATGAGGGTCACACAATTCACAGCACAAAGCATTGGCCTGACCTGCAGAGAGTGATCCACTGGAGAGCCACGAGCCGCAGGAAAGCCTTTGATCTCCGCGTGCGCCTGCCAGTTGGCCACTGCTGCATCAGAAATGCCTCTGTTGTTAGTGGGGAATGTGAATGTGATAAAGAAGAATTTCAGAGCATGCTGTATGCACAGCCTCAGCTTTCTCCTGCCTCCAGAAACTATCTGAATCCAGAACCAGCTGTATGGTAAAACTTTTTCTGTAGCCACCTCATTCCCCCAGACATCATACTCCTCCATATACCACATGAAGAAACAAGCAAAACCAGGCCCAAAGTCCCTCAGTCAAGTTGTATTAAATCTTTTGCAGCCACAAAACATTTCCCGTAGCTGCATGAACAAAATAAGGAGACACTCATAATTTATATGGCTGTGGTGGTGCCACAGGCTGCTTCAGCTGCTAGTGGTGACAGTGGTGACCATGTTTCCCCAGTACTGCCCAGTCTGGAGGCCAGCTTGCAAAGGTGGCCACCATACAATCAACCTGCAGCAAGAAAAACATGGGAAGATGAATGTGCCCAGGATTTGCAGGGAGGCATAGGGATAAGCTCCCTGTGTACCCCAAGGACATTTTAAAAGTGCTTGTTCTGATGAGTCAGTCATGCAGAATTTCTCTGAAGAGTTGAGCAGCGAGGAAAGGTAGGTGCAAAATGAAGCCCAAGAGGCTGCAAGTCTAATGAAATGCCACCACCTCACACAGGGCTGGAGCCCAAATGCAAGAAAAGGAGATCAAAGGGACTGGCTAGCCATTCTGGGTGGCTGCAGACAGGCCATCAAGCTGGTACGGATAAGCTGGTACGGATAAGCTTCATTTGTACTTTTGTCGAGGGCAGTAGAGAATAAGGTAAAGGGCACAAAAGGAGGAGGAGGAGAGAGATTTTGAGGAAATGAGAAATGGAACTCTCCTGGGGGACTGGAAGGGCTCCCTGAGCAGCACTTCTCAGCTGAGCATAGAGATGTTGGGGCAAGGAACACAGCTAGTGTTACAGTGTTGGGATGAGATTGCAGGAGGAGGCTATGGGAATGAGATTATTGAACCAATTGCCACCAGCTTGTTCTTTGCTTCACAAAAACCTCTCCTCTCTAGTTTGCTCCCAGCAGCAATCTGATTTCTGAATTCTTACAGAGAGCTGGTTACTTGGAAATGGGAACTAGACCTGATAGCCCTGGAGTTAATTGAAGCTGTGAGTATTCTGGTGAAATGCAACTCATAGAGGTTAATAAACACCTCTATGAAGGAATGAAAAATGTCATTAGTAGTAGTAGTAATATTAGTATTAGTATTTTATTTATTATTTATTATTATAAGTTACTAATCTGTTTGCTAAACTGCCTTCAACTCTAAATTGGCTTTTTGACTCCTTGTGACTGGTTAGAGCAAAGGATAGACAGGATGGACACCACTGCCACTTGGGAAAACTCATTGGTATTAACAGTGCTGCAGAAAATATTCTTACACTAATGCAGGTAAGAGGAGGATTGTGCCTTTGAATCTCACTCCCAGCAGGACCTCCACAGCTTGGCAGGAGCAGGAGGGTCTCTGCACCAATGCTGAGAGCAGGTGTGGATGGCTGCATGTGCTTAACTGCCCTGATAAAATGGGGCACTTCTGGCTAGTAATTATTTATGTACATGGAGAGCAGTTCTGTAGCATGATCATCCATGTCTCCATGCTAAGTTCCCACTTAAAAGGTCTCCCAAGAACTGCTCCTCACCTCCAACTGCAAGGTAAAAGGTGTGTGAGAGAGAAAAAGATAGCAAATACTGTATGACATCTTTCCTTGCAAAGGTCTCTGGGCTCTGAAGCCAACAGGCATTTGGTATCAGCAAAGACTAATCTTTTTTGCCTAAGAGAGCATTAACCATGAGGGAAAAAAAACCCAACATTTTTGAAATCCAGTTCCAAGTTTACACTGTGCTGAAATGTCTTTCCATTGCACAACAGCATGGTGAGCTGCTCTGGGATAAAGAAGGAACGATTTTTCATTTAGCTCTCCAGGAGCAGAATAAACCACATATATTTTTCACACCGCATAAGGATTTATGGGAAATGTTGACATGGTTCTGTCTGTCTGTCAAGGTTACAACAGCAGCTTCAGCATTTTTTTGGCACGCCTCTTTGAAATACAACTCTTTACTGATTTGTCATCTTTGTCTTACAACAAGAAAGGGGTAATTTTGTTTTGCACTTCAGGGATCTATTTGAGTAATCTCATCTCCTTATTTATGAATATAATGAGGTGTGATTTTCATACATATATACTCAAACTGCAGCTACCATTATGTTCATCATTTTACAGGAGCAATGCCACCAACTGATACTCTGATCTAATATTTTTATGGGGTTTATAGTCATATTCTTTCCATAGTAGGTACAGAAAACTAAGCATACTTTCCTTTATGGTTTGTATTGCATTATGAAAATGATGCTCTGGACATTAAAGTCAGCTTGCAAAACAATGTGCCTACTGCAACCAGTACTGCCAAGCAAAATATTTGCCTATTTACTGCTCTGACAGTCTGGCAGTTGGAATAGGGTAGGTGGTAGCAGAACCATAACATTTACCTTTGTTAAATAGTAAGGGTTTGAAAAAGGATTATATATATCAAATGCCTTGCAATCAGGTGGAGACAGACTGGAAGGTCAAGAAGAGAGAGCTGAGGCTCAGGGTGATAAATCGCTGACAG
Organism: Falco naumanni; assembly: GCF_017639655.2. NCBI lineage: Eukaryota > Metazoa > Chordata > Aves > Falconiformes > Falconidae > Falco > Falco naumanni. The sequence goes on along the minus strand of NC_054057.1, from coordinate 108,699,126 downwards.
ACTTACTAGGGGAACTTGGGTAGAAATAGAGAAAGCTAAAAACAAAAATTCAGATCAGCCAGTGACTGATAAAATCCTTACTAGGACCACTTATTAGAGAGTGGTGCAAAGACTGGAAAGTGAGACTGGAACTAACGCAGGGAACTGAGAGAACCGAACAAAGCCTCTGGTTTTGCTCAGTTAAAGCTTTAGCCTTTCATTCAGTCAGTTTAAACAACAGTGAAGAATCTAACAATGATGCTGAAAATCTAATAATCACCTGAATTTTCACTAGAAATAGATTTGAGTTTCATTGCTGAAAAAAATGTATATTAAAAAATATTTAGGTTTATTTAAATCACTGCCTGGTTTTTGAAGGTGCAAATTTAATGACGGTACAACCTCAGTCAGTGCTGGTTGCCCTGCCCTTGCCCTGCTCTCTCCTCCCTCGCAACTGCTGAGCATGAAGAGCTTCAGGAGACAGAGCTCTGCATGGTTTTCATTAGGCAGAAGGGTTAAGTGAGTTTTTTCTACAGATCTTTATTGCTAGGGTATGACAAGGAAGGAATCCAGCTTGCCTTTCAGATCCCAGATTTGGTTTTGCAGTCTTAGCAGTAAATTAGAAAAGAAAATAAATAATAATAATAAAAAATCATCCTGTGAACTGTGCACACATTATCATTTCCCATGGATTTCCAGATCATTATGAAACCCTAACAGGCCAGCTTCCCAATGTCAAACTGCGGGGTAGAATTGCACTGGAAAAAAGAGGTCACTAGCAGGAGTTCATACTGAACTGAAGAGCAGCACAAAGGGCCTTGACAGTGTGGTCTGCACACGGCCGATTCTGCAAAACCAGGGGCCGTGCAGCCCCATCTTTGTGTCTGTCACCAACAGCTCCGCTACTGGGCAGCATCAGGTAGATCAGTTTTAAGTATTGCATGAGAAACTTCTTAGAAGATTACCAACACCTTTGAAAAGGCCCAAATTATCCATTCTTTTGAAAATATGCATACAAGTTCATACAAACACTCCTGGTGTCCTCACCACAAAATTTAGCAACTGCCAGTAATCGTTGTGAAGGAAAATTGAAATGCAGCTAAACTGGAGAGTATTCAATTAGTGACCATCTGTGTGATAACTCGTGCTGAGTAATGATTTTTTTTTTCTGGTTATTTCAACAAAGACAGTACATCAGATTCTTAAAGTCAAGTAGCTGCTGTCATTCTGGTAAGAAACTTCAGGCTTTATGGAAGTTGCATATATTGTAACACAGCCACATTAATATCTTGGTGAGGGGTACAGCACAGCTGACAAACACTACTGAGAGAGGCAGACTGGTGAGAGTTATCTTAAGAAAAATCAACTAGCAGAAGCAGGACAAAACATGTAATTCATTAAGTAACCCCATATGATCTTCTGAGTTCCAAAAACTCTTCAACTCCAAAAGATGCCGATGAGGAGGAGGCTTTTAGTTAAAAGAAATCCTGTGGTTTGACAAAGCAGAAGAAAACAAGACTGTTAACTTCTCAGGCAGTGCAGGAGGAGGTGTACTGCACAGTCAGCTGGTGCGTGGAGCTATTGCTGCAGAACCGGTGCGAGTATGCCTGTGTACATACAGCCTTCTGTCTGATTGCATCGGGAAAGTTTCTTTGCAAATTCTAAATTAATGCAAATAATTTGTTCAAGTGAGTTTCAGAAGCTGTACAGCCATGCGTGTGTTACAGATGCCTGTTCACGACCCCCTCCCCGGCGCCTTCAGTGTGCCTGGCAAGGACTGAAGCGGCCTCGGCTGCTTCGACTTCTAAAACCACAGTCACTGCTTCCTGAGATGGTGACTAGTCACTTCCAATATTCTGTGGGTAGTTAGTGAAATTAGGTGTTTGGAAAAATTTGATAATATGAAAGTATACTGGAACATTTCTTGGATCAGACTACTGCATTACTCATGCATCATTAATTCTCAAAATATTAAGGGAACATTTCTTAATATTGGGCCGTATTCCGTTAAAGACATACGAAACAGCTTGCTTAGTTTAAACCAAAATGCACCATCAGCCAAGTAGATCCACCGCACAAGATAAGGTAGGAAACCAAAGTGAGACTGTTGGTCTTAGATGGAGAGCTTTGGATTTTCTGTTATGCACTGTGGTGTGTACATGTTTTATTAGTCCAGAACTGCAGTATCCAATTGTTAATGCTTGCATTGCTTAACTCCTGTGTAGGATTTTCTTTTGTCACAGCAGACCAATGTAATGCTTTATTCGGCATTCCTCATATAACTAAAACTACTACTAACTCTGCCTGCAAGCCTGAGTTTGAAGAGAATGCAGCCTCAGTACTAATGGTATTGGGACTGCAGCTGCATTCATTAGCTCTGGTTTTTAGTTTCTGCCATTCCAGTGAGATTCTCCTTTTTTCCAGGCTTAGAGCTGCCCTGGCATTTTCACTGTATTCATTACTGCTGTGCCAGAAGCGCAAGCAGAATTTCATGTGAGACTCATTTCCCTTCTTCTCTGTATTGGTACATAATGATGTTACCTACTGTTTTATTGCTTGTGTCCCAGCTCCTGTGAAACTGATAGTTGTGCATTATGCTTCGTAACTGGAAAAAGTTTGGAGCATGTCAGCAACCAACTGCTTTATTAAGTTATTTTTCTGGGTGGGTGATGCTATCCCCTGCATTTTAAGGTTGTCTATTAAGATGGAGCATGGAATTGGTAGATCACAGAAGAATGGACCCCAGGCAGCGGCAGATCCGAGCTCAGCATGGGTTCCCACTGCCTCAGGCTTCCTCCCACAGTCCCTGAAGTTCTGTGCTTGCAGTGGAGGAGGTGGCACCCCATGCCCAACAGTTCCATCAGTTGCCACTTTTCATTCAGTTACAGCTGGTGGAACTAGCTAACCAGAGACCACTTCTGCCTTTTTATCAATTTCCAAACCCTCCATCCTGTTGCCTCTGAGCTCTTAATCTCCCCTGGGAGTCCTGGCTGTCAGAGTGACCTTTTCGGTAACAAGCTGGCTTACCACAGCAAATTCATTCTCTATGATTTCTGTGTAAGAAGAGTGTATTACTTCATGGCTTTCTCCATTAATGACCCCTTATTAGATGCTTTGTAGGTAGACACCTTTTAAATTACAGCCCAAGATGGACATGGAAGGCTAAAAAAATGACAAGTGCCATGTATCCAATTAGGGGAAATCAGATAAAGATGAATAATGTGATGCCTAGGATGGGGGAAGGAGGTCTGCAGTACCGTGTGGCCTGCCAGACACTGCCTGTCTTCCCACTGGGCCCCTGTGAAGAGTGGGGCACTTAGGCCTTTGGGATCCTCTTAGGATCTAGCCGTTGCTTGATACAAACCTAAACATCCCTGTGAAGAAATGCCCAGAATTCTGCATTGTCTTCCTGAGCTAAACAGAAGTTGGTCTCTTGAGCTTCCCCCCAGTTTCCATGGGACTGCTCAGCAGGGGTCAGATGCAAACTCCTGCTAACTCAAACTCCCTGAGCTCTGATGGGGCCTCTGGTTTGGAAGATGCAGAAGCAGGAGGGAGCAAGGAGTAGGGCAGGTTGGATAAACCATGTAATCCCTGGGCCCCAGGGACATTCCTTCTGCAGCAGAGTGAATTTCACTGTAAAACTTTATTCAGCTTCACTTGCTCTTTCGTACGGAAGACTTTATTTTGAAGAGTAGGTTTGAGATTTTTTTTTTCTTTTTTCTGTTTTAGTGGAATTATTTTAGATATTTCTGCTGGCTATATGCAGATATTTGAAAGGAAACAATATATCTGCTTTTGGAAGGTGAAAGTTCTCTGTCATGGAACTGATTTCTTGAAAAAAAACAATTTTCGATTTAATCTTTCTCATGTGTTATTTCTATAATATGCAAAGTAGTTCTTTACAGAAATTGTGCTCTTGGTATAATGTAAAAGATAGATTTTAAATATTAAGATATTTAAGATAAATTTAAGAAATTTAAGATATTTTTGGCAGGCTAAAAGATGGAATTTGATAAGGTGAACTCTGGAAGGAAGTGCAACAAAGGCAGGTGAGCAAAACTTTCTGTCTTTTCAGTACCCCTGCTAGAAAGCCCAAATGGGAGGGGCTTTAGGGAAGCGTTGAAACAAGCCCGCATTGCTACAACCTACTTCACATTTAAAATTTGTTAGCATTGATGGAACAACAGAAAGATAAAGTGAGAGACTTCTGTGTGAAATTTGAAGGGAGGGAAGGCTGTTCAACACCACTTGATAAGCTAAGACATTCAATTGCTATGTTTTTCACCAATTTTTTCCTCTCTGGCATGTCAGGTGGGTGTTGTTAATGCTTTCAAGTTGTTACCACCACAAGGACTCACTATGAAGAACAGAAAAGTCTAAGTGCGATATCAACTGCAGCGAGGCATCAAGCAGCTGCAAAGGATAGCGGGCACGAAGTGGTGCAGGATTGCTGCTGGAAGGGAGCCTGTGATCTGCAACAGTCAGTCATCACCCATGGTGGAAGAAAGGTGAAAAGAGAAATACAAACAGCAATGGAAGCAGTAACATAAACATTTTACAAGGGAGGTCAAAACTGCTTGATTATTTTTATCAGTTGAATTAGAGTGAAAAATGCGACACGCTCAGAGTGTTTTTGCAAATATCTAGCAGGTCTGTGGTTATGAACTGCTAGGCTTGACACAACACTAATACTTGGTAAGTGGTAAATTACCCACATATTTTCTAGACATGTGAGCTTGGAGTGTTAAATGGCTGTTGCAGTATTTCCTTAGCAAAGACAGCTACTTCATTTTTCTCAGTAGCTTTTCCAAGCAGCACTCCTTCCTTCCCCACCTTCTCTCTGAGGGGCTCAGAGGCTGTTGAACAATACTAAGCACACAGTTGTTTCTGCGTCCAGGAACTTAGTCCTTTATAATTTTACGTATTTGTATCTCTTTTCCTTCAGGGAAGAAAAAAGGTAAAAAATTTGCTATTCTGACACTGCTCAAGTTAAAGGCATGCTCCTCCTGTTGAACTCCCCCCGGGGATTAGGTAGTCTGCAGAAATTTCTAAGGAAAACTGTCATGAAACTGAAACTGAAGCTAGAGAAACTGAAGCTAGAGGTGGCCATCAGACCTACATAGTAACTGCTCTGTCTCTGTGCTGGAGGTTGCCCTGGGCTCCAGGGAGGCATCCGTGACACAGAAGTGTCACCCGGGGCAGTGGCCAGCCCATGTAATGCCGTGTTAAGCCAGGGACATCCAGCACCTGCAGAGGGTGCTTTTCCTCTCCAGCATTTTGCCTGGTTGCTCAAGCAGGACATAATGTCACTGTCTGGTTGCAGGAAGAATATTCATACTTGGTTTCTACGTGGTAGCATTGGACCCAAGACAGCCTGCTCTGAACTGGAGGCTATGAGTCCTGAGTCAGGTTCAGGAAACACTTCCAGCTGTCCTTGAGGGCCTGCCCTCTGCAAAGCCTCTGCTTAGCAGAAGGGTACCGCATCTTATCTGAAAAGAGGAAAACCAAGATTGTCACCACCTAAAGTTTCCTTGGGTATTTAGCCAGGATCAATGAGTTACCAATCAGGTTAGCTATGATACGGAGTATTTTGAATATCAACATCATTCACCTAACTCTCCACCCTGCAGTTAAAAAAGCAAGGATAAAGAATAAATAAGCACACCATTAAGCTAATGAGACCCATATGCTTGTGCAGTCAAATAAAAGTGAATATATTGAAGAGCCAAAAAGCCGATGAATGAACCACAACAGACATCCTGAAATCATGTTTAAAATGCAAATATTGATATTTCTCACACTTTTTTCCCTTATGTAAATCACATCTAAATAAGGCATCTGGTAGAAGAGAACATATTTTTGCCTTTGAGCTCACACTCAAATGAAGCAAATCTAACTTGAGAGAATACCTACAGGCTGCTACAATTACTGGAGACTGCAGACAGTTGGGGAGTCACAAGACTTGCTATTGTGATGGAAGCTGAGCCTGAAAGTAATTTATATCCAGATCTGCACAAATTCATCTGAGATTTTTTTCCCTAAAAATGCAAGCCACACAACTGTCTCCTGGGACAAAACTGCAAATGTGAGATTTTGGGAATTCAGAAATAGTTGCAGTCAGAAAACACTTTAATACCAGAGAAATTATCTTTTTTATTCTGTTTCACTACAATGTTGCTTATACAGAAGAAGGAAAAAAAAAAAACCAAAACAAACCAAAACACCACCACCACTACCCCCATTAGCTTTTATGAGATTGACATTACTTTTTCAGGGAAGAGTTTTCCTTCCATTGCTGAAGGTCTGGGCTACTTATTGCTAAGCTCTTCCTCTTCTAGCTGCTGCTGTCACTGGCATTTATTGCTTTGCAGGTGTGCCAAATCAGCCCACCTTTCTCCGCCAGTGATGTCATTTGACTGGGCAAATTATGTCTTATAAATACTGCTGGCAGAGGGCTATGAGTTTCAGGCTACCCTCCAGGGAAAATATGCTAAAATTCCTCTCCTTCCCTTTGAAGGTGCTACTTTGAACTGATGGTACTATGAACTTAATATATGTGGGATGGACCAGCTTTCCTACCTGCTGAGATGTGAGGATGGAGCTTGCTGTTATGCTGACTGTGGTTATTATAGCATGTGCTAAAGTTTATGAGTAAGAGCAAAGTGACTGAATTGTGAATTTGAGGCCAATTCAAAAAGGGTATCAGGGAGGAATCTCTGTGTGGTGGTGGCTGCTTGGGCTGAGGAAGAGGGTTCTTGGTCAATGCTATATTCATATGCTTGTGTAATGGAAGCCACCTTGCCCAGTGATACCAGGGATTGCACCAGGAACTAGCATCAGGTAGTCTTCCGATACATTTTTTGTATCGTGACATTTATGTATCATACCAGGCTTATGTCACATGCCTGGCTCATAGAGGCAAGGGTGTGATACTAACTACTGTTTGGCAGTCAGATGTGTTTTCTTATCTGCTTATTACACATATATTTTTTGCCTTTTGCTGATACTCTTATTTTTCTGACCGTCCTTTCAAGGAACAGAAAGAAGCAATACACCTTTTTCCTTGGCTTCCTTTTGGACCATCTCCCTGAAAGCCAAAAAGCTGTGACTATGTGATTATTTTAGCCTCTCTGAGAGCTAGTGGTCTCTCAGATGGAAGGCTTAAATAGCCAGCAGGTACTGACATACTATCAGAAATGGACACTACCAGACCAAGCTGTGTGTGCCCAATTGATGCACAGTGGAAAAAGATCTAAATGTTTGGAAAATACATTTATGGGTTTTAATGAGGCATAAATTTTCACAAAACACAGTTTCAAACTGGTAGCTGAAAGTTTATAGTCTTTCTCTCTTCACTTGGAAGTGGGAAGGTAGAGCTTAAAAACTAAAATAACAAGAACTCAGCCCAGAATGGAGAAAGAGTGTAGATATACTAGATCTGTGCTAGTTAGTATCAGTAAGGATTTGGCTTTCAGCTTCTACATATTATCTGATTACACAAGGTGGTGGTTGTTGTGGGTTTGGTTTGGTTTTGTTTAATTTCTAGGCCCAGTGTTAAGGGAGTTGACTGCATTGCAACATCTCCAGCTAGAAGCCTGTCAAAAAGCCTGCTGACAAAGGTTTTCTTGTGGTCCATATTAGATCTATAACGTCACTGAAACATAACCTAGCATTTGTGATCAGTGAAGGTGCCCTAAGTGTAACCTAAGTGTTGATTATCTGATGCTTCACCTCCAGCTGTAGCATGGCACTATCATATGCTGGCATCAGCTGACAGACTATTACAAGCCACTGCTGACAATTTCCTTCCCTTACATCATATTGTAAATGCATTAAGGGATCACAACTGTAGCTCATATTTTGTTTAGTAAATGAAAATGCCATTCCAGATACACCAGGACTAAAGCAAAGGCTTCTTTCTTGTTCAAGACTGAGAAGAGCTGTTTTTCCTGTTTCTTCTCAGTAACCAAAAATGTTCAGTTTGGGAGATCATATTAACCATCCTCATGAAGTGCACCATATGTTTTAGTGTTTTTTGATTACTGTAGCCTTTACAATCTCAGCTAAATGTCATACTTGGTGCTTTGTTTTACAGTTATATCTCTCTTTTGGGGAGATCTTAACATTTTTTTCTCTCATCTGTGAAGTATAAAGGAGAACTGCAAATTTACATTATTATGGGCAAACAACAGTTTTGTTTGGAAAACAAACTTTAAACTCGTATTATATCAAGATGCTTTTTATTAAATGCTGTGGTGATGCCACATAACAGTGTAGGATATAAAAGATACTTTTTCTCTCTCTTCAGCAGTGCCTTTTGCATAACCCAAAGCACCGGTTTATTATTTGAAGATAAAGGTCTACACAAAATAAAAAAAGACAATATCAGCTCAGATCTCCACGTCTTTTTAAGATCTCGCTACTAAGAGCTAAGGGTGAATTTAGATCTCGAGCAGACTTTTGATAACTGCTGAAGAACTTGAATCTATTCACAGTTTTCTCCCACTCCTCAAACCCACACATGCTTTCTGCAAAGTGCTTTGCGCACAGATATGCCTCGTTAAAAAAAAAAAATCTTAAATAACAGTAAGCTTAAATTTAGCCCTTCTGAACTTCATGCAGAGAGAAAATTCTCTGGAAAACTTCTAAATGTGAGGCAATGCCTGGACGCAAGGATGGAAATGTGACTTTCTGTGCCACAGGGTTTGCTCTGGAGGCTTTCTGAACTGTACCCAAGCACTGGTGAAACATCACAACTCCCCAGGAAGATAAATAAGGGATTGACTGCACCTTGCGTGCAGCACCTCAGGGTGAAATTCAGCAGTGGCATGACTGAAGGTGAGCCAGAGCTGCCCACGCTGCACTGGCCACCAGCTTGGCCTGTGCAAAGTGCTGAGGAGCAGCAGCTGCTCTTGGCCCAAATGTCACAAGGTTTTCTGTTTATGGCAATAATTTCCAGCTATCTTATTTGGTGCTGCTTTATGTGAATGACACTTAAAAGGGAAAACTTCATTATCTTTTCCTATTTCTAGGTGACAAGTGCTTCCTGCTTATGATAGAAGTAGTCAGCGTTGCAGCCTTGGGGAAAATTATTTCTGATTGAAAAAGATGGTCAGAAACAAAAATCTAGACCACCTTGCTCCTCCTCATCTCCCCTCGGTGTTACTGGGGTGTTTCCAACACTTTTTTTCCTCGTGGCCCTGTGGCATTTTAACCTTTGTTAACAACTTCTCCCCAGAGGCTTGGTGGCCTCCCTGAGGGGCTGTCAGCCACATCCAGCACAGGGTAGCCTGGCCCCTCAAGGAGGCCCCTGACGCCCCCCAGCATTGATCTGGACACAAGCAGAAACAAGGAAAAGGGGTTTTTTTTGTGTACATAAACCATAAGTGAAAGCCACTGTGCTGCTCCAAAGGTGTTTCAAAAATAGAGCAACAGTGAGTGGCAGGAGGCAGGAAGGACTGCTGGGGCTCCCCCGGCCCCTCGCCCCACAGCAGGGGTACGCTCCCCCTGCTTCTATTTCTGTTATTTTATACAGAAGGAGTTGTAAGTGCAACTCATTCATCTTGGGAGACTGTGCCCCTGCTTTTTTCCTGGCCTGAAACTCTCCTCTGTGGCCAGAGGCTCGCTGGCTTCTGGCAAACACTCCTCCTCAGGCGGCCCTAGGCTGAGCCTCTGCATTTTCCCTTGTCAGTGAGCTGCTTGCTCCCTTGCCCTGAAGCAAGGCACATCTCCGCGGGTACCCTGCTCCCATGGGATGGCCACCCACACAAACGGGATGGCAACAGAGAGCCCAGTCCCCATCTGGCCACAGGCAGAGGTGCTGGGGAAGGAGAGGCACTCCTGAAAGTGCCCTGTGTCTTGAAGCCTCACCTGATTATCGTGCAACAGGGCCTTTGGCTCCTCCTAATGCCTGGCTTGTATTAAAATCAGGGGTGGGGGAGAATTGAGATCCTCCTTCTTTATTGGCAAGGGTTCCCACAGGCTGCAGGTGTGGACTGCAGTTTTTTCCCTCTCACCTGTGCAAGGGCTAAGCATGGGCCAGCTGTTTCAGAAAAGCCATGAGGCGAGCAGGTAACACAGGTGAGTGGGGCCTTTCTGATGAGCAGCTACCACAGTGCTTTGGTAATCACAGTTTTCAGTTTACAGATCTCATCTTAACAACGACAAAAAAAACAACAAACCAAACAAAAAAAAAAAACACACCAAAAAAAAGGGGGGGGGGGGGGGCGGGCAGGAGGCAAAAAACCTCTCTTCTGTGACCCTTCCTTTTCCCTGCAAAGGTGCATGGCTTACACTGCACCAGAGTGGGAACTGTGGGCAGCTGGGCAGCAGACAGCCCACTGCTGTCTGAAAACTTCTTCATAGCAACACTTCCCCACAAACTGTAATGTGTTGAAAAAACAGACCAGGCAGCTGCAGGTCAGACCTTTGCTGTAGAGAGGGTTTTTTTCTATTTATTTTTTTTATTCTGATGGTTATAAAAATAATGGGCCACATTTTTCATTCTCTCTGGCATTGTTAAGGAGAAACAGGGATATAGGGATATCCCTAAACAGTTTACATCTGTGTTCTGAATCTTGAAGAAAACACCCAGCCAAATTTCAGGAGAGAAACTGGAGACAGCTGTGAAAGGGGCGTTGCTGCTGTTTGTTTTATAGGGTCATCTATTCCCTTCAGTAGTAACAGGAGAACTATGTCCAAGTCAATCATGAGCTGGCCTTTGAGTGTGAACTAACCAGGGCCACATACTATTACAGCCTTGTTACTTTTCTATGCAGTATCATCCATAAATTCAGCAAAGAAGTATGTGCTGTATGTGGATGCCTATTCCACAGGTCCAGCTCCAAAGCTGCAGTTTCAGCTACAGTGGAAAAAACAGGAAAAGGAAACATCTCAGCTGGATTTCCAGAGCAGGTAACATTGGGACTACTTTTTAACTTTGAACTGAGATGATTTTGTGTGAACTAGGTATATTTGTGCAGGATGACTTCTCCAAATAATCCATGTGGGGCTCATGAGATGGTTTTGCTAAGAACTTGGCTAGCCGCATGCCTGCGTTGCCCAACAACAGGAATTTTTTTGCCTCACTAGATGATAACTTTCACATGTTGGAGATCCATGGCAGTAGAAGTCAGTACTAACCAGCTCACATGGCCTTCAGCTTTCCAAGATTCAATCATCAGGTATCCAGGCTGATTCAAGTTTTCATTCGCTCCACACCTTATCCAATTTGGGAAGCCTCTAATATGAGGCCTTGGTCCTGGCTGGAGGAGAGATATTGTCTGCTAGCACTTGGTGACAGTCACCCATTTCCCTAGAGCAATCAAAACACAATTTTACCTGCTTGAATCATTTGCATTTATAAAACAAGCAAGGAAATCAGCAACGACAATTGCATACTAAATAACACTAGGTTAGTTTCTAACCCAACTGGTTTATTTTAAGAGAAGGCTAGTGGAAAAGGTGTTGAAGGCCTGAGGTTGATGCTTTTACTAGAGAACCGCTTGGGGAGGGGCAGAAAATTAGTATTCTGGTGGTGGCCACTACTGCCCGGTGGGATCAAGAGACAGATTTAGTGTTAAAACCAGAAGCCGTTGTCATATCTGCCCTTGCATTGGTGTGTTACTGGAGGGCAGAGCCAGGCAGGGTGGCACAGCTCTGCCAGCCTTGTGGCTGGATCCACACCCAGACTAGGGCAGGTTTTCACATGCTTTAATGATAATGGCTTGTAATAGCCGCTGAAAGGTATTATGGCAAGCAATTGTTTCTTGCCATACCGTTTCAGGATGAAGACACAATCTTCCCATTTTGGGTTGATAATGGAGTGTGCTATGGGGATGATGAGATTGCAACTGAAATCTAGGTGGGAATATTCAAGTCCAGAATGAAATCTTTAGGAAATTACTTTATAGCTTGGAAGGGAAAGGAGGGGAATTCACATAGGCTGGTACATATGAAAAGCACAAAGAACTAACATCATGGGCATAGCACTGAACCCCAGATTTCACAAGAGCAGAAATATGAGTGCACAAGAACATGCCTGCAGGGCTGTTCATGCCATGGCAAACACATATGTGGCATTTTGGGGGAGTTCTGTGGTGTGGGCAAAGACACTGACTCCTGATAGCTACAGGACGCTGCAGGAGATGGATACATGCTCATCTTGGATGCAAATGCAGGAACTGTTCATTTTTAGGTGATCATACAAATATGAGCCACCACACTGCTGTGAGCAGAAAGGGAAAAACTCCTGGCAGTACAAGATGAGCAGGTAAAATTCAGGAGTTGGGAGGTATGTCAATTAAATATCTAAGTAAAGGAATGACAGAAGATACAATTTACTTCAGCTGAAATGCCTGGCAAGTCCTTACTTGCACTGAAAGGGCAAGGGATTAAAAAAAAAAGCCCACACAAACTTAAGGGAGAGCTTAAAGATATCCCCACCACCCTGCCTGGGGCTGGATGCATGTCCCTGCAGCCTCTCCAGTTTCATTCCTTCTCCTTCCTCCTCATTGTTCTGCTTTGAGCACAGACCTGTGGCAGCCCTGCTACCCTGGGAGCACCCTGAGCCCCTGTCCCGTGCCTGAATCCTAACTGGACCTGGAGAAGCAATGGTCCAATGTCAGCAAACAGGGGCCCTTTGCTGCCTTCTGTTTCCTTTGCTCTCAGTCCCTCTCCTGGTTTTACTGCCTGTCAGTTGTTCAGTCTCCCTTGGGAGATGCCCTAATCCTTAATTCTTCCTTTGCTCTGAATATCTCTGGGCCATGCCACCTATTTGCCTTGTCAGTAAATCCTCTCTAGACAAAAATGTCTTGTGACATTTATTTGTTCCAAGCACCAATAGGGGATAAAACTGTAAGAGGACTCTAGACTTTGAAAACTGAAGTGGCTCTTTACAGGAACAGCAACGGAGGGTGTGCACACCTTCGCGGGGCATTTCAGCCCTGCTCACGGTTCGGCTACTAGGCTTCCCCTTGCTTAATTTCTTCTTGTGACCTGTAGCCTCCTGGCTTTCCCAGTGGTTGCTTTCCTCCATCCTACCTACTGCTACATCCAGCAAGGCTGGGTGCAGTGCTGACAGGTCTCTGCACCCACAGAGAACCCTGCTGACGTTAGCAGAGCTGTATGTGGGTGCAAAAACCCACATAAAAAGAGCCCACACAGAAAGAACCCGTGGGCTCTGGGTTCTAGTTGGCAACCTTAAATATTTGTAATGTTCTGCTGAAATGACTTTTCAATACTGTTATCCTTTCCAAATTAAGAACATGTTTCAGAATCGTAACGCAAAGCATTACTCGTGGGTAGCTTCACATGATGCAGCACGTTGGTGGACATTCTTATCTTGGGTGTTTGTCTTGTTTTGTTTACAACCTGTACGCAATTTGCTGCAGCAAACCTGAAGTGGATTTTAACAGTCAGCATTAGTCAGCTCATCCACCACAAAAAGAGATGGAGCTTCATCTGTTTTTTGAAAACTTTTGAAGTCAATACTGAACACTTTCAAAAAAGAAAACAACAAAAAGCAACTTGTTGTTTCAACTGCATCCTCAACTTCCTCTCTCTCAAAATGTCCAGGTACAGAAGATCCCATGAGAGGAACTGGGATGGCCAGAAGGAAATGGGAGATGCCAACAGAGGTGACCGGGGAACACTGTAACTCCACCTGCTCACTGCACATCTGCATGGATGTCAGATTTCAGCATTATCAGAAATCAGTCCAAACTAAAATGGGTCTGACATGCTTAGCAGGGGGTTCTGGGGAACTTTACATGTGACAAAAATGAAGGTAACAAGCCCTGGAAGAGGGCATGTTGTACCTGTTGCTACAGCTGTGGGTTAAAGGAAGAGCTCACCTTGGCAGAGGATGTCTCAGTAACCTTTGCAGTCTGAAAGTTCATCAGTGAGGTGACATCTGCTGGCATCAGAGCACTGATTTCTGAGAGCCATGCTTTCCATCATGTACTTACTGATGGTGAAAAAGCTTGAGAACAAGGAACAGTTTCAAGTCAGATTCCCAGATAAAGATAATTTTCCTGCCATTTTTCTTGAAGAGGCCTCTGATCTTAGATTTTGGTACATTTCTCAGGCACCTGCAGTAAAATGTCAGAATCTGAAAGAAAACCTTATGAAATGCAGCCTGTAAGTGCTCTTGGTTTGTCAGTACATTAAATTAACAGTCACTGTCAGGCACATTTGCCTCTTACTCAAAGAATTATGCTTTACTCTGTTTCACATGTGCAACTTTATTTCCTCCAAGGGCACTGAATGGGTACAGCAGAGTACTCCATTTGACCAAATATGTTCAGAAAAAACTGGCTGATGATAAAGAAAGGGTGATGCTGTTTTCCTCCTAAACTGTCCAAGTAGGTAATTCTCACACTGCATTCATCCAGCACTGCAGGAATCTTCTCTTGTAAGCTGTTTCCTTAACTTTGCATGTAAGCGTTCAACCATGCAGGTCACCGCAAATCGTTGTGAGTCCTGGTTATCAGAAATCTCTAGAACAGTACGAGCTTTTCTCCACTGGGTTCAGCATAGACATACATTGCAATTGATTTGTTTGGATTGGGCTAGTCTATAAATTGTGCAATTTGTCTCTCATTTGAAATGTGTTAGAATATTGACTCTCTGGTATTTCAAAGCAGCAACATCTGCTAAAAGCTTTTTCCTATATGAGCTGTACATTTTTGCGTTTCTTAACTGTACATTGCAGTAAGAGGCATGTAGTAAGTAAGTAACAATGGCCTGACTTTGGGCAAGTAGGCATTATTTTCTGACGCTTTGTGGCACCTTTGCAAATTCTGAAAAAACCATGGTTGGATAAGGACATATGAGGAAATATTTCAGTCTGAGTCTGCCCACATTTGAACAGTTGTTCAGCTCTGCTCTGTGGTTATTCAACCAGAGTAGCATTGTTTTAAAGTGGGAATGCTATAGCCATATAGAAGAGTCACAGAAATGTGGTGAAAGAGTTGCTACAATTTACAGCGGCAGAAAAATGGGGGAGAGGACACTGGTGGTGTGGTTCCCGCTGGCCTGCAATCAGGAAATTATTGCTTAGGAAACACTAAAGACTTTTTTTTTTTTTTTTTTTTTTTGTGTTAGCTCTGGATTTTTAAAATGTCGCACCTTCTGTCCTCTGATTTGGTTCCTTTTCTTTGCGGCTTTTACTTTGAAAAGCTCCGGTTGCTTCAAAGGGGGTCAAGTTCTCTAGGATTAACTACAGAAGGTACAGAGGCTTCTCTATGTGTTCTGGTTTCCTGCCTGCCTCTTGGGAGCAGGCAGTGCTATGCCTTTCCCCTTTGGTGCCCAATGCAGAGCTCAGAGTTTCAGGAGTGCTGGAGATGCTAAAAATAATAATAAAAAAAAAATATGGCTGAATTAAAGTCCAAAAGAACGTTTTTCTTCCTTAAGTCAGACTTCCAAAGAGTTAGTTTTGCTTTCCAAAGCTAGTCCCCGAGTGGGTATGTGCTAATCCCACCAACGACGATGGCTGCTCTGTATCCTTGTGTGGATTCACACGACCTGCCTTATCCTTTCAGTTCCCAAACAACTTTTTTTGTCAGTTTTCTTTCATTCAGAAATGATGGATATTTCCATTTAGCCTCACTTCCTGAAATCTTGGATGTATTAGTTCTTCAGTGTCACTTGAATTCAAAGCAAAGTATTTGAAGTGATCTTATGATGTTAATATTACCCTGTTTCTGAGCCATATTTCTACTCAGACAAATTGCGTGAAAGCACTGCCTGAGGACAGGCCACCAGCATGACTCCAACTTTCAACTTAGGTTTAGGACTTCCTGGGTTTATCCAGGTGAGTGGTGGTGTGGTGAGGTGCAGCAGAGCTGAGCTGGCAGGTTAACAGCTGTTTTTCTGTACTCTGCTGAGGAGTTTCTATACTCTACAGTAAGATCCTATGGAGCTCTGTTGTGTCCGTTACTGCTTTTTTTACACTAATACATAGAAGAATGAATTGGTTTGTCCTACTAGTACTTCAGGAGTTCATTGGCAGAGCAGGGTACAGCTGCTCCCTGTGCCACAGTTGCCCACCCTGACAGTGCCGTTGCTCTTGTTCAGCTCAAACCTCAGTTGCTGGACACAAGACTGAGATGCTGTGTATGACTTCCCCACACCTCTCCCCCTGTAAAGGTGCACCAACAAATACTGAGTCTGTGGTCATGTTTCTGCCTGAAGTCTCTCCCCACCTCTACACGTTCAGCTCTGGGCATAGCAAGGGCATTGGAAATGCTGTTGTATGACCATTAAGAAGGATTTTTCACTTCTGTCTTTAATGGGTCTGTCAGGACCTCCTGCTGCCTCTGCCTGTGTTGGTTGTGTTGGTGGAGCAAAACTGGTGATAACAGTTACTGGGTGTTTCAGGCAGAGGAAACCTCATGTTGAAGATCTAACTTGGGGGTGCAGCTTGCACTCCCCTCTTAGATCTGAGGAAGGATTTGTGTACCTGAAAGCTTCTCAAGTATTTTCCATGTGCATCAATTTAGGTAATGAGGGATTTTATCCCTACCCACAGGCTTTGTCTTGTGAGACTGTCATGGCTTTAACAGTAAAACCTGCTGGAGTGATTACAGGAGTCTCCTCTAATTCCTGTTTTGGTTTCATCACAGTCCTGGGGCTGACTCTGTTGACTTCTCCTGGTCTTTCTCAAACACATGTGACTACCCGGGGGTGTGGAGCTGGCAGATGTGGGCTCACTCCCAGCTCAGCCACAAGCCCAGTACAAAGCCCAGATGAAGCATCACATCTGGCTCTGCTGCTTCCCATCTGCTCGTGGCACAGCTGGGTGACAGCAAGTGGCACTCACGGGCTGTCACCAGATGATTTAAGGAGACTGTAAACTCCACCTTCAGAGCAGCAGCGCTCACATTGCATCTTCACAGGCAGAGAGACATCAGTCCTCTGCTTTCTATGCTTTCTTTTTTTCTTCAGATGAAATTCAAGACTCTGTAGAATCATTTTTGGAGGGTTAATTGTCTCCTCACACAATAAAGAGCATTTTTCTCTCTGGCTAAAGTTACACAAGAATTTTATATAGTTGCTTTAGCCCTGAGGGTGTCCAGCAGTGACTGACAGCAAATCCTCTCCCCGCACAGACTGCAACATCACACAATAAGACAGTCCCACTTCCCCAAGCTTTGGTTGTGTCAGAGATAACCACAGTATTCAGAAATGGAATTTTTTACACTGCTACTTCCCCATAATTGTATGCACATTTTGTCTGTGCAGATTTCAAACTTGCCTGTGAATGGGAGCTGCTGAGCACCAGAGCAGTCCACAATTTTTCTTCTATAATGTTGCATTTTTACTGTCAGACTGGGCTGAGCTGTGTTTGCTGAAAGGAGGAGAGTGCAGCAGGAGGAGGACACAATGAAGAACCTCTCCTCCAGGGTGGCAGTGACAGGAGATGATCTTTCCATAATAAGGTGACTGAGGACTGCCGAGAGCCACCACCTCTGACTGCAGCAGTAGATGCTACTCCATCCCTTGGCTGCTCAGAGAGGCAAAGCTGGCAGCAAGACCATGGCTGCTCTGCTACATCCATGAGCCAGTTGCTCTGGGCAGCTGTCCGCACTGCCTGTGCTAGAGGCAGGCAGGAGCTTTTTGCTGAGGGCTAAATCTGGCAGCTTTGGCAGGGCAGAGTGCTGTGCTTTTGTGGCCCTCCCCAGGCAGGCTTGGGCAGAGCTGTCCTCTCCCGACAGCTTTGGTGGGCATCAGACAGGATGAGCAGTGAGGCCTGGGCGTGTGGGGGTCTTTGGTCGGTCCCTTCCTCCTGTAACTCAATGCCCAAGAAGATGAGGAGCTCTGCAGTGTGGAAACAGCCCCAGCTGGGGCTCCCTGTGCTGCCTGCCCCAGGGGCTTGTTGGGGAGGTTCAGGGCTGGCCCTACAGGCTGGCTAAGGGCTGGAAATGGCTTGGGCTGAAGGGGCAGAAACGCAGAGGGGAGCCGAGCCTGGTGCCCCAAAAGGAGGGCCCAGAGCTCCCATCCAGGCCGAGGCAGGCTGGCCTGGACCCAGCCGGGGCGCTGGAGCGAGCCTCCTGCGCTTGCAAGCATGTCCCTGCTGCCGGGCGGGGAGAAGGCACCCTGGGTTATTCTTAAGACCCTCTGAGGGATGTTTTCTCGATGACATAGTGCTGCAGTGACTTTGTTCTTCCCAGGGACTTGCCTCTAATTTATACCAGGATGAGTTTCTAGAAACAGTCTCTGTTGTCATATTGGACCCTCTCGATGTAAAGATTAGGATCAAAATCATGAAATGCTTCAGTGGCGGCTTACTGGGAGGTAAGCTGGGGGCCGCATGGATCTCAGGAAGCAGGAGTGTCGGGTGAAAAGAAAATTAAAAGCAATTCATGTGATTTTGAAGCCACCTTTGATTGTCTGAGTGGGCTTAATACGGGCAGACCCGGGAGGGGAGGCACCTCTGCCCCACGGCGGGCACAGGGCTCGGTTTTCACCCCCACTTTTTTGTCCCCCCCAATCGCAATTTTGGTTGCAAACCCCAGGAAACAGGATGCAGGCTCTTCTCCTCCACGTGAGCGTTATAAAACAGCCGATCTCATTGTTTCAGTATGTACAGCCCCGCTCCTCGGGCTCCCCGGGGCGGCGGGCGCTCTCCTCCCGCCCGGCCCGCGGGGCTGCCGCTGGCCGCGGTGCGGAGCGCGGGTGCGGAGCGCCGGGGCCGCAGCAGCCCCCGGTGTCAGGTTAGCCAAACACCCCGCGCCGTCGGTCAGCCCCGCCGCGGCTTTCCGGCCCCTCCCTCCGCCTCCCGGGGTCCCCTTGCCCCTTCCCCCGCGGAGCGGAGCGGAGCAGCGCGGCGTGGCGCGGTAAGTGCAGCGGCGGCGGAGCGGCGGGGGAGGGCGGGAGCAGAGCAGCCCCCTGCGCCCCGTTCCGCGGAGGTGCCGCGCTGAACCGCCCCGCGGAGCCCAGCGGTAGGTCCCGGGACGGCGGCCCGTCCCGGGCGGAGCGGAGGCGGCTGCAGCCCCTCGGTGCGGTGACACGGTCCAAAGCCCTTTCGCGGCTACTGGGACAAATATGTAAATATTTCCTTACGTTGTTCCTCTTCTCGCTCTCCTTTTCTTTTTTTATTTCTCTCTCTCTCTTTTTTTTTTCCCTGAAAGTGGCACATTGTCAAAGAAAAAAGTTGCTGTAGATGTTTCAGAGCTGTTGCTTTATTGAAAACAACTCCCTGGGTGGAGGCAAGAGCAGCCTGCGGTTCGGTGGGAGTGTTTGCAAATCAAATGTCGTTTGGAGGTGGGGGGAAATCTGGCAAAATTGTTCCATAAACGTGTTCTCCAAGTTGTGCAGGCTTGCTCGCCTCGTGTGAGCTTAAGCGAAAACCAACGGGAAGTTTGAAAGGAAGAGGAGAAAGTACATGGGATAAGTAAGGAAAGTGCTTTCTGCCTGCTTTTGCTGGGCAGCTTGGATTTCTGGAGTGAGCAGCGATGGGTGCAAACACTCACCAGCTGCCTCCCTGGCAGAGTGGACCAGGGGGCTGTGTCAGAGATTTCGGGGACTAGTCTTGCAGGATTGCTGGAGAAGTCCACACCCGGGCAGCAGAATCGCTCATGGTGTGCTGAGGGCTTGAGAGGGAGCCAGCCTGCCCTCTGCCCACTCGCCTCCCCTCGCCTTATCTATTCCCCTTGTTACTCAGAGACTTGTGCTGGAGCCCGTCTGTCCGCCCAGAGCTGAGCCACCCGGGGGGAGCAAGGCCAGAGGAGGTGAAGTTGGGTGCAGGGACTGTACCACCTGCAGGAAGGTGCTTTGAGCTTACTGGTACCACACTGGCATCGAGCTTTTTCTCTAAGCGTTTGGTACTGACAGAGAAGATGTTACTGCTGAGTTGTATCAGTACTGCGTTTTGTTTCTTTGCACCGATTGGCGATGAGTAGAAGGGTGGTACTTGAGGGTGTAGCTGTTCCTCTGGTTTTCTAACAGATCATCAGCCCCTGAATTCTCTCCGTTACTGCTCCCCCTCACGGGACATCTCTGTTTTAGGCATCCTTGTCCTTTTGGTTGCAGAGGGAAGCTATGGGCGCATCCCCTAAAATAAACATGGCTGTATTTATAACTTGGTTAAACTGTCATTTAATAAACAAAAGCTACAGGTTATGGTATACAGACAATGGGTGTAAAGTTATCTGAGAAAGATACAGCTTTCTAGACATAAACCACCCATATTAGTGGAATGGATGAAACCATTTTTGATATGAAAGATTTTTCCCTAATAGCAGAATGGGGCCTATAGAGGCCAAAAAGGGTCTTTTAACTGCTTCTTTTCGCAAAGAGAGTCAGCTGGACTTTCAAAATCACTTTGAAGACAGTTACACCAGCACTGATAGAGCTGGTGTTGGCGTAAAAATATCATCTAAAAATCACACCCTTAAACGGCATTACTGTGTTGGCAAACCTTTTCCATTGCTGCCTTGTTCTTCAACAGACATGTTAGTTTAATTGTATCCATGTATTCTGTCTCAGAGGCAAGGCTCTAAGCAGGATTTATTGAATGTAGTGTGTTGGCTGGAGCTTTACCTTCCCCAGTAAAGACAAGCAGCTGATGGCAAAGCAGCTGAGGCCATTGGTCCTGGTAGCTCCTCAGGGATCCCACTTTTGTGGGACTACTGGTCTGAACATACTGCAGTAAGATGCTTTTCAAGCTTTACTGGGATAAATAATAGGTAAACACTAGCCCTGCAGCATATTTAAGTACTAGGAAAAGTGTTTTTCTTATAATTCAATTTGATTCCAGTGGTTGGAGAGATCTCTCACTCTTTTCCTTCCATCCAGCCATTTTACCACCTTTTCAATTGCATTAGGTGGTAATTTGGCATTGTATACTTTCCAAATACTTTCTGATCTACTTGAAGCTGGAAGAAGTAATCTTTATGCAGTTCTGTGCACTAAGTGGTAGGTAGCTTTTCAGGGGTGATGATGGACAGTGAGTCACGGTGCTTGGTGGCATAAAGGTGACATTCCAGTGCCATCAGCACCTTCTCTCCTGCTCTGGCATGCAGCATGGGAGAGCAACAACAACCCATGTACCTGAGGCTGGTTGTGTGAGCATAGGTGAGGGTCAGTTGGCCCACTGGAAAAGGCCTGTGAGCGTGCAGGAGTCTGTACCAGTGGCATGAGTGTAGCTTTACTCCTGCATATGCACAAGATGAAGCCCACCAGCCATCCCAGACTGGCTTTTGGCTCTGGTGGTAGATTGCTACAGAGCACTAGTGCAGTGAGAAGTGGCATCTGCTCAACTGCTATCTCTCTGGTTGGTATTGAGGCCTGTTATTACATATCTCAGAAATAATTTGCTTTGCTGGACAGTTCCTCAACAAGTGGGACAGTGCTGGGGGATTTCCATGCTGTCAGCCCTGTAGGTGCCTGTTCCTCTGGATTTGCAGGACCAAAGAGTAATTACATCCTATCTACAAGCTGTGACCTTCTTTCACTCCATGTTAAAAATTATGCTTTTTTGCGCCTTTTGTGTGTGTGCTGGAACCTCTAAGGACTCCTGTGGCTCTCATTGCTATAGTGTCTGGTATCTCCTCTCAGTTCTCAAAGCCTGCATGGAGACTATCGGGTATGGAGGGTACCGTGACTGTCCTTCCTCATCATTCTTGCGCCTTTAGATTTTCCATCCTGTGTAAACCAAACCAAACCTACTGCCAACCACGCCTTTCACAGCTGCCTTCTTTCCTTTATTCTGGGAGATGACAAATGTTTACAATGTTGGTCTTCTCTTTCAAGCTGTTCTTTGGAAATTTTTCCATGCCTGGGAGTTTCTTCCCCTAGTTTATGGGTAAGAGGTGGGATTTAACTGCTTCTGGCAAAACCAGAAGTGTCCCTTAAATTATCCAGAGATTTCTATGGTTGCTGAAAGACTTACAGCGGGGCACATGCTTTCCTACAGCTGCCTTCTAGCTTTTCAGCAGAAGAAACCAGACTGCTGCTAGCTGGCTCACCAGTGCCGGGGCTGCTTGTCTCTTTCTTCCATGAGCCTTTGACCTTGGGACAGCCATGATCTCAGGTGGCCTCATGCTGCCCCAGGCAAGGGCTGCGCCTGCTGGGAGCTCCCCTTTCTCCTCTGTCCCAGGGCTGAACTGCACTGAGGTGTTTCTAGTTCTAAGTTACATGCAGATCCCTAGTGGTGGAAAGAACCTTGACTCTTAATTATTCTGCTTCTTGTCTCCTCTTAGATGTACCAACAGCCCATGTGTTTAAAATAAAGCTCTGATACAGAGATATGGTATCATGCATTCGCTTTTGTTTAGCTTTCCTCCTCATTCTCTTGCATTAGAAATTTGGATTTCCTTCCAGCTCATTGGCATAATATTAACCTTCCTTTCTGCTGGGAGTGACACGTTGCCTTTAATACAGGGGTCTGGATTTAATATCCCAAGAGGTCCTTTTCCAATTTCATGTTCATATAGATCAGGAGCTAAAAGAAGAGACTCCTGAAAGGAGCTTTCCAAAAAGTGGCTTGTTTTCTTCTGCTTACATTATTGCAGTCTTTGTGCAAGAAATCAAACTGTTGAAACAAACATATATCCCACTTGGATATGAAGAAATTGCAGCTCACTTGTGGCCTGGATCCACTCCTTCTTCTGTTGAACATAATTAGAGCAAGACCAGACCCTTTGAGTTACCATTGAATTCTTGTGTGTTACAAACCTAATATATTATTCATGAAAATGAAGTTGTGTTAATTACATCTCCTGGTCTGCTTTAAGGCATACATACATGTCTGTCTTGTTTGCTAATTAACTCTGTGGATTGAATCCAAAATCAGGGGGAAGTTTAAGCACTGTCACTGATCCACACATGCAGCTCTCCCTGACTTCATTGTCCAGATGTGACCTCCAAGCTTCCCGCGTAGGGGAGGCTGTGGAAGTAAATGCTTGACCGGGAGATGTCACTGACTTTTTTAGCTGGGTGCACTAGAGCCTGTGGCTTTCATCAGTGTGGTCTCATTTTTATGAATGAAGGCAGGCAATGACTGCCGAGCTGTCCAAACCAGTGCCAGGAATCCGGTATTGTAGAGACGTGGGTGGAGACAGGAGCGTGGGAAGTGCTTCTGCGCCAGCGGTCCCACCGTGGTACAACTGTGTGGGCTGCCTCAGGCACGATGGACAGCAACCCTGCTTCTGCGGTCTGGAGGTGGTCTGGGCTCAGGGGACACCGGAGAGACGAAGTCATGAAGAAGCGTGTCACATGCTCCTTTTTGTGAAGTAAAGGCTTAAAAAGTGTCCCTTCTCACCTCACAGGCTCTTTACTGCCTATTTCAGTAGGAATTTATTTTTCTTTTTTCATCCTTAGCATGAAACTTCTTTTAGTTCAGTTCTGGTTTTAGTTGACTCTATTCAGTGAACACACCTGGGAGACAAGGAGCTCATTTTTTCCTGTATCGATGAAACCTTCTAGCGACTGCTAACCCCTTACACCTGTACATGTATAGTTGAAAAAGGATCTTAACCGAGTTTTGTCTAGACTGGTGGTGGAGGGAGAGAGAAAAAGCAATGCCAGGGGCATGGATACATGACTTTTTGGAAATAGAAAATAAAACCAGCAAAGATTATATCCCCAGCAGAGCTGGCAGAAAGGGTCTTACGGGTGTTCTTAATCTACCTCACTGCAAAGTCAGCCAGGTTAGCTCAAACCACCTTTGTTTTTGACTTAAATTAGCTGAGTCTGCACTAGCACAGTGAATGTTCTCTCTGTCCCTCCTGCCAGACATGCGGTGGGGGACTACCAGCCAGCTGCTGGTCCTCTGCCAACTCCTGCTATAGCCATGTCCAGGAGAGACTGTTGGCGTGTCCCCCGGGCTTTACTGAAATGAGAGCTGAGCTATTTGTCCAATATCAACTTAACCACGTTTGTCAGACAGAATCAGCTTAAGATGTGCCCCTTACACTCACATTCATGCAGTCCTAAATCATTTCAGCTTGGTACCTTATCCCCCAGCTCAGGTCCCATTAACAGTTCTTTCTGGGAAATTTCACAGGTCACTGGTGCTCTGCAGCAGCCATCACAAGTGGGACCAGCTGAACTCCTTCAGGGTGTCTGTGTGGTTCAGATTGAACAGCTTTTTTACCCATGGGGGGACAGACCTGTTCTTTCACCTGAGGATTTGTGAACCATTTAAGATGGTGCTGGATATACATGCATGGACAGAGATTTAGAGGATGCCTATGGGATTTGAATTCCCATTTAAATTAAAAGGCAATCTGTTGTCTGTGTTTCTGTGACAATCCCATTTGAAGTGTTTTATAGAAACAACTTTCTGAGACTTTAGCTTTTCTGCACTGTGCACTGGGATTTGGAGGACAGATTACTTATTAAAAAAAGGAGAAAGAAGAGAGAAGCTGGAAAAGTACTGTTTTGCTGGTGTCATGAGTCTTTAGATAGGAGAGAGATGGAATGCGTTTAAAACTCTGAAGTGTTGTGTAGCCTGAAACCTTTTCATAGGAGAATGCTACTTTAAATATATGTCTGGAATGGGAAAAAAAAACAACCAACCAACAACCACTTCTGCAAATGATGATTTTTTTTTTAAGAATTAAACCCAACTGTTTAGAAGTGATGAATTATTGTAATATGTGAGCACTGTAAAGTTTCATCTATTCACAGTAGTATTTCAAATGATTTAAAGTTGTTTGTTCAAGGTTTGCTTTTACCATGTCATTAAATGTCATGGATTTGTTCCAGCTGTCCTCCACAAATGTATCACTTTTGATGGATTTTGCATGGGAACAGGCTGCCAGATTTTGTTTTTGATACCAAAGCCCAATTCTATTTTATTTTTAATACAGTTTTGCTGTGCTGAATGTATTGCTGGCATTTAAACGAGTTGGCAGAGAAGATGCTAGCAACTCTCCTGGGCGGAGTTATTGGACTTGGTTTGCACCTTCTGAAACACCTTGAGACTGGGGTCAAGGGTGGGCATCTGTGCAGATACCCAACCTCTCAGACCACTACCAGACAGACCTTTTCCTCTGGTAACGGCTGTGCCAGGCCACTGCCTCCCGTTGCTGTCACTGCCTTTTGGCAGGAGGTAGCAGTCCTATCTGCTGGCTGCATAGTTCACAGGAGCACTTCCTAATTTGCTTTAGGCAAAATCAAGTGGATTATCTCAAGCCACTAATTAGACTATTGAAGATAATCCTGCTGTCTTTTGGGTTTGTCTCTTTCCTTCCTGAAGTGAATTAGAGAGGACTGTGAGAGGCTGCTCCACCAGCCCCATCTGAAGGGAGCTGGGCTGTTGCTGCTCGTGGTAAGGACAGGCAGCTGGAGGTCTCACCAGCACAGCTGCAGCCGAGGAGGGGATAGTCACCACAGCACACTAACAGCCTAATGCAGTCACTGTTGGAGAACATCTTTCTTACTGAGCTGCTGAGGCTTGCCCAGTGGCTTTACCAGGTCTGTCGAGGCGTATTTTTTATTTATTTAATTTTCATAACCAGGACACTTACATTTGGTAGCATGTCATCTTTTCCTATTCTAAACTAATCTGCCTCATGCGTGGTGCCCTGTCATATAATCAGTATAACATCCTGTCTGATGGTCTTGAAAGACTGGGTGTGATTTAATGTATAAAACTTGGATGGCTACTTGGAAAGGATATCATCTGACACTGTACAAAGCAGATCGATTTGAGGGATTACACCTCAGTTCTGAACTGGTAAAGAGTGTAAATGGATCCACTCGGTAAGAGGAACTGAAGAATGCTCTGAAACATTAGTTTGCCTTTAGAGCAAACCCAAAAATGCAATCTGCTTTCAGACATGCTGTTTGGTTCCTGGCGTAGCTGCTTGCATATCCAAAAGGGTATGTCCTGTGCACGTGATTAGCAATCTCTTAATTTTTTATTAAGATTTTTGCATTCTTCTCAAATTGTTGACATAGTACACTATACCCTGGAGTGCTGCAAGTGTCTGAATATTTTAGGATGTGTAAAAGAACAAGAACATGTAATAGTGTCTTTTCAGTCTGGGCAAATAGATTAACTTGAGTGCATCACTTATATTCCCAGGTTTAAATAAAATGAACTAAGATGCTAATAATTAGAAAGGAAACTCCCAGGTATATATTTACTGAAATCTCTCCTGTAAAGCGTGAAAAAATAAATTAGCACTTTATGATGTTTATCAAGAAGATGAAGCATACCCCTAGACCAGACAGTTGCATGTATTTAACTCTAATTCTAGGTTACATTTCTGTAGTTTGAGGTTGCTTATCTCTTGAGGCTAGAAACAGTGTTTTGTTGCATGCTTGTGCAGTGCTAGGCAGTGCGGTGCTCAAACATGCAACCAAGGTTCCACGTGCTGCCCAGTTGTGATAAGTCTTTCCACTGGAAAAAAACCACCCTACAATAGGTGGTGAGGTGTATCAAGCAAGCATGTGTCTGTGTTAATAAAATAGTCTCCAGTGGGTTTCAAATGAAATGTTCCCATTTCTTAAGACTGCTTTCCTAAAACTAACTTCGAGAGACCAAGTAACATCTGCCATCAGTAACATGGTAATGTTTGGGCCCTGGCCCTGAGAGTGCAAAGCACGTGGCATTCATATTAGTCCCTAGGATGGGGTGCAGAGCTAGGTGTTCGCAGGCAGGCACTTGGGCAGGAGCACACCCCCAGATTTGTGTAATAACACAACTGTTTGTTTTTCAATGGCATTTTTTCCTGATGAGTAAATTAAGTAGGTCTTGTTTCCTCATTAAAAGAAAAGCTAAGTTAAAGAAGAAAAATGCTTTCTGCAAATCACATCCTGTTTTCATCTTCATTCAATTAGTACAAATTTTAAGTTGCAGAGTGTCATCCATCTGACCTACCTCCCCTCCCCTCCTTGTTGACCCTGATATTAGAACTATGGGAAAACTTAGACTGTTGGCAAAATGGGTGGAAAATCAAATGTTTAATGTTTTGCTTGAATATTTTGTGGTTTCTCCTGAAATTCTTTGTCTGAAACAAAGGATGTTCTTTGTTCTTTTTTTTTCTGGGGGGGAGGTTGCTTTTTATTTGAAAAAATATGCAATGTCATTGTGGATTGCAGAAGTTCCTACAGAAATGGTATAAGTTCTCTAAAAAAAATATTTTTTTTTAAACCTGGAAAAAAGGAGGACAGTTAGAAACTGCAAAAAAATTGTCTATTTTGATGGTGAAAAATGGTTTGTTGGCAGATTCTTGCAAATACATTTAGAATCAAAATGTTAGTGATTTGGAAAATCTTGAAATAGAGTAATTTCACATGACCCCCTCTTGGAAACTTCTAAGTTTTGCATTCTTTGCTCCAGCACAATTCCCAATGAAGAAATACTTCAAAAAAACAAGATTGTGGATTCTTTTAAAAATGTCATTCCTTGCTTTTTGGGTACTGCACTAAGCTGTATTTATATATCTTAATCTTATCCTGATTTATATGATCAAAATTAAACATTCACGGATTTATTTGGAGTCTGGAAAAGATATGAACTGAACTTCAGGATACACAGTTGCTGCCCTACTGAGCTGGCAGGCTGGGCATGCCCAGGCTCTTCCAGCTGGATGTCGGGCTGCTATAGCAGTGCACTGCCCTCCCTCCTGGGCATCCCAGCCAGAGTCACCTGTCCCCTGGCTGTGCTCCCTGCCCCCCCTCACCGTTTGCAGGCCTGAGGAGCAGCAATGGACACAGGGGATGGGCTGGAGGCAGTGGTCGGTTCCCTCTGCAGAGCTGCAGCTGGGAATGAGGGTGTCCGCAGCCCCCTGGTGTACAGAAAAAAAAGCAAAGCCCTGGGAGCAAGCAATGAGGGGAGGCGGGTGGTGGGGCATGCTTAGTACTTGCAGAGTGCCCAGTACAGGGCCTCTGAGCTCTAAGGGAAGCAGGAAAAAATGGTGGCTTTGTGATGATGTGCGTGGAAGGACATTCTAGTCACTTATCTTCTGCCCTTCCAGCCAGGCTGCCTATTGCTGGGATGCTAGCTTGGGCTGTTAAGTAGCTGCTAGTTGTCACTTGAGGAGTACTCCTTTGTTATTTCAGAATTACTGAGACACTTAATTGGCTGTTCATTAACTGCGTTAGAGAAAAATAAGATCTGATTAATCATCATTTCAGCAAATTATAGCCTGTTCTACAGGCTAATGAAATTAGGCAGTGAAGAGCTGGCTTCCTGCAGTTAGCTGTGACCTGCCCTAGCTGTGCAGCCCTCGCCGCCTGGCCCTGACCTGGAGGGCTTGAGGTGCACAGAAATCAGAGGGGTCACTGACATGAATCAGGGGTGGGAGGCATAGAGTCCCATGTTAATGGGGTGAGGACCACGGAGCACTGCCCAGGGCACAGTGGAGATGATGCCTGTGCCTGGCAGAGGTACAGGTTGTGGCTATAAACGCAGCCAGCCAGCAAGAGAGACGTCTCTTGGCTGCAATTCCTAACCTTTGAGATCACTTCACTTCCTTTTTGTAAGCAATCATCATTATAACTGGTGAAGATCAAATTTCCGAGCTGAGATCTTCAATTCATTGAAGAATAAATATTTTTTCTCTGAAACAGTCATATATAGTACCTTATTTCAAGTGTTACCTTACATGTTGATTTCAAACATAGCTAGTTTATTAAGCGATGCAACAAGGAAGATGCAACTTGCACCTTTGCTTCAGAGTGAAGGTTTGGAGTCTGAAGAAAGGAAAACTCCGCAGATGCAGAATGCAACTGTTAGACATTCCACCCAAGTTATTTGCAGGTGTTACTCACAAAGCCAAGAATTTAAAAAGGAGGTTCCTTACATGGAACTGCTTTGCCGCCTTCTGGCCAAGAGTTGAAGTTCCCCCAAAGCTTTTCTATTTTCTGCCATCTTTGTTTCTTATGTCCTTCCTTTTCCACGATTCCTGACTGTTGCTCCCCTTTAATCTCTTTCAGGGGCCCCTTCCCAGCTGTTTAAAAGCAGCTATAGCTGTTCCCCCCCATCTGCCTAGGGTTGGCAGAGAAAGTAATAGCAACCTCCTGGTTTTTTTTGCCAAGTGGGGCTCCTTCCGCCTCCCTGTGTAATTTGATTTGTCAGTGTTTGAGACTTTGACAATGTTGACATTGGGATTACATGGAATTTGCTTTCAAGAAATTTGGGGAATAGCACAACCATTGACAGCTTGCATTTTACCCTTTTCAAGACCTGAACATTCAGGAAAAGCCTACACCAGATTGGTGCTAGTTGTTAATCACTTGGGCTTTGGTGTGCAGCACTTAGATGGTGGGGCTGGGGTGGGACGAGCAGGAGTGACAGAACGTGAGGACTACTCTACCCCTTCTTCTTTGCACCATGCATGTTTGGCAGCTTCGCAACTGGGTTAATGCTTCCCTGTGCAGTATTTGGGAGCAAGAGGCATTTCCTTCTTCTCGGAAGTGTGCAGTCTTCTCATCATTAAGCATGATTGCATTAAGATGATGCAAATACAAACCAGAAATAGATTAATAACTATAAAAGAGTATTAACAGAAGAATTAATTAAAGACAGTTTAGAGGCTTTTTAGTTTATGTTTTTCATAGTAGTAGAAAGTTTTCCTGTTAGCAGAAGAAACTGCGATTGCTTCTTACTTAGCTGATGGCAACACTAGAGAGGAATGGATGAGTCTTGCAGCTAAACCCATGTAACGTCTTCACTCCCAAGGATCGCTGACCAGATGCCCAGGCTTTGCTGGGTCTCAAGGGGTCACACTGGGCCTTACCAGAGCTGTCTCAGTGGACAGCCATGGTATTGGCCATGGGGAGAGCGATGCCCCCAGCACTGTGGTGGTGGCCCTGAGCAAGGAGGGCTGGCCCATTTGATGTGGGGGCTGTGGTCCCTCTGCACTGGGCACCTGGGGAAAGGGAGAAAAGGGCCTCAGCAGCCAGTGAATCCCCCATCCCAAGGTTTGGTAGGTGGGAACGAGTTGTTTAACAGCCCCATTTGGGTGGAGGAGGCAGCCCCAGTGCTGCTCTGGCTGTACCTTGGTCAGGAGGCTGTAGGCATGGCTTTGAAATGCGAAGCAGCTTCCTTAGACATTGCAGGGGGTAAAAAGTGAATTAACCATATCATAGGCACATGGTACTTCCCTGCTCAGATTACACTACAAAATCTGGGCAGTTCCTAAGATAGAGCTGGAAAAGGGGATTTGGGAGTGTGAGCAGCACTTGGAGCAGAGCACAGCTGACATGGCTGGGAACAAAAGGTGATAGGAAAAGTCACTGCATCTACATTGCTGCATATCCACAGGTCAGCAGAAATCCTTCGTAACTGGACATTTGTTGCAAATTTGCTGGGAGAAGTGTAAAATAACTTTGTTTTAGTGCTGGCTTTGCTTTGTGCCTTGTGTTCTGCTAGTTGCAAAGATTGTATCTGGCTGTGTTTCTCTTTGATTTTGTACTTTGTTTTCCAGATTTGCTTTCTAACTGTTCATCACTCTTGTTAAATATCTTCTGTTTGATGCAGTTTATAGACTTAAGTAGATAGGGGTGGATTTGCTTTGTTAGTTAGACTGCTAAAGCTGTGTCTGCTCTGCTCGTGGACAAAGCTTTTGCAGTACGGATATTTTTTTTTGCAAATACTCCATAAGCAACACATGTGTTTGTGCTATTAGTCAGATCTTCATGGACTGTTTTTTTATGTTCTCCTCAGAAGTGAGCTTCTTACAAAACCCATTATTTTTAATGCTGCTTCTGGCCTTTTGACTGGGAATTCAGAGAGCATTTTACCTCACATACTGAAGCGAAAGTTAGGTTTGTTTTTGTTAATGTAAGTCAAGAAGTAGCAATGATTCACTGTGACAGGCTGAATGTGAGCCATATGAGCTGAGCTGCATAAGCATAAAGGATGATTGTGCTGCAAAATATCTCCAAGTAATTTAGATTTTGACACACTTACCACTTCTCAAGTTGCATTTCCCCCCTCCCCACCACTCTGCCCTTCCCCCACCATCCAGGATCTGATGTGATGGAAAAATATATGCATTGTCTCTGGGAATAGTAATGGTTGGGCTAACAGTGCTATGCTTTTGTGAATTTTATCATAGCAATGTGAGAGCTTCACAAAGAGATTATAATAATTGCATATGTTTACATACATAGTCTTAAATAATGACTTTATGTGCTTAAATAGCTCAGGTTTTAGATTGTAATTCTTATTGCTTAGAGCATGTAAGTGTCATCTACTTCTCTGTTTCCCTAACGGGTTTTGAAATGCACCAGTATATAGTAGTTTTCTGATTTAAGAAGTGTAACTTTTGCATTGAGCCTCTGGAGCACAGCTCACACGCAGCTCCCGGCGCGTGTGACAAGGGTTGCATGTTGGGGAGGACTGCCTGTCCCCGGGAAGCCCAGAGAACCGGGCAGAGTGCCACTTGAGTCCCACTCTTGGGTGGAGGATTTTATTGTGCCATTTTTTTCCAATTAAGCGCTATTGATTTCTTTTGTGCATGTTTTATATTTTTTTTTGTTGTAGACTTTTTTTTTCTTTTAATCTGTGTTTTTTTCTGTATGAATGGTGAATGAAAGCTCTTTTAATGTTGACTCAAATGACACATACTCATAAGCAAGATTTTATGTCCAGCCTTTTTGTTGATTAAACATCTGCATGTCTTAGCATTTGGATGTAGAAAGGAATAGCAAATGGAAGTTCCCTTCTGGCTAGGGTTTCTTACCAGTAAGTGAAAGGCGGGGTCGGGAGCTGTTTGCGTATGTGTGTGAGTGTAATATATTAGTGTAACATCTATAAAATAAGACATACTTTAATGGCTCTTAAACTTGTAGACAGAATTCTGTTCTCTTAGGAAGTATATCATGCAGATACAGCAGATGCATACCAGGGTAAATGAGAACAGAATTTGGTTTTTCAGTGAATCTGTTCTAACCCATTGGCCCAGTCCAAGCCTCCCCCTGAAGTTATTAGAAAGGACCCTGCTGACACTGATGGAAGTGGGGATAAAGCCAGGCATTAAAATGGTCTAGATTGTGACACGCCTTTGCTGTTTAATATTGAATGTGAAGTTTTTAAAGAAACAAAGCAAAAATAATACACTGGATACTATTTTTAAGTCAAAATCCCAGCAAAATGTCTGTCATCAGGTTCCAAACGATTCCTTGCTTCACTTTAACAATGAGCTATCCATTATATGGTCTTAATTTATGGAACGTTAAACAGTTTCTGGCATTACTGTGCCCCTGCAGGAAGAACAGATGGTACTTTTGAATGACTTTTGCTATGGGATAAAATGTTCCAGGTCTTCAACAGATCATATCCATCTGTAAGAAAGGAATAGTATTTGTGTAAATAAACACGGTAGAGTCAAACAACTTGAAATCCTCTACTGAAGGAGAAAACAGTGCCTGTAGGCTGAGGTGGTAGTACGTATTGGAAGGTAACGTGGAAAGCTCTCTCGTCACATTATTTTGAAGTTGCACACTTACTGTTGTTAAACATCCCAAACAGGAAATCTTATATATCAGGAGTTGGAAAACAACGGTCAGTACATAATATGGTCAGTGTATACTGGCAGTAGTCTCTGTATAACAAGACTATGGTACATTTATAATCAGATAGATTGGCTATGTCTTCATCCTGTCTCCATGCAATAAAGTTCTGTCTTCTTTAATTGATAGAGCTTTTGATCTCTGAGAATAGTGTGGGAGCACTGAAAAAGCAAATCCTGACGGTCCTTACCATGTCAATGTATAATGTAGCCCACCCTACAGAGCTGAGCAGAACATCTCCATCATGATACACATCTTGCACCCTGCATAAAGTTAATCTTACAAGTCAAACCAAGGAGGACTGGCACAGTTGTGAGAAGTTGCACCACTTTCCTTCTCCATTCCTCTAAATGACCGGGAACTGCTAGGATGATGGAATCCATCATTTTTCAGAGCTCTGCTGTGATGCTTCCAGTTGGCCTCTCAGGGAACGATTGCTTTCTCCTCACTGGCATCTGCACTTTTGTGGTCCACACTTGGTGAAGGAATATCCCCTTCAGTTTGTCTGTCTTTCTTACAATTCTATAAATTTTGTTCGCATTCCCTGCAGAGTTCTCCTTTGCAAACTGAAAAAATGACAGACTCTTCAGCTTTATCTACCTGAAAACAAGGTAATTAATCATGTAAGGTCCCCGTATGGGGCATAAAGACAAGCTCACATCTAGGGGGTAATCCATCCATCATAAACAGATTATCGGTGATATTAGTTGTCCTCTGAAGTTTTACCCAGCTCTCCATTGACTGTAGAGGAATCTTCATCAGGGAGGTAACTTCTGGAAAACTGAAATTAAACTGAATGTGTGATCTCCAGAGAATTTAAATCCGTGGTCCCCTTTGTTCTACTCTTACTCTTTGTACTTTGAATACCCAAGATCACTGTATCAGCAACTTGCTTTTAGAATGGTCTCTGCAGAGTTGCACTACCTTTATATTACTGGAAATCTGGTGAAAATCTTCCCTCTCCCAGCCTCCAAAATCAGTCAGCTGGGTGTGAATGTCTGACTGGGCTGCCAAAGTGTTTAAAATCATTCTGGGGTGAGGCAAGGTCATGCCACAGGAAGGCTCTCTGCAGGTGCCTCTTTCTGCCGCACCGCTGCACGTTAGCCCAGCCTCGGAGACTGCGTTTGTAGAAGCACCAAGAGGAGAATTTAAGGGAAGACTGGAAAGCTGGAATACTTCTCACTTCACTTTCTTTACTTCCCTTGGTGTTTGGGGTTTTTGCCATGTTTTTGCATGGGTTTTTGGTTTTGTTTTTAATATTAAAAGTTCTGTGATTTTGGGAGACTTCATCTTTAGTGTATTAGTAAATTTGTCATCTTAATTTTTCTTGCCAGTTATGTGCTGGACTGTGCATAACTAGTGTGAAGGAGAAAGCATCAGCTCATTCTTCTGTTATATTAATGATTTCTTTCCCCTTGCTTAAATCAACTTTACAGTTGTAGTATTTATTCAGCTGGAAAATAAAATAACTTCCTCTCCTCCATTTCCAGGAGAAAATTGACCAAAACATATATATATGTCTTTTAATGTACCAAGACCAAACAAAGGGGCCGCACTAGTCAATACCACCTTAGTGGAGTATTGGTCATTGTAATAAAAATCAGATTCAATTTACTGTTTGGTTAGTATGTTCAACAAAAACAAGATGTTGTGAAAGGAAAATAAATATTCTTGTTGTTTAAATTATATGCACCTCTATAAGGTAAAATATAAAAATATTCAATCAGCATTTTATGTTAATGGGAATACCTGCATGTATATAATTCAATGCAAAATAGCACGCTTCTCAGTTGATTGCTTTGGATTATCCCTCCAGCATCAGAGGAATACCTGGGTGCAGCCTGATGTGAAAAGCAAAGTTTACAACACTGTTTTAATTTCCCGAAAAATGTATACAAAAATAGGAGGCTAGCTTACGTTTCAGTATATTTGAAAGGAGCTGCCTTTTTCTTATAAATGTTGGAGAAGTCTGGTTGGTCTTCAGTGGTGACACCTGTTCTCTTCTGGGCAATAGTTAAAGTAAAACTTCCATTTTGTTCCCCATTAAAACAAAGCCAAATTTTGCAATATCAACATTTCTCGATTGCCAAGATTTCTAATTTTGAATGTTCTGCCTTTAGTTGCAGGTTATCATGGGGTGACTTGTATCTGTTGATGATCAGTAACTTAAAATATTCAGGAGAATGGGTTGCATATTTACACAGCAGATCATACTAGCTTCCTGTGGCAATAGAAAATGTAATGTATAACTTACAAAGTAAACAATACTTGCTCTTCGAATATTCATTCTGGTTTGTAGTGTAAATATGGTACAGAACCACAAATCATTATGAACACAAGAACTACAGATGTGCATCTGAGGGCAGAAGTTGTCTAAAATGTATTTAGGCATACAGTTTGAGATTCTGTATGCTATACAGAAAAAAACAGTACTCCTATTACCAGGAAATTATCTTCCCAGTTAAGGTTACACCTTGGACAATTTGGATCTGGTCCAAAGCTACTGAAATCAGTGGAAAAGTTCAGGATCCAGGAAAAGTTCCACATGTGCCGGAGACAAAAGGGTTGTGCACCTTTCTAAGTGAGCAAAAGCATGCCAAAGGAGCATCAGAAATATGCCTATTTCGACGTTTAGATGTCTGTTTATGTTGAAACCTTTCAGCAAGAATTAATACTAGATATTTTCTTTTTATGAGTTTCAAAGAACCAGTCAGTGCTTTCATCTTATGACGGCCTCTAAATAGTTTTAAATCTATTTCAGGTTAATTGTAACTAAATTTTCTGATTGGAAGAGAACAGGTCTTATCACTGAAGAAACAAACCAGACTTTCTCCAACATCTAGTATGATGCCTCCTCTGAAACACTTCTCTAGATTTTAATCTTCAGTAAATGAAGTAGCATTAGTGGCCTTGGCATCTCTTGAAGGATAAATAAGGCTGAAAGCACTATACATCCAGATCCTGTTTGTCTTGTAGGATCCAGATAATCTTCCTGGTCAGCATCATGTTTAGTTGATATAATTTTGTGCTTCAGCAGATACAATAAAAGGTCCCAGGCAGTGTGTGCGTGTTGGGTGCATGGAACGCCATCCTGCTCGTCCCATCACTTCAAGGACTCGCTGGCCACTGAGGAGCAAAACCTTCCTCAGCCTGATGCCCAGCCAGTGAAGTGGAGGACAGTTCACTTTACCGAAGTGGGAGTCACACAGCAACTCTCAACTTCTCTTAGAACTCTTCCCAGTCTTTGAGGATCAGTGAAGAATAAACACAGGGTGGAAGATGGGAGGTATTGCAAGCATAACTTCTATTAGTTACATCTGGTCTTATTGTTGTTTCTGAATGGTAGGCTCTGAGATTAAATAGCAGAGCAGGCATCTTTTTGCATTTTGGTATCCAACAAACCAAATTAATTCCATTATCTTCTATGGAAAGTTTGTGCAGGAACAGTTTTGATTGATGGATTACATCTGTGGCTGCTGACTGATTAGCAGCATGATAGATGTAGCTTCATTTACAGGGATTTGCTTTCATTCATGAGGAAAAATTGAAGGTTTCTTTCCAGCACATTTTTTGCATTAAAACTTTTGAAAGTGCTCTACAAATGGTAGGCTTTGATTTCCATTTGTTTAATGCCTGTGGTAATTAACATTTC
Organism: Falco naumanni; assembly: GCF_017639655.2. Classification (NCBI taxonomy): domain Eukaryota; kingdom Metazoa; phylum Chordata; class Aves; order Falconiformes; family Falconidae; genus Falco; species Falco naumanni. The sequence goes on along the minus strand of NC_054057.1, from coordinate 108,663,017 downwards.
TGTGAGAACATTTTAGCCAAATGTTCTAGTTTTTCCTCCATTAAAATAATAATTTTTTGCTTTAGCTAAAGAATTTAATTGGTTTATGTAATAACCCTGATATGGGATTTCTTTAGTCACCATATGAGAGGAAACTGTTCCTGAGGAATGATCATTGTTGCCTTTTCTGGACTTCATTAATTTATAATTGGCAATATGCCTCATGGTACAAGCAGTCCACTTTCTACAGATACGCTTTTGTCTGCAGTCCATTGTCTCGTGGTGTGGGTGGAGAGAGGACATGTGTGTCAGTGCTGAAATAAATCTGAGTTCCTTCATACCAAAAAAAAATCTGGGCAGATACTCAGCCACACTAATTAGCTGAACGATTTTCAGTGCAAAATTACAGGCCTGTCTTTGTGGAGTTTTTGTGTATCTAAATGTATCTAAATAGAGTTTAGAAACCCTGTCTTCCCTTTATGGCTTATAGAAAACCATAGGATTGGAGAATCAAGAAATGGGGCTGAGCAGCAGCAAAGCAAAAGAGATGACTATTTAGTGATACTGGTACCAGTTTCTGTTGGGAGATGCAGCCACCATTGTATTTTGCACACCTTTGTTTCATCCTGTATCCGTGGTTCTTGTGTGCAGGTTCAGGCACGGACTGGCCTCTGGCAGTAGAGGTCCTACGCAACCTGTCCTGCAGTGAAGCTTGAAGATCTTAGTTCGTGCCAGCCTTACTCTGGATAAGCTTTACAGGTAGAAGTAGTGGTCAGGACAGTTGCTTCTTCTTGTGCTGCTTATTCTTGTTCCTTCCTTCTAACAGAAAGAATCTGTTCAGATAAGAGCCCAGCAAACTCTTGGGATCACTGCTGAGGACAGGCCTAACAAATCTGGGATGATTCCAGCAGTAATAGTGTGCTCAGGGCTGCACAGAGGGCTGAAAATTTTGTAAATAAGAAAATTCTGAGAACAGTTACTGTAACGGAGAAAATATAATCCCAGTGACTCAAGACAGAGATATTTCCTCAGTGTGAGGTGGAGGTGAAGACGACAGCAATGATACCTCCAAAACCTGAGAAGGATCACACTGTGGTGTGCTTGAGATGGATAAATGTGAGCTAGCATTTTATCAACCAGTTATAATAAGCTAGGGAGTCTTCCTTCTTCATTCCGCGCCCCACCCCCACCCACCCCCCCGGTCTTTATCCAGAAGAATAGGGCAGAGAATGCCGTCTCTGTATGGAATAAAGACAGGGATGGCCTTGTGTGCTGTCTCTAAGTGTAATTTGTTTAAGAGCCAAAGCACAGGCAGGACAGTGGGTGTGCAGAAGTTCACCTGCTGTCGTGCAAGTTGCAGCTAGGTGCATTCTGCAGCTGGGAGAGCGGAACGTGTATTTTCTCAGCTGTGGAGCAGAGTACAGCTAATGAAAGGAGTTGGTTTGTTGCTACAGTTGGTTGCTGACAGCACATTTACTCTCTTGAGGGACAGATTTGGATCCTGTTGAGTCATAAAGGAAAAGAGTTTGATCTTGGGTCCTTCTGGGGATTTTGCTACACTGTGAAAAATCATTGTGCCTTTTGAGGGGAACATGTCAAGATTCACAGTACTCCTAGAGAAATCCTGATTGTAGAGAGCAACTCTGTGTGTTGTGGATCAAAAGAGGTACGTTGACAGAGCTCTCTATAAAAGTTGTGGAGGAACTGTGAACCAAATTAGTAAGATACTATAAAATGTTCACTGCACAATACGTGTTATTTTCACACTGTCAGCAGATAGAATTTCACTATTAATCATGATAATGACAAGGTCAGGACACATTTACTGAAAAATTATTTACTACACACTTACTGTATTGACATTTTGTTTTGACAGTCATTTGGAATTAATTGGCAGACTGAAGCAAACCCCTCCAAGTTACTCTGGAGAGCCTCAAGTCAAATTCTTCAGTCCTGAGGTTGAAGTTCAGGCGATACAGGAACCACCCCTCCTCTGACTGGTGAGCAGCTTTGCCTCACAGGTAGGCTGTGGAAAACTGTGTAGCCATTCCCTTCAGTCTTCCTTCAATGCAAACAGTCATTATTTATTTCCAGATTGGCACATGGCAGTGCACAGGGCAGTAAAGGCCACTTGCTAAGCTGCCAGTTAAATAGTAGGCTTTCTTTTTGCCTAATTCGTATTTTGAGGTGGGGGTGGGGGAATTTTCATTTTCAACTGCTCCAACAAGGCTGCCTGAAATAGATAGTACCCAGATGTGCTTCTCTTTAATGCCCAGATGCTTTAACCGGCATGTTTCCCCACAAAAGGAGATGATCTGTGTTACTTACTGTCGCTGCTGAGGTGTTTGAAGTGCTGGCAGGACTCGTGCGCAGTAGAAGTTTGGATTAAGAATACAAATAAACCCAAAGTTTAAATCTGTTGCTTGCAGAAAGTTCTAAGTACTATCGTAGTCATTTCATTGAGGAAAGAAGAAAAGGGGAGGGGGAATCACAGAGGAAGTGGAGATGAGATGCTCAGATTTTGCGTGCCATTGTCCTTGAGTTTGCAGCTTTTTTTTTTCCCCCTTCGTGAGAGTCAGCAGCAGCCCTGCAAATATGTGAACTCTGTAGAACATTGGGAAGGGGTAGAGGACTGGGGTATCCTGGAGGAAGATTAGAGAAAGAAAGTAGAAGAGAGAGAAATGTAATCCAGGACCTTGAAAGGATGCTTTTTGTGGAGCATGGTTATGAGACTGTACAGGGATATGTTCTGCTTGAGTTACTTACGGTTTCTCACCAAAAAGTATCTAAATAATGGGGAGCATTGTGGAAACGGGGGGGTTGTTTCTTCCTGAGAGGGAAGGGAGGAGTGCAGCTCTTTAAATGAGAAAAAATTCTTTCCTTTGCTTATCAGAGCAGCTACCAGTATTGACAGTGTTCACCTAAGCCCAGAGCAGTGAACTGGTGATGGCACCTGGGGCAGGACTGTCACTGAGGCTTTGCTGCCACATCTCCCAAGGCTGTCTCCACATGCATGCAGCTACTTGAGGTGCTGTGGAGCTGAGGGACGCACTCTGCCTGCCTGCTGCCAAAAGAGCTCTCGCTGTGCAAATTAGTTCATAACTTATGAGCTTTGACAAGTTTTTGTTGGCTGTGCCTTGGGAAACGTTTTTTGAGTGGCTGTTGCTGAGTTTGCTTTAATCTTTTCCCAGATTTTTTTGGCTGTCGTGGAAACAGCTGAATTATTTAACCGTGTTTTCGAGCTGCATATATATTCACCTGAAACTTGGTGGTGTTAAAAAAAAAAAAAAGTTTATCAATAACAAACACATTTATTTTCACTAAAAAGAAAGTTAGGCTCCTTCTGCAGCAAAGCTGTATGACCCTGGCTCAGCTGCAAGCACCCGCTGAGCCTCCTGTGCATGGGCACTGCACTTGCATTGTCCTAAGAGAAGCTGAACCTTGGTTTGTCAGAGGCTCCGCAGCAGCGTGCTTGGCGTGTTCCAGCTGCTGCAGTGCCCCCATCCACGCACAGCCCCTTTGCTGAGCCCTCTGTTGCCAGCGTGTCAGAGCTAGGATGAGGACCAGCCACGTGCACTGGGCGGGACAGGGTTTCTGTTTGCCTCCTTTTCCCCATGTGAGTCGTTTCTCTCTCCGTCCTCTGCAGCTGCCATGCTCCCACTGAGTCACTTTGGATCTGCTGCAGTGGCGACTCCCAATGACACAGAATTTCACTGTTCAGTGAGCCAAGTACCTGCCCTGTTATTCTGGGCTGGTCTGGGGTGAGGGGGAGCACTGACACAATAGACCCAAGACATGATTCTCCCCTCCTCAGCTCTGCCCTGATATGCACTTGGAAAAAGGCTCCCTTCACTCTCCAGGACTTCAAAAATGGCTTCAAAAGCTGCACATTCTGGAAGAATGCATCCCAGAGCTGCCTGGTCACTATTGCTAATGCTTGGCTACTTCAGCTGAAATACCTTGAGTGATGCTTTTCCATTACTGCAGCGTGTCAAGTTCCTGTTTGGATTTGAGCATGGGGAATGTCCTGGAGAGTGTCAGGAGCATCTCTGCCCAGGGGCGCTTCTGCTAGGAAGGGAGGTCTTATCGGAGCCACTTTTGGGAAACTGCGTGAGTTTTGATCCTGCGCTGCTTGCTGCTTGTTTGTCCCGCTCGTTGAGTTCTCTGTTGAATTAAGTAACGATTCTCCAGGCTCCCAAATGTCCATTTTTTTAAGGTTTTCCATGAAAAGGGGGTTAACCGTAACTGATTTCTTACTGAAAATAAAGCTGAGGAAAACTGCCTGCAAAAGCTATGACTTCTTTTAAAAACAGGCTGATTTTGCCAAGAACTGGAGTGTTGACAACACTGAAGTGACTAAGCATCTTGCGCTTTACTTTCGATAAGAAAAAGCTGCTCATTGAATTGGGGTATATCCTATCCCTCTTCTTTTTCTCCCCAACCCAGGTGCCCCAAATGAGAAGGCTGGCTTCAGTTCATCTCACGTTTCATTAATTAGCAGGCAAAAACGACAGGCTTTGTGCGCTGTATGTTGCATAAGGGCAGTAAAGGAAACCCTTCACTTTTCATTCATCCGACTGGTGAATAGCACTTTAGTTACCTCTGCTAGCGAGATGGGCTGGGAGCAGCCAGCAGCAGTCCCTTCCAGCACTTGATGAGATCACAAGTTTCCGGATTGAGAGGGTGTGAAAGGAAGAGCTAATCCACTGGCTGGCACAGCTGAGGCAGGAGTTACCGGGTTTATGTTTTTTTTCTGGTTTTCATACAAGAAAGATCTCTCACAGGTTTCCATTTTCTCTTGCATTTAAAAGGGATTGTTTTTAAATTGGTTTTTCCTTCCGTCCCCTCCCTTCTTCCTCCCTTAGTCTACACTATGACCGCAGCCATTTAAGAGCTGCTGGCAGCTGCAGCAGGCCAGAGAGTTCTGGCAGGGGAGAGGTGCTAAAATACACAGACTGGTGAAATACGTTAGCCTTGTTGTTCAGTGTGGGTGTGCACATGCGCTTCAGCCCACTGCTGTGCTTTTTGCAATGCTTTCACCAGTGCAATGGAGAAGAGGTTCAACATTGCAGACCAGGGGCTGGGTTTGGCACCTGGTCACGTACAGCCTGAACCTGGAGAGCCAGTTTGGACTGGGTAGCACTGGGAGACCAGGAGGACTGTTCATAGCATCTCTATGGGTTGTTGAACTTGCTTTGTGCACAGGTGGTGAGTGCTGCTGCTGCATTTGCTTTCTCATAGTTTAGTGCACAGACTTCTTTCTTTGTATACATGAAACCTGGATGGAGATGAATAGACAAACTAAGCGACTGACCCGGACAGTTGCACCCAGCTGGGAGTGTGCTCCCAGTATGTGGCACAGGGGGGATCACACAGATGTCTGCCACCTCTTGCTTTCACGTCAGACTTGTATCTGGTCCTGCACACTCTTCAAAAGAAGTATATCAAAACAACATCTATTTTTACCATCCTTGAAAAGGACAATTTAGTGAGGAATTGAGAGGTCGGATGGAGAAAATAATGGTTCTATCTAAACCTGTTTGCAGGGATCTGCAGCTGGTTAAATCGCAGGTACATCTTAAAAGCTGGAAGTCAGTGGGTTCCCGTGCAGGTGTTATCTTCTGCAGTGGGCTGGATTTATTTGGTTTATTGCCTTTTGTTTATAAAAAGCTGCCTCTCTGTATTCAGTGAACACTTGAAAGAATGTTCTTGGTCATGCAGTATCTCTTCCACACATGCACGCCTGCAGTTGTTCTGCTCTCTGGAGCAAGCTTCATGCAGAAGGATGGTGTTCGTGTGAAGTCTTTGAAGGAGAGTGCCTCCTGTCACCTCTGCTTACCTAGAATAAGCTTTCTGGTTCAGCACTGAAATGAAACCATCTGGAACAAGAATCTCCCAATAAAATACTCTTCTTAATTTGAAGAAGTTGCACATTTAAAATGTCTAGATCTTCTGTGGGAACACACTGATTTCATCAACATTTTCAAGTAATACAGCCGAACTGTTTTAATCAAGTCAGCATTCTTCCTTTCGACTTTATGTTATGGCTTTGATTGAAGTAAATCACTCTGAGTATATTGTTTTGCAAAAATGTCAGAATTTATAACTTTTGGCCCCAAATTGAATTGAAGTAAGCATTTTGAAATCTTGTTTTGTTCTCCTGCCAGGAGACAGGAATATGATGTTTTTCAGCCAGTGCTAGTTATAATTTTGATGGTTGCTGCTGTTAGCCTTGGTTGTCCTGCCACACAGATACCGGTTTAATCAGCAATGTGAAGCACACTCATTTCCTTTTCCATGGTGTGCTTGTAGTTCATGTTCATTTGGACTCTTACCTTATGGAAAACCAGCTTAAAAAAAAAGTATCTTTGCTTCGCCTGGGGAGTTGAGAGATAAAGAACTCCTTTGTGGTCTGACCATCCTCTGTTTACTTCCGATTTACCTCACAGGTTTACTTCTGTTGACTTTGAGGGACTTAGTCCCAGCCAGAGCGTTGGCCCTCCCTTGCAGGGGCACCTCTGCTTTCTCAGGACATGGTGTGTGTGGGACTGGCAACAGCTACTTTAATAGTGGCCCAGTATGACCCCACTAAAGCCAACAGGGTTACCCCTGGAACCGAAGGAGAACAGGATATGCACAACAGGGTAGGAACCTCCACAAAGGATGTAAATTAAAGCCACCTGGGTCACGAAGCAGTGCATGAACACTTGGGTTACCTTGCTGTGGAGTTCTGTAAAGCTTTCAACAGAGGCTTTGAAAGACTTTTATTTTAGGTGTGCAGGGCTTAATTTGTTGTGACATCTCACCCAACTGAGCAGTGAAAGTCAATGACATTGATAAGAGTGAGCGAAGGACAGAGTTCAGAGTAAAAAAATCCGATTCACATTTAGATGAAGCCCTTGTGTATTCTCCTAGTTGTGTAAAAGGACAGCAAAGAAAGCATTAAAATAGTTAATGGAAACAAATTACTGCAACAATATCTACTGGTATTAAACTCCCCTGTCCTCCAGAGGTAGCGCATTTTTTATCCTCTTGGTATGGACACCTTTATTTCACAGCTGCAGCTTTGGATGCCATTACCAAGTACTTAGCTGCTCTCTCAGGAGCACTGGGGAAGGGCACAGATCCCGAGGCAGTTACACATCAGCTGCGTGGGCTGGCAAGAGCGCACAGCCCTTCCTCGGAGGGATGCACTTTCTCAGTGGGGCTCAAGAGTTGTGTCTCTGCGCTGCACTCAGAGCTGCTTCTCTCTGTGCCTGAAGTAGAGACTGTTTCTTTCATGTGCAAGTTTATGGGTTGGTGGTGCTGGGGGTGGGTGGGGTGTGCAGCGATGGGTGTGGGCAACAGATGGAGAAAGCACAAGGAAAACGCAACGGTTTAAAGGAATAAAAACGCATACTTTTGTTGGAATCGTTACACCAGAAATAAGGAGCCTCTGGTGAAGGAAAGTGAGCCTGAGGATAAGGAAGATTGTGGTGTTATGGGCAGAAAAAGGGTTTGTAAGGGTTTCAGTCTTATCAATTTGAGATTGGTAGCTTGAGAAACCAAATGTTGAGGGATGTGAAAATGATCAGAAGAGAAAGGGTACACAGAGACTGGATAAGGCATTGAGCAGAAAGCATGAGAGGCGGGGAGCAGGGCCTCGCTGTGGGCGAGAGGCAAGGGAGCAGGGGAAAAACTGGAGGTAACCTGGACAAACAACCAACCCTTGGGCAGAAAGGGGGTGCAGATGAGGAGGGGAGGAGGTAACAGTATGGGGGAGGGCAGTTGAGCAGCTCCCTTCACAAAACCAGGACTGTCCCGTGATAAACTGTCAGCTGTGCTTGAACTTCTCGGCATGCTAGATACACATGACGACTGACTTTCTGCTTCTTGCTTCAGGATAGAAGGTAACTTGGGGGTTTCTTGTTGGGAGTTCAAGTTTATGCCTGGGAAGTGAGCGCTTGTTTTGGGAAACTGGAATGCACAAGCAGTGCAGGCAGGAACCATTCACAGGGTGTCCTGAGCCATTGTCACATGTACCTGACGAGCTGTGCTGCACCAGGACAGCAGTGTGTGTCTGTGAGCAGTTGCTGTTTGGATATAGAGTGGGATGCACACAAGCTTGCCCTTTGTGTGGCCCACGGGTGCTGGTTATGGAGGCAACGCTGTGCCCTACCTTTGTGCACGCAGAGGCTGGCCAGAGCTGGGGCTGTGACACCCAAACGGCCCGCGTCGGGGTCCCGGGGCGTTCTGAGCCTGGGAAGCACTGGGGGGGTGGGGGCTCATGGGCCAGGGCAGAGCTGTGCTCAGCTGCCACCAGCAGTGCTCTGGCAAGCAGTGCTTGACCAAGGGGCTTGCATCTGCTGAAGCATTGAACCCAGGGGTGGATGATGACAAAAACCTGCTGTGGGATCCTTACAGAAGAAGCTTATCTTTAATTGTCCTTCCATTCATTATTTCCCAGCTAAAGCTATGTAATAATTACAAATTTGGATTCCCTGGGAAAGTTGCTGAAAGTAGAATAAATCATTATTTCCTAGGCTGGATTCTGAATAATTATTTCAGCACCACATATTGAAAATTCTCCTTCATAAAAAATACCCTAGTTTTGAGAGCAGGTCTGAAAAAGTGATTCTTCCAAGCCATTATTATACTTTTCATCAATTTTATTTTTCCTTCAGTCAGTATCTTTTAACACACTCAACTAATATACTCAAATTAGTAGTAGAAAACCTACATCTGTAAGAATTTCATCTCTGTACAACCTATTGAAGTAATTCAAATTCCAGGGCAGAACTGTGGAAATTCTTAGCACAGTTTGTCCGTATCTTATCAGAACAGGCACGCTTTTCCCAAGCCTGGCCGCTTTCCAGCAGAGTCGAAGCAGACTTGGTGGAAACCCAGTTTGAATGGGAGAAGTAATCTTTCTGAATGGATTTTCTGGCAGGATTCCTGTTGCGTGTGTGGTTTATTGTTCTTGGTGATGTGACTACATTTTACCCCATAGATAAATGTTCCAGGGTCTTTATTTTTTTGATGATGGGAGGAGTTCTGGAAAAATAATCAGATCACGAATTCTATAAAATTCTATAGGCAAATTTTTTTCTGTTATAATTACTTTTCAATGTTAATTGTGTAGCTTTTTGAACATGCTTTTGATGTTCAGGACAACAGCTGATTAACTCTTAAAACTTTTCTATCGTCAAAGAGTTTAGTAATTAAAAAGCAAACAACTTTTCCTCAACTCATTTTAACAAAGTATTTTAAAACCAATTAATTTTTATGTATTCTGTTCGTAGCATAGTAATTAATTCTGAAGTATTACTGGTGGTGTCAAAAATAAAAGAAGTGGTTGCCAATGGTGGCATATCCTCAGTTGGTGTAAAAATCCACTGCATATACAGTTGTAACTAGCAAAGTCAGAATCAACCCCTCTGCACTACAGGCCTGCTGTGGAGCTGTGCCAACCTCTGTGAGCTGAGGGTAGCTAATATAATGTTTAACCACACAGTAACCGCAATATACAAAGAAGTTCTATTTTAGCTCTGCTGGGGCAAAAAAATAACTGTTAATGCCGAATACTGAAGTGCAAAAGATGGTTAAGTGGGGGAAGAAGGCAGAAAAACCCTGCCTTATTTGGAGTTAACATGAGTACAGACAAATTGTCACATCTCAAGGCTAAATTTTGTCTAAGAAAGATCTTTAAGATTTGGGTCTTTGTAATTAAAACGTAAATAATAATTATCTTAAACTTAGATCTGCAGAGGAAGAACTGTGTATTTACTTATTATCTGCCAAAAAATCTTTCTCTTTTTAGCTAGAAAGGTTAACAAAAAGGCATTGAAGTATAAAGGCCTTTTTATTGAAATATATATATTTTGTGAACAGATTCAAAAGAGAATAATCACGACCTTTTTTTCTTTCTTTCTTCAAAATGGGGGTGGGGGGGAAGCATGCAACTCCAAACTTAGTGCCTACAATGCTTGGAAGACATTATGATTAATTTTGTACTTAGGTTTCCAGATGTTGGATTTTTGTCCCAACTTTTAAAGACCTCTAATGTTTAACAGGGTACGTGCTGAGTATAGTCTTTAACAGAGTTTTCTTTCATAACTCTAGGATCTATGAGAAAAGGTAACTTGGGAAAATACTGCAGATTCGGAGCTGAATCTACAGCCTTCTAGAAAGAAAAACCATTAAATGTGCAAGTTTGGAATGGAGCTGTATTTGTTTGGGAAGACTATGGATAGGTACCAGAGCTGGCAGCAGAGCTGTTTGAATGCCATCATCCTTGTGCTGCTGTGGACCAGCATTTCGCATGCACAGAGGGACTGCACGGGTGCGGAGTGCCAGCCCCTGGACAACTGCATCGAGGACGTACTGGAGCCTGGTGAGTGCTGTGCCACATGTCTGCAGCACGGCTGCACGTGTGAAGGCTACCAGTACTACGATTGCGTCAATGTGGGGTTTATCAATGGCAAAGTACCCGAAGGACAGTCTTACTTTGTGGACTTTGGAAGCACTGAGTGCTCATGCCCCAAGGGAGGTGGCAAGATCAGCTGCCAGTTCATGCTGTGCCCAGAGCTGCCGCCGAACTGCATTGATGCGGTGGTGCCAGCTGACGGGTGCCCTCAGTGTGGGAGAATAGGTTGCCTCCATGAGGGCCAGAAGTATGTAGCCGGGCACACCTTCCACATGCCCCCCTGCAAGGTTTGCCATTGCCCGAACGCCGGTGGTGAGCTGATGTGCTACCAGCTTCCAGACTGTAACACATTTGCCTTAAACACTGCAAGTCCAATAGATGCTGAAGACAGTGAACCAGAGAGGCACTACGACGATCCGTACAGCTATGACCAGGAGGCACCAGAAGGGGACAACACCCAGGTGGAGTCTCCAAAAAAATACAGAAGTTATTCGTCCCACTTAGAGCAAGACAGCATCAGCCAAGAGCAAAGCGAGGATTATGACTACTTACCAGCCAGCATTGCTCCTTCAGCTTTGGCTTTGGCTGATCCATACACTGAGGAAACGGCTGTGCCGCTCACCACGCCGGTCCCTAAGGTCCCCTCTGAAGTGCGCAGTGCCACAGAAAGAAGTGAGAGAAAGAGGGTGCCCCGCACCACTGCAGCATCCCTCCAGCAAGTGACGCATAAAGAAGCACCAATAACCACCAGTGCTCCTTCGGAACACACAACAGCCACCACTGAGACACCCAAGCACCTGGAGGAATTGGAGAGGAGACCAAAGGGGAAGCAAGGGGACAAAGAGAGGCATGAGCAAGAAAGACCCCTCCACTCTAAAATGAAAAAACATGCCAGAAAAGAAGACCCAGGGAACAGCATGTATCTAGGCTTGAAAGAGGTGAATCTAACAGAGCCAAGTTGGTCAAAATCTTCCCATGAAATGCACGAGGGAAATGCTTTCCCCAAGGTAAAGTTCAGTGCAACAACCTCTCCTCCTGTTGCTCTAAAGGAAGACCGTAGTCAGTCATCCCAAAAGCAGTCACAGACGCTTTATCGTTACCATCCCGAGGAAGATGGGGACCCCAATTCTATCCACGCTAACCCCAGGTTACCAGAAGGTAAGAACTACTTCCAGTGTAAATGTCTAGAGAACATTTACTCCTAATAACTTTGGTGCATATCCACTGTTCTTTTCTTCTTACTGCTCCACATGGGCATGAAATCAAGCAAACCTCCAGTTACCTTCTTTCATCTCTTTCAGGAGATGGTTTGTGTTTCATTTGAAGTAATAGATACCATTTCACTATTGCCTGCCTTGCTTTGATTTTGCAGACCATGGATGGTGTTTTCTGGTATTTTAACTTTATTTCAGACGATTTGTTAAACTCTGACCTTTTCCTTCCATTATTTGCTTTTAATTTCTAATATGATGTTAGAGAAACCTCTTACTCTACCCAAAAGGATTTAATTAGTTACCTGCTTAAATCATCCCATTACCAACTGAATGTAATCACATTTGTAGCTTTTGTCTTTTGCTGGGGAGGAAGTGAAACAGTTGTGCTTCTACAATGAAAATATTTACGGCACTTGTTGTAATATTTATCTTATGGTTGAAAGGCTGTCTAAGCTCGTTAGTACAAGAACTTGATAGATTCACTCAAATACCCCTGAGGACTAGTAGGGAGCAGAAGGACAGCCTCTTGCTTTGTGTTTTTTGGGGGGCTGGAATTTTATGTTTATGATCAACTGTGGCAAGTGTATGTATCTCCTCTCTGCCTCTGGATTCCTCTTGACATCTGCAGTGAATGTTGATTATATGCTTTATGCAGTGCTTATTACTGTAATGAATGCGAACTTCATCACTGTAAATTAGCACATATACAGCTCATATTTCCAATTCCTTTTTCATCAAATCAAGAGTAATATCTCCTTTTTCAAGATACGGCACAAAATGTTCTCATGAGACTCAGATGTGTAGTACTTGCAGTCTGAGTAGAGAATACTGATTACTCCCTAGACAGTAATATTTCTTCCTGGATTATCTAGGTAGCCCCTAAATACCTTGAGCTGCTTAGTCCATCTGCTCTAGAAATTTCAGGGAGATAGGAAGAGGGTAGGTTTGGAGCTGAGACTCTTAAGTCCCAACGCAAATAGCACCTCATGACTGTTTAACAAACAAAAGATGTACGGGGTCCATGAATGGAGACATGGCAGCCTTTTTCTTTTTCTTTCATTTCCACTTATGTTTTTATTGTAAATGTTGACCTCACAGTTAGTGATAAATAGCTATTATCGGAGTCAGACCTTGACTTCTTGATTTCACCAAAACAGTGCTCTAGAAACCAGTCTTACCTGAGGAACCTCACTGCATCATAGGAGTAGGAGTGTACCAGGCAGCAGTGTTTGAACACAGCGCCTTGGAATGAGAAAACATCAGCTGAGCACACACATCATCCAGAGGGATGCCATTAAGAAGTGTAGACTTTTTAAAGTGATTTAATAGATAGTTATGTGTTCCAAGCCTTACCTCTATGCTACCTTCTCATCACAGACGCCTGCAGTATTTTACTTGTAGCTCCTTCTGTTATGTGAAAGATGAATCAAACGGGAGTGACTGGCTGATTATCCCAGGGGAGTAGTGAACTGATTCCGGCCTTCCAGGTTGTGTAACCTGAATAAACCTTCATCTGCTCTGTGCAAATGCAAGCGGCAAAAAGCATCTGCCGACATGGTGCACTTAGTTCATCTGTAGTCAGATTTTATGCTGCTTAGTATTACCATGCATCTGAAGCGCAAAGCTCTTGCCTTACATTTGTTGCAGCCTACCGCAACATCAGATCTGAGCTGTGCATCAAGGCTGTGCATAGTACATGGGGCAGGGTTAGAACTATTAAACAGTGAGTTTTCTGATGTGACTTTAAAACAATCTATTTAAAATTGTTGTCTTTTTTTCAGGAAGGATGGGTGGACCATTGTGAAATTTTCAATTACAGGTTTTAAGGAAGCCTCTTGGGGTGAAAGTGTTTAGCAGCAGAGGTAACTACATGTTAGAGTCTCCTTGGGTGATTTCCAGTCTGTGATTCCTGCAGACTGCTTGGCTGAGACAGGTCTTGTTGGGATGCCTGCTGGATAGGAGCAAAAGAATGTCTTGTCAGGTGTGAATGTCTAGCCTACAGAAGCAGGCTTGGAAATCACTGTAACCATTTTTGCCTTAGCAGAGCTCTAGATTATATATATAAAAATTCCTTTAGATATTGTAGAAGTAGAAATGAAAATAAATAGCCCTTGGGAGTACCGCACTCTCCGGCTATAGATGATGCAGCTCCGAGTCTGCTGGTTCTCTGGCCCACGGAGCTGCTGCACATCTGGGAGTGAGCACCAGTGTCATTGCACCACGTGCATCACCCTGCAGCCGCTGGTAAGTGGGGCCTGGCCAGGCAGCCCCTGCCCCCTGTCCGCTCCACCATTCCCGTTAGGAACAGTTGATGGAAGCAAATGTGTACAGGCTGTAAAGGAACTACAGAACCTTCTCCAAAATTCAGCTCTCTCTTGACACAGCTAGCGCCAGGGCTTATGCCTAGTGACTGCTGTATTTTCACTTGTTCTGTTGTTTTAGTTGATGTGGTTATGACTTGTGTGAGTAGATCCATATGTTTCAAGTAATAAAACACATACATCTTCTGTCTCTTTGGTGACTCCTGGGCCACTGATAGAGGGTGAGTGAAGATATTAGTCAGACTTGAAAGAAAAATTAATTTTGCCTTCGGATACAGAATGAAAACATAAATTTTGTGCATGTATTTCTAACTATAGAATGGAATGATCTACTGGAATTGCCAAATAACTTCTTGTCTTCCCTCAAGTATCAGCAGCATGATGTAAACTGCATCAATCCCCTAATTCTTAAAACCTGTAAACTGCATCAATCCCCTAATTCTTAAAACCTGTAAACTGCATTAATCCCCTAATTCTTAAAACCTGTGAGGTCATTTCACTGTTCCCTGATGAGGCCACTGCTCTCACAGCGGGGTGGTGCCAAACCTCTGGGTGCTGGTGGGCTTTCCCTTGGTCCTGTCCAGCTCTTTGGGGTGCCATGTGAGCCAGCCTTCATGCAGGCACGGTCACTTGTGTCCCAAAACAAGTAGAGGGTCCCAGGCCACCGGCTGCACCCAGCCCTTCACATGGGCTCCCAGAAGCTGCGAGCGTAGATTCTGTTTGAGCAGCTCTCAGACAGGTGCTGTGGGGTGCAGACACCTTTGCTGACAGCTCGGGGAGGGTGTTCTGGCTGCTGTGAATGCTGTGGGGTTTCAGAGGTTCGTGGGACTTGGGGAAGATGCATTCAGCCCAAGGGGCTGGAAGTGGCTGTGCCTTTCCAGCAGTGACTGCCTCAGGGAGGAGGGCTGGGTTAGGGGATTGTTTGGGGGTTTTGCACTTAAATGGATTTTCCTGGTTTTCTCATCAGTCTATGTATGGAGATGGATTTTCTTTATTTTGGGATTTTCCTTCTTTGAAACCATCAATACAGTTATTAACATTCCATCTTAATTGCTTTTTTTCTGGAAACATATTTTATTTAGGTTCCCGAGTCACTGAGAGATACGTTTTTGTGACTGTATGGACATTCTAGATGCTGGATTTTTTTTTCTTTCTTTCTTTTTCTCCAGAGTTTAGAAGAATATAGGAGGCTTCACTGAAACATTTGCTGCCACTAAAAATTCAGCCCAAGTTAGATGGCTATTGCATTTGTTCTTCCTATTAGCTGTATCCTGGCACCGGAATGCAGCTGTGGTTGGATCCCTGATGCCTTTGGTTAAAAACTTGGCTTCATTACTTATATTTTATGTATCTCACTTTGGTTTTATATGTAGCTGAGTTTTCATCTCCCAAATCTCTGATGGCTCATATGTAATCTAATGGTGGAAACAAAATGGAATACTTTGGTGTTCAGGAAAGGTTAATTTTGTGTTTTGATTCTCTTTCTCCTTTTGTGCTTTGTTTTTCATCTGTGTTTCAATGTGACTGTGAGGCTGGCACGTGCTGCTTCCCTTCTCGCTGACATGCTGGTTGGTCCCTGGGAGAGGTGCCGTCCCCAGTAAAGCTGCCCTGGGGTATGTGCTGAGCTCTGCCGAGCCCTTGGACAGAGATATAAAAAAAAGCTGCTGTTGTTAGACACAAGCATATACAACACGATGTAATATTGCACTGTATTTTGTGTCAGCCAGCTAAGATCTACTTAGCATCTTCACTCATGGTTGCCAGTGAATTGCCGTTTGTTTGGTGATTTTTTCCCCCTCTCCTTTTTGGCTGCTCTGAGCTTTTCTGGACCAGCTATTTTGCTGATTATCTATCTGGGTGCTGTGTGAGGCCCGGCCCTTGGTGGTGGCTCTCTGGGGTGGCAGCAGCACTCATGGCCCCCAGGGAGGATGCGGGCGTTGCTGCTGTCACAGAAATGGGTCCTGTTGAAAACCCACTGGTAGAACGGTGACTTTGGGGAGCTGCCTTCTCCATTTGCAAGGTGGGAAGTGGAGCACCAGCTCTGCAGGGCTGTGTGAGCCCAGTGGATGCTTTCCTGCCTCTTATGGGGCCAGTTGCTGCTGCTGGGGGGTTTCACCACCCTGTGCTCTATGCCAGCCCATAGTGCTCCCTGCTGTGGAAACATTTGTCTTGTACTCCATGTGTGAGTGCACTTGTCATAGACCCTGATTATAGACGAAGGAGCAACTTTCTTCAGCAAAATACAGACCCTGTCAAGTTTCTGTGGCAAATGCTAATTACTCCATTCCTAAAGGAACTGCAAGTGTAAAGTAGAGGTAATTACTCAGTTTAGAAAGTGTAAATTAACTACTTTCACCAAGGGAAGGGATGAGATTGATGGAGACTATTCTCTTTATACAGCCTCTTTCCAAACATTGATCTTATCCTGTCACTTACTGCAAGAGCAGCAAACAGGGGGGAGTTCTAATTTCTGTAGTTCGTATTTCTTTATCCTAAAAAATCCCTGAACAGGGGATGGTTGAATAAACCTCTATAAAGATCTTACTGTCAAGTTTTGTAATGGTTTTCCCACTTTTTTCCATTTCCCTGCACTCTGCCAGTAGAGTGCTGTTTCTTGGATAAATGTAGCTCAGGTAGCAAACAGCCTCCTTGTGAATGTTTTATGATTTGCATTCTGGTTTTGGCAGGCTGAATAGCAGTTTCTGTCTAGCTGGAACCATTGTGTTTCAGAATGGAAGTATTTTTCCACTTTAAAAAATCACCAGTTGTGAATGAGTTTATCATGGTGGGTTTTAGAGATGAGGACAGTTGCGGTCCAACTGAAATACATTGCACCAATTTGCAAGCCAAGATCAGTGGATGTGAGAATGACATTCATTGCATGTGGATCTTGATCAGGTGAGAGGTACTGGGAGGCTCTCCTGTAACTTCTAAGGTTGTAGTTGAGATTTCAACCAACTCATATACTGCTCATTTGCTGATATTGAGGCTCATGAAGAAAGAGTACCTTGAATTTCTGAACTGAGGACAAACAGGAAACAAGGTCCATAAAGCAGACCTGTAATGAGGGTTTCCCTGAGCACGCTGACCCTTTTCCCTCCTACTGCCACCATAAAGCATACTGGAGGTGGGAGAATGCTATGGATCATGCTTCAGAAATACAAATTCTAAATGCAGTGACTTCATATTTTTTGGTATAAGGTGGTGTTTCACGTTTACTTGAATTACCTCAGGCTTAATCCTATGTTGTCTGCTTTGTCCCAGTTCTCTCTGCAACAGGAAGAAATCGGCTTTCAGCCCTCAAACTAGGATAACTGAGGAATAAAAATAAACCTTGAGAGTGAGGTGTGGGAAGAAAAAGCCTCTGGGCAGCAGGTGTGAATCAGCATGAATTACAGCCCCAGGTGACAGTGTTCAGTTGTTTGTTCAGTAGTTCTGAGATAGTAAGATTATAGAGGAAGATAATGTGAATGGGTTTAAGGCAGGCTGAGATACTTGCAGAACGAGGAAGACTAAAATGCTATAAAATTAAGAAGTGTTTTGAGAGAGAACTGCAAAATATATCTTATCTGTCCTGCCAAAAATGGCATTCATACCTTATTTGGTTGTCAGATGCTAGTTTAGGAGGAAAAAAAAATGCAGCTGTTTCCTAATTAAAAAATACCATGTATGGTAGCAGGGGGCTGATTCTCTCATGGCTTCTAGTGCACAATCTCCTCCTAGACCTCTTCCCTTGCTCACCTCAGTGCTGTCCCCCAGCGCCTATGGCCAGCGGCTGCCACCCTCACCTCATCCAGCTCCACTGGCCCAGCTGGTGGGGAAGCCATGAGCAGCGTGTGCAGGAAGGTCTCTCGGACCAGCTGGCAGATTTGGGCTGCTGGGTCACTGCCAACCAGCCCTGCTGACAGTGGACCTGTCATTTCAAGTTTGTGGTTGAGCGGAGCATTGCAGGATGAAGCACAGCTAGGTGTGCCCCCTGCACGCACGGTTTGGAAGGAAACGTGCCCGAGGTGCGGTAGTCACCGCAGTTGTGTTTCCCTGTCTTTTGATTTCTCTACCTTTCAATACTTAAAAGCGTGAGTAGGGGCTGAGGTTGGGCAGCAAGATGAAGGGAGCCACTTGTGCTGGGATGGGCCCTCTTGGCGCTTTGCGTTTTGACAAGACCTGTAATTTCAAGTGTGTGTGTGTGCTAAACACTGCTTGTGGCATGAATTTGTGAGCAAAGGGTGCACGGAAAACCAAAGCCTGCCCGAATGATGTGGAGGAGTGTATTCAGGCTAATTGTTTGCAGGCTCTGAAATAAACAGTAGCCAAAAAATACCAAATCTCCAGGCACTGGACTGCCAGATGTGGCCTGGCGCTCTGTTTCCAAAGTTCTTGCTTTCAGTGGATGCAGCATTAAGCCTCTATCAAGTACTGTGAATAGTCCCGCTTGAAGAATTTGAGCATGGATCAGGAGGGCTGATCTAGCCTGCCAGCCTGGGCATGTAGGCAGCACCTGAATTTTGAGTATCCAGACATGCCCTACCCAGGAGCATACTTTTGGGGTCAGTGTTGATGTTTTGGTGTTTGTGTCTAGATGATCTCTCTGGACATGTTGCTGCATGAATGCTGCTTGCCTTTGTGTTTTGGGAACTGCTGTGGGTCAGACCACTGCTGCTGGTTTTCCAGCTGGCTGGGCTTCAGTGTGCCTCTCACAGCTGTGGGCTCTGAATTTGGAGCATTATTCTTTCTTTGCAAGAATTCCCCTGGTAAGCCCAAGCCCTCCTCACTGCAGACCTTATTCCATTCATCAAGTACATCTCCTTGCTAAAATGGAGATATTAATCAAAGGTCACAAGCTCCTGGTTAGCAGTACTTTGTGTCTGACTTATGGGGCTGTTTTGGTCCTTAACTCTTACAGAGTATTTTACGTGGTAGCTGTATATGAACCAGAAGTTCATGATTTTTAGGTAGAGAAAATAGTTTAGAGGATCTTTGCTTAAAGACATGAAGATCTGTGAAGTGCAAGCACAATCCTGGTATGCAAAATGCCAAATTTTCAGTACCGTGCTTTACTGTCTGCACAACCTGTCATAGTCAGATGTGTGCAGATCTGTAAGAGCTTACAGAAATGCTCAGTTCTTGAGGTCTTTTCTCTTCAAACCCTAGTACCTGCCAATCTAACTACTTAGAGATGTTTGAGTAGATAGCACTGTCTTCCTGAGTTACCCTTAAAATGAAGAAAATAGCTCCTCACTTCAGCATGATCTTACAGATAATCACTGGGGACTGTGGCAAGCAGATACAACTTGCAGTACAAGATGGGACAAACATGTATGTTCCTTCAGATCTTGCAAGTCTTGCCTTCATTAAATACACACTGATGAGCAAGGTCTTTTTCCCAGCATCTGGTGTGATGATGTGGTGTAGTCAGATTTCCCATCCGCTGATACTGCGTTTTATACACCAATTTCTTTTTCCTGCAGCACAAGGACTATTACTTATGCAGTTGGCTGGAACTGTTCATTATAAGGAAATTCATTGTGTTAAATGTTGGCACCAAGGGGAGGTGCAGAGAATGTTTCATCCTGTTTCACTTCTTCATACATTCACACCTGGCTGGGAAATTTATATTGGCAGTATCAGCGTTCCATCCTGTGCTGGAGGAGCGCAGCACTGCTGGCGCTGGCACAAGCCCAAAAAGCAGTGCCTGTGTGGGACAGGTTTTCTGCAGTGACCCGGCACACAGACTTGGGTTTTCAGATATCCTTCACTTCATGGGATTTAGTTACCAAGATAGTTTAAATCTTCTGTGTTGAAATGATAAATTCAACTGGAATTGAGCACTTAACTCACGATGTCATCATAATCTTTTTTGGAAACCCATCCCATACACCTGTTTCATAGAGGCAAACACCAGTGTTTGTGAAAAGTTAGCTCCATCCATGGTTTGTGACAAGAACAGTTGATCTCAGTTCTGAAATTAAAACATGCTGGAGACAAACTATGGAAATAAGATGGGAGTTTTCTTGTACAAATTAATTAACCACTTGAAAAGACAAGGCTGTTTGGGCTTACCAGGTTTCTCAAGGGGACTGCATTTGCTGGTTATTTATAGTATGTATCTGAGAGCAATTTTTTTTTTGTATGCATGATTGATACTTCTTCAGAAAACAGAATTTAAATGAGACTTCTTTGCAGTAGTGTTTGTTGTATTCTAATTGATCACTGAGGAATTAAAAACACCCCTGCATATAGCTCCTTGTTAGAGAAAGGCAAGTGTAAGTAGTAATTCCTGATCCAAATTTTGTGAAACAATAACCTTTTGAACAGTTTCAAATATGTAGGCCAAATAAATGTAGCTTTCTAGCATATGCTTACTCATGAAAGGATTTGTAATTTCATTACCCTGGGCCTCACAGTGAGCAATATCTCTTACCTCTTAGGGATTCTTAGGTAACAAGCCAGCAGTAATTGGAGTTTTATAAAGATCCCCTTATGTGTGAGTGGGTTTTATGTTTTATTGACTATTCCCAGTCTGTCTGTGCTGTGCCTGAGATGACCATTTCTCTTCCAAAGCCACCAAAAAGTCCTAAACTGCCATTCCAGAGCACTGGTGTCGTTGGTGCTAAGTCACAGTCTGAGAGAAAGGGATAGGGGTAAAAGTAATTGTGCTATCTTTAAGACCAGCAAACCTCCAGTGCACATTTTCTCCTTTCCTGTCTTTGCCTGGCTCCCCTGGAGCCACTGGTCTTTGCTCCGACACTACATGTGAGTGGCTGTGACCCACCAAGCACGTTGCAGGGAATGAATTTGTAAGCAGCAACATTACAGAGCCTCTGGGTCTGCAATTGTTCACTGCCTGGTGGAATGACTGGATTTTACTCCATCGCTGGGATGCACTGATGGTGATGGAGTACCTAGTTCGGTGGTGGCAGTTGCTAACGTGGGTGCTCTGGGGTGTTACGGGGAGGCAGCTGCTCCCTGCAGACAGCATGTGGAGCACGGGGGTCTCGGGCTAATGGGGGTGCATGGGCAGCATGTGAGGCTACACCTGCACAGCTGCCTGGCCTGCCCCTCTACAGCCTGGTCATGCTGTGTGCAATCCTGGACGCAACTTAATCAAACCCCATCATACACCAGAAGAGGAGCAATTTAGTAAAACACACAGAACAATTCCTTCTCCCTTGTTTCTACAAGCGCTGATTGCTTTTGTGTTGCTGTTGTGAACCATAAGGATGCTGATTGCATTTGGAAGGCAGCAGAGTTGTTTGACCGTCGTTTTGAATTACCAGGTACTGAAATAAATGTTTATGGCTCCAACAACTCTGGGTTTAAAACCTTTTAATAGTATAAACAGTTGCATGAAAGGGGAGGATTTGCATCAATAACTTAAAGATGTTATGAAAATTGATGTTTCTGTGAACTGTTGCTCTGTGTATAATACATAACTTAAAAAATAATGAAAATCATTGAATGAAACCTTGTGGCTTTATAGTTCCCAGTTATAGGGCAAGTTACCACTTGCATCTGCAGTGACCGGTACTGCATAAGTAATTGGTTTGCATACAGCGTTGTACACCTACACCTTTCCACTAAGGTTATTTGAACTGGGCACATGAGTATGTGTCAAGGATAAGTGAGTGCTTAAGATAAGCTTTATTTTGTATGAGGTCACTATGTAGACACTCTGTTTCAAGAAGCAGAATTTGCATCTTCAGCCCTGCATTGGCCATCTGTGCTGCACCTTTACCTGCCCTGCTTTTTTGGCTGCCACTGACCCTCATTGTGGACTTTCCCCCTCCTTGTCTGCTCTGTGGCTTCTCCTCCCCTGCCCATAGCCCTCTAGGAGCCAACTTCCGTGGCTTTGCAATTAAGGAAATGTTTCTTTCACCTGAAGCCATCACTCTGGGGCATGCTGATAGCTGCAGGTAGGAGGTGGAGTGGCATCCCCCGACTGCTGCAGTGGCTGTGGGTGGCTGCAGCCCAGCATGGGACCTTTGTGGCCCAGCACAGGGACTTTGCAGCCTGGTGTTGGCCATCAGACATTGTGGACCACTATAGGAACTCTTCTGGGAAAGCTGCAGGAAAGAAATGGAGGAACACATGCCTCCAGTAGTGTCAAGTAAGTCAACAGGTTACCAAAACCCAAATAAAGTGAAAGGGCAAGTAGATGCTCAGTACAGGATCATCAGGGAGCACTGTCAGGAAGGGACAGAAGAGTACCAGATAAGGAAAAAATGGCATTTGCCATCAATATCATGCATAGTCCAAGAAATTTTAAGCCAATTTTATGCAATGTGTTCAGGTACTAGTATGTCACCGAGATGTTTTTGGTGTATTTTTTTTCAGTAATAAGCTCCATAGCCCTGTGTGAGGACTGTAGTCTGGCACTGAGTGTAATAGCACTCGCCTCCTCCTTACAGCCATGGCAAGCAACAACATCAGTCGTGTTGGGAGCAGTGGAGCTGAGTCTGACTGGATCTGGCTTGTGTAGGGAACAGAACTGGGAAGAAAATGAATGAGCTCTTGCAACATGGACATCTGGCTATACTTCAGTTTCCTTTTCTTCTCACCTCTCACTATTTATATGTTAGTTTCTGTCTGAGTTTTGAAAGACGTTGCATGTGCTACTTACTGGAATAATTTTCTGAGCACAAGTTAAATTGATTAATATTATAATTATACATCTTTGATGAACTGAAGCATCAACATTGCTTCTTGTGTTCTTATTCTGATTGAGACATCTTACAGGGACTTAGGAAACAATTATATTTTGCTGTCAGTGGTTTGCAATATAGCATTTATTATACTTAATACCAAACCTAATGTGTGCTGATAGCATGTGGCATACACAACAGAAATTCCAGAAATACAAACCTTGCTTCAGCGGTGAACAGAATTTCCTGAGAAGCAAACACTAAAATGAAAAGCCTGTCATGTGCTCCAGCTAGTTTAGCAGAGAAAGCAGGTAGCCTTGTGTGCCTGATACAGGCATTGTATTTTGCGAGGATGGGTTTTGTAGAAGGCTTATGTTCAAACTTGTCTAGTTTGTCATTAAAAATTTCAAGTTCATTACTGAAAACATGTCTTTAATGAAAATGAAGGTTACTATGTATAATGGCCACTTCTTATGACTCTGTAAGGTTAAAGAGCTCTTTTGTATTGAACAGGCACAATGGGCAACTTTAAGCTAGTTTAATGGTGTTTAAGGATTCATGGTTTGTTGTTGGTTTTTTTTTATAACGATTCTGAGAAATCACTAGGAGGAGGACTTTTAGATAGGAGTATTAAGTCTATCTACTTGGTGGCATGGAAAGCCTTACACCCACCCAACAGCTCTGCCAAATGCTGTCAGTATTTGGCTATCAAGCTTTCAGCTGATGGCTTTTTCTCACTAAAGCTCAAGTAGACCCAATTGTAATTCTTCAGCTACCTCGATAAAACATCTTGTTTATGGTCTATAAGAAGCTGCAGATTAAGATAGTTCTCCCTTTTATCCCAGAATTCTTCCTCTGCAATGGGGATTGATTTTCCTTGTGTTGGAATTGCCTTGTATGAAACTCCTAGTATTTTTTTTTCCAGATTCATAACTACGGTATTCTAGCCAAAGGATTTTGTAAGAGATTTACTCTGAGGAACTGTTTTCATTGAAGATAACATACACTTAAGTAATGTCTCATGTAATAATGATAAAATTTGTACTTTTACTGGTTCTGGATCAAAGTTGATAAGCATTGTCTTAACTCATGGAAAAATCAAAATAAACTCATGAAATCAAAATAAGAGTATAGCAAACATCAGCCAATTACTAGTTTTTACATTAGACAGTTATATAAATGTTTAATTTCAATCAGCTTGGATTGACTGTAATCACAAGCAGATTATGGATTTGCTTGTGTCTTTAAATGAGTTGGAAGATAAATATGGAGACTTTCCAAAATCTTGTGCACTGATCTCAGAAGTTTTGGTTGTTGCATTAAACTAATAAATGTACTTCACGTTCTTGAAATAACAGACTTTTACCTTGCATATCCTATGGCCCTGGGAAGCAATTTCCCCAGTAGTGTCTGCACTCTTTACTCCTTTGTACTTGGCCCCAGGGGCAAGAGGAGCAGGTTTGTGCTGTGGCATGAACAAGAATCCATGTGTGGGACAGGCAGGGATGCTTGCTGCCTTGGTATTAGGTGAAACTATCCAATTCAGATGAAAACTGAGTTATACTACTGTTTTTTCTTATTCTCGTGAATTTAACCAACCAGGGAGAATCAATAGGAGCTTTTGGAATCAATCAGTTACATTTGCTTTTCAGTGTGAATAATTGGTATGCTAAAAAATTCTGGCATGTGGCAGAGAGGCCAGCATACGTTTACTATTTATGCTCACAGTCCTATGCTAAGGTTAAGCGAGTTTAACATTTTGGGGCTGAAACTAAGCATCCTTTAGTCTTCAGTCCTGAGTCTCCATTCTCACCGTGGTGAGTGCTGACCTTGCAGAGTGCCAGAACGGCCTGGCAAAGCAAGCAGCTTGTGTGTAAGGTAACACCGGTGACTTTAACAGTGGAACGCTTCATCAGCGCTGCTGTTTATCTGCGCTCCTTTTAAACTATGGGATCTGACCTTTATTAGGTAATACTGAAATCCCATTCTGCTATGGTGAACAGCTTTACACAGTCTTAAAATCTGACCCTGATATTTCAGAGAGATGGCTCAGTGTTATTCAGCTTTTAAATGGAGTCAGTAACATTTCTTGAAAAAATACTTTGAAGGTCAAATCCTGTCCTGTCAATGCCTTATTAACCCCATTAGTTTCAGTAAGGTGTACACTCATTTTAGCTTCCTCCTATATTGTTCTAAAATGGTAAAGTGCAACTGTTAAGCATTAGAAATTCTAAAAATTAAATGCTGTCTTTACGAAAGAACTCCTTACATCTCACGTGAACATACAACAGTTGGTCTGACTTCACAGGCTTTCTTTGCAGTTACAAAAAACTTTGTCTGTTTTATTTTTTTGATGAGACTCAAATTCCTTTCCCAGATCTCACAGTTATTTTATAGTAAACAAATACCTCGTAAAATGTACAATCACTATACAAATACATTTTTATAGCCATTTTGTCTTTTTGTTTGTAAATTCCACAAATTGAATGTCTGGGTAATGGATGTTTATGGAGATGCAGTGGATAGCACTGACTGAGCCCATGGCATGACATGGCACTGAGGGTCATGAATGAGCCCCTTTTCCCATGACAGGCAGGAAAGGGCTTGATGCCTGCTGCTCCAGCATCACTAACCACATTCCTTTAGAAAAAAAGAGTTGGTGTTGCATGATGAATATGCTTCCTCCATCCATGCCATATAATACAATGAAAATTCACACTGCTGTGTTTTAAATGTTACAGGAAAAAGTCTAGGCTCCCCCAGGGAGTTCATCATGCACCTGAACATAAGTATCTGGATTATGGTCGGTTTTATAGATGAATTTTGCTACTCTATAAACCCAGAGTAATTGCACTATCTCCTAAATACATTCATATGAGAATTGTCCTTGTGTGCTGCCTTCATACTAGGTTAGAATACTGCTGTTCTTGGAGCAAATCTTGGCTTAATTTGGTGAAATTGCAACACAGGTACTAGCAAAGAAATCTTCACAGCACTTTCATATTTTATATTCTTTAATGGCAAGAAAAAAAACATATATATATATATATGCTGCAAGATTAAGGAAGCAGTCCATTTCCTGGAAGGCCAGAGGACCATGTTGCTGAAATTGTGATTCATTCTATTCTCAAAGATGAACTAGAGAGGTTTCCTAAACCCGACTTGTTTGTTTTGGCTGACTGTTTGCTGCCACCTTGCTGAGATTTTTGTTTTGCTCCTTGAATCTGCTCCAGACTTCAGAACCTGGAAATTGCCAAAGCTGATGACAAATAAGAAGGATCAGGTGTTGGTACAGTGCAAGGAGAATGCAAGTAAGCAACGGGTGTTAAGAGGACTGGCATTTCTGGCGTCATAGCCCATGGCATGCTCAGTACGGTGGGTATGTGTTGCCTTATCTGTGCATCCTCCCAGGAGTGAAAAGCAGATTATCTGCTTTCATAACAGGTCTCCTTCTCTCAGCTGATCTGGTAGTGCTAGTGGTACAGCACAGGTTTGTTCAGCAGTGCCTCTCATGGGACTGCAAAGGTAAAGTTCAGGCTTTATGTATGCCCTATTCTGATCTTATTAGGAGAGGACGCTACTGCAGACCCGTTTCAGAGCTTGTCTGTGCGTGCAGCTGGTGGAGGGTAAGGAGGCGGCTGTACCTGCATGCATAGATGTGCAGGGTGAGCTATAGTATAGAATTGGTTGGTGTTCATTACACACAGTTACACACAGGGCATGCAGGATGAACGTGTAAACACGGCCAACGCTGGTGTACAGATTGTGTGTGACTGGATATTAAATGTCTTGAAAAAAATGCAAAGTTACTTGCAGCTGTGTGCTGGGGAGCTATGTGATAAGACTGGAAAATGCCTTTATCTTTTTGCCCTCTTCTTTCCTTATTCCCTGGTAATAAGACTTGGCTAGCGACTTTCAAACTGCTGAGCAACTTCTAACTACTTGCGTGTACTTAAAAAATAATATGCCACCTCAGTCTGACGCCAAAATACTTCCTAACGTTCTGTGAATCAGTCTCTCAAGCAGGGGAGGGTTTGGTTCTGCAGTAGTGATGGCCATTGTCACAATTTCTGTCGTGAAAATACAGGTTTTGTAAGCAGGAGTTAATAAGTGGCAGAATTACTCCACAGGTTTGTGTGGTGCTGTAGGAATGGTCGCTAGCTCAATGTAGAGACTTAGCATATAGAGAGATGGAAACTTTATTCATGTCCCTTAAAAGTGCAGTGCTGCAGAGAGCCCTGTGTGTTTGGTAACTGGAGGTCATACCATGCTGCGAGGTCTACCTAATGAAACATGGAGCCTTTGCTTGGGTGACTGAGTTGAGCTGCAAGGGTCAGAAAATCCTCAGAGTAATGCAAAGTAGGTGCTAGTTTGCAAAACCAACACAACACAGCAAATGCATTTCTAACTGCAGCTTGAGACCTGGTTTCAGATTTAACTGCAACATTTCTTGCAGCTCAGACTTACCTCTCTTTTTCTTCCATAACAGCCAGTTATGCAAATTGATTAATTTGACAAATTTCTGCCTTTTGTGGCAAGTCACCTTCTGAGCAAGGAAGAGTGATAATGTATGTGGTAAAGTTCTCTTCAAGTGTTGTGCCACACATGCTTGTAAGGGAGTCTGATAAACACTTTCCAGCACGGAAATGTATGCTTTGGACATCACCTACAAAATTAAGGAAGCGAGTGCCAAATCCTACAACATGTTTCAAATAATCTGATATTTGAGGTTATTTGTAAGGTTCCATCTCCTGGAGTGATGTGGCTGCCCAAAACCATCATCTTCCATTTAAAAGATTTAAGAAAACAAGTAGGAGAGAAATAGGAGAGACGCACAGTCTGTCTTGAAGAGAAAAACTAAATCTCCAGTGTTTAAAACCAACCAAACAAAACCCACCCCACCTTGTAAACAGAGAGTAAATTAAAAGAATTCAAGCATGGACATGTTTCTGCTCAGCCCCTGTTGCGGCTCTTCTGCAGCCATCGCGCGCTGTGGCCGGGTAGGCTGGCAGGGGCCCTTGGGGGGGCTGTGAGCTGGGGGGGGGGCATCTCGGAGCACCTCTGCTTGCGTGCACCTGGAGCACGTTCATAGCCAGGTCACAGTAGCAAGCAAGAATGAAAGAGGGACCAGGCAAATTCAGAGGGTGAGAGCCAAATTAAGTCAGTTTTCTTGCTGAGCCCCACAGAAATCACTGAAGAGGGAAAAAGGAGCCTCGCTGAAATTTTCAGTGAGGGAAGGAAGATGAACAGACAGGTATGTCCTACTTTGTCACACTTTGTTAGAGGTGTGGGTGATGGGGGGGCTTGGTATTTTTACTATTTTACTTTCAACCTGGAGGTGGCTGAATAGGAACGGTTTAAAATAGTGTCGGAGTTGCCATAGATACTTGCCTAAATTGAAAACAGAAGTCTGGACCAAGCTTTTAGTCTGTCCGCCAAAGCAAAACTTGGACCTGAGTGATGAAACCTGAGTGGGTTTGAGGAGTCATGCTGAAGCTTGCGTTGCCACAGTCAGTGATTCAGCTGTGCCACAGAGGACGTGGATGTGTTTGATGTCACCAAGCGTCTCCAGCAAGGGTTCACATAGGCCTGGAGCCTCTGGGAAGGGAAAAATCCTTCATGCTTCAAACGTTTTCCTCCTTTTTTTGCCCCAGGAGGTCTACAGAGCTCAGAAACATGCCATGGAATGCTGCTTTCCTGGGACTGGGTTTGATTTTTATTTTTTTAGATGTTACTGTGCAACAAAGCAGCAGCAAATTTAAAGTAGTTTAGCTGGATGAAAGCATCCTATTAAGGTAAATTCAGTTTATTTGTCCCGGGAATGTATGGCAAATGTGTCTCTAATTACAGATAAGACAACTAAACCTTTCATCTTCTTTCAGTGAAAAAGAATCTGCAAATAAAGTAGAAAGTGTTTTGGTGAAATGTGTGAAGATCTCTTCAAGGATTCAGTTATCACAAATGAGATCACTTCAGAGAATTGGAAATGTTTTGCCCTATCCTTCTGCTTTGTGGGTGGCATTGGATGATGTATTGGGACTATTTCAGCTTACATGGGAAATCCCTCACTTTGAGATAAAAATTTGTTTTTCTGCCCTTAAAGATTTCTAGTTGCATCTGTCCATTTTTAGATGGAGTGGGCAAATCAGTATTGGTCTGATGAAGATGATGGAGATGCACAGAACGTAACAGTTGAGTCTGGCCTGCAAAGTGCATACTTAACATTGTGTCATATTTCCTCTCCAATTTCTTGCTCAGTAGGTGGTAGAGAATTAGTGCTTAATTACTTGCAGGCTGTGGACAGCAACCAGCCCCCTTAAACTGTTTACATTTCTGGGTAAGGCTGGAGCTGAATGTTCTTTGTGGTTCAGTCTTTTTCAAAATCTATAGAAGACTTTACAGAGCTTGTTTATCTTTTATATCACATACTGGGGTAGACGTTTGTTCCCAAAGAGCTTTTATCTGTTAAAAATAACCCCAAACCATTCATCCATGTCTACGTCATGTTATGTATGATAAATTGAAGTTATACCATTTGGCTTTCCAGCTTGTGAAAAGGCAGCCTGTCGTTCAAAGAGGCTTGTGCAATTGTGTGAGTTTGTAACTGAGCAGAAAATCCGTTCCAAGTCTTAAAGGTGGAGCTGGATTCCTAGGCTTGCTTGAGTACAAGGAATTATATCTAGCAAACATCACTTGAATAAAACATCAATTTCCCATTAAAAAACATTATGTTGCTCTGATAATTGTTCCTGTTTTGAGTAATCCTCATTTCCTGCGTATCTCTGGTGACTCATCACAGCACAGTTCTCATGCATTCTGCTTTGCAGATGCTCTCAAGCTGTCTATTCCCGATCTGACTCAGCTTCTTTATCATCAGCATCTTCTCTTGTTGCTATTGTGCTGTGAAAATGTATGCCTCACTAAGGACTTCTCCTTCCAGCTTAAAAATGACTGGCATTGCTGTCTATGCTTTTAAATTTAACTCAAGTTTTAAGAAAGTTTTAGGTTAAAAATTCACATTTCATGTTTTCGGGTTGTCTCAAAGTCTTGAATATGCAGCTGAGAAGTCCAGACTGCAAACGAATAAATTGGAATGAATCTTTTTTCCTGTCAGATTTTCTGTGAGTGGGTTGCTGGTATAATAAATTCCAAATGTGATCTGTGCATCCTATAGCTTCAACTAAACTTTACTTTGAGGGGTTAAAAGAGATGGGTGGTGCATGGGTCTAGACAGAGTTCTATATGTCAGCTGTGACTTTTGTGACCAGATCTGAGGTTCTGTTACTGAAGTTTATAGGTAAATATGAAGTTTGAAGAAAACCAATTGGTGGACGGTGAACTAACCAACAAAACCACAGGATTCAAAGCAATCCTTGTGGAATATACGGCTTAGAGGGCTGCAGTGCTCTGAAGTGCTCTATGCCTTTATGCACTGTGTTTCAGCACGTTTAAATTCAGAGCTCTCAGAGCTGTGGTACAGCTGCGGGCAAGTCTGTGCTGATGTTTGTATTGCTGGTGTGCCATGATTGTCGGCTTCGGGGTGTAAAGCAGCACCTGTTATGACTCACTTTGCAATTTGGACTAAAGGAGTGGAGGGTGCGGGTGTCATAAGGGTATAACTCCTGTTAGAATCACCTGGCTGTAAATACGCACTTAAGGCTTATCTCTGCTGTTACTTTAAGGCTACAATAAATTTTTGGTTCTGAAGCAACAACAAAAGTTCCTGCCAGGAGTCCTGTGGGTGATGGGGATGTGTGCAAGGAGAAAGGTGAGGCCTCTTGCAGAGAGGAGTCTCTCCTTCCTCTCAGTATTTCTTCTGCACGTTGGTCTGGGTTACTGGACAGGAGGTTCATTGTCCAACTCGTAAGTAACGGTGAGGCATACAGGTAAGCTATCTTTTCTTTTTTTAAGTCACCCCCCTATAAGCAAAATGGTACCCAGTGTTTAATATGGGTGCAGTGCATGTGTAATTTGTTACACTTTTCTAGGGCTTTCATTACTTAAGTTACGCACTATGAATTGGCACTGCCATTGTACCACTTGGAGTTACCCCTCTGTCACTGGTACTGCAAAATGTACATGCAGTTCATGATAGTAGGTCATCTTTACTTTTAATCGACTTTTCCACTCTTTGTATTATTGACAGTTATTTAAGTTTCTTAGATCATATGTGGGTAAAGGTTTTCTTTCCATGCTAAGAAAGGAGTCTGGTATTAAAAGTGGCATGCTGACAATAGCTTTCACTCAATGAATGATGACAGAGAGGAGATTTGGGATAGTGTCATGCTTCATATGGTTCTTTAGATATATCTGTCACTTGAGGTAGTTACCTCAGACCTGTCAGTCTGTTAAGATTATGTAAAGTTTTTAAATTATCTCCTCTTTGTATGGCCAAAAAATGATTCAGTCCTCTTGCGTATTGTATTACTCAAGCTCTTGGTATTTATTACGCATACAGTCAAGAAATAAAGAGCCTGAGGCTTGCAGAGATTTATTTAGTAGCTTTTAATAGCTATCTGTTTGCTAGTAATTTGATTCAACAGAATGAGAAATTTATTTTTTAATTGTCTTTTAATGAGCAGATAAGCAGGTTTCTCTATCACTCTGAAACTCTGAGTTGTCACTTCAGGGCTGTGTTTTTACAAATGGAAATTTTTGTCTCCTGGATAGTTAGTAGGCTGTTGTGGTAGTTTCTGTTGGTTTTAATGGAGCTTCATTTTTAAATATACCCATTAGCTAAAAGAAGAATAAGAAACTTTCTGGTTTACTTCAGAGATATTTCTTTTACTGTATATTTGATACTTTATGGAATTGGTACAGCCAGAATGAACCCCTAATGATTTCCAGCTCTGTGAATACCTGTATTTTTGTCTTCTATTTTTGCCATTTGCAGAAACAGTCATGCAAGAAAATCTCAAAATATCTTTATTTTTGAAGCAGTTACATTTATCGTAATGATTTTGAACTTGTTCATTACTGGACCTGTATTTACAACTTGAGCAGCAGTCTGTGGTTCCAGTAACCCTCTCGCGCTGCAGAGCTCCAGTGTAGTGGGATTCCACGTGGTCCTGCAGCATCAACAGTGACATGTCATGATCAGAAAGAACACTTGAGAGTGTGTTGAGAGAAATATGAAGTAAGTAAATATGGTGCTGCTTTGCTAAGTGACATGAAAGTTTCGTGGCTGTACTGCATCTGTGCCCAAGGAAAGAAGGATTTACGTGAGGTTGGCTCCACTGATGTGCAGGGGTGACTGCCCTGGGCTTCTTCCAGCCTGAGAGAGGTTTGACAGAAAAATCCTGGCACTGGTAGGAGAGGAAAGGATGGCTTGTGACATTTTAATACCTGTTTTGGGTTTTGGGAGGGCCAAGGCAGATGGAGATATTTCCTATGTGATAAGGATTTTGGCGACTGAAACGGAGGATGAGCAATGTGGTGTGTCTTATGCGGAAAATAAAAATAGTTTTAGTTAATTAATGAACTAGCTGTGATTTAGCTTAATGCTGCTGAAACAAGTTGCATGTGCAGCTGAAGTGTTCTGAAAGGAAGGAAGGGAGCTGAACTGACCTGCAGCTGAATGGAAGGGCTGGGCGCTCGGTGCCTGGCCTCACCGAGCCCTGAATCAGTGCGGGGCGCTTGCAGGTTCTGCTGCAGATCCAGAGGGTATCGTCTCCATTCTGGCCCAGCACGCTGAGTTGAACCATTCCTCTCCTCAGAGCTTGGAAACTGTTCTAGGGGAGGGGATTTCAGACTCTAGCAAAGCTGGCTTTCCTCTTCCAGTCTTTAAATTGAAAAGGATGTGTGCATGTGTGAGAGAAGGTGTGGATCTACCCGTTTGGAAAAGATCAAAGCCTATCTTGCACTTAAATACGGTGTTAGTCGCCCTAAATAGTGGTTGTACAAGCTGAGTCTCGGGAGAGAAGGTACTTCAAAAAATCCTCTAGAGAGGGTTTTTGTGTGCCAGGAGCGAGGTCCTGCCTGGCCTTAAGCTGGTCGTCCCTGGGGCACCACCACCGGGCTGCCTGGTTCCACCTGGGGCAGCCAGACTCGCAGCGTTCCCAGCAGTCTTTGATATCGCTATCTTTCTGGCAACTTTAACTGGAGGTCTGGCTAACAACTTAAAAAATGTCTGAGGCTGGAAATTGTTATAGAGACCTATAACATGCAGTTCTGTGGGGCATTTCTCTTTGACATGAGGTATGAAAATGAAGAAGCCAAAAGAGCAGAGGAGAATCTGCATGCTGTTCCAGTGGGGTCCCATAACAGTGTTTAGGGATTTTCTTTTGCTTTTTCTAATCAGAAATTTTAAATTAAAAGTCACTGCTGATGAAGCTTGTAGGTGACATGTAGGCTGGGGGAGCGATGAGTAAAAGGAGGCCTGCGCAGGGCTCTGTGGACTGCTTGCACTCCGGCATGGCCAGATGTAAAGTCATTCACCCAGGCTCTTCAGTCGGGGAAGAAAAAGATGAAGCTAACCATCTTAAAGTCTGGCAAAGCAAATGGCTTTGCATCACACAGGGCTTGAAGCTGCCATGAGGCTCACAGAATAGAGGTCGGGGTGGCTGAAGGTGTACGCAGCATCCCTTACTTCAGCTGGCATTGCAGTTTTAAGGCTGGTCTTCCTATGAACAATTAATGTACACAGAATTACTTACCTTTGGGTACTGTGTTATGATAACCAGCCTCAATCCCTACAGGTAAAAAGTCCGCTTCTGTCATTTTCAGTTTGTGAAATCTATGAAGAAAAGAGAAAGAAAACAAAGGAGTATTGTGTCAGGGTAATAGAAATAGGTAAGCAATTGCAGCTTCATCTCTGTTTCACAGACGTGGATATATTTGGCACTGCAAATTTTCAGATATTTTTAAAGAAACACAGAACAGTAAGTGAAGTGTGGGGGATTTTTGGTGAATATCTATTTTTAAGGAAATCAGAAAGGAACTTAGCAGTAAATTTAGTTCTTTTTGTTGGCTTTCCTGCCAGGGCATCACACTTTTTGACTCATGTCCTTTAGTTTACTCCAGTTATGATTTCTTTACAAATATAATCCTTGGGAACGTCATTCAAAAACCACATGCTATGAGACAAGGTGGATCTTCATTTTTTGCAATGTCAGATTAAGCTGTAGAAAGTGTTGTCCTCTGGATCTGATAGGACATATGGCTGGCCTCTTTTCTTTTTCCTTGTCTTCTTTTTTTTCCTTCCCTCCACCTTCCTTTTTTTTTTTTCCCTGATGAAATAAACTTGTAACTGTGGAAGTAAATCATAACTAACATCATGCTCATACCTGTGAGCTGGAGGAAGTTGAGCCATGTCTCCCAGGGAGGTGGGGGGTAGAGGGAATGCCTTACACAGTTGTAGTAAATCAAGCGAACGATGCACACAGTTTGCATGAACTCTGCAGTGTCAGCAGAGCTGGGGATCGCTCCCAAAGGATAACTTCGGCCTAGGGAGGCTGATCTGTTGGCTCTTCCCCAGGTGAAAGAGGAATGTGGGCTGCTCTAGAGCAGAGCTGGCCAGTGGCCCTGGAGCCCCCCCCAGCTCTGGGCTGGTGCAGGGCTCTGCCGCGGTGGCTATAGCCAGGCACCAGCAGCTGGGGTCCTGCCCCACGGGAGCAGCACACAGGGCTCCCGTCCAGGGCTAGGGGTCATCCCAGGACCCCGGCGTGCCTGACCGTCTGTCCAGCTCGAGGGAATTTGCTGGCACCCCCTGTGCAGGAGCCATGCCTGCAGCCTCCCCTCCCTTTGGCTCAGCAGCTGATGTGACTTGGCACCTGTGGAGGCTTTTGGCACAGGAATTGGCAACTTTCACTTGAGAGAGTGACGTGGAGCAGGAATCCAATTTAAATGTTTTGCCTTGTTGTCTGGAGGAGCCTGTCCCTCCCTGCTGTTGTCAGGAGCTCAGGGGACTTCAGCCCCACCGTGTTTTTTTCTGTTGCTGTTATCCCTGTACCCTAGTTTCCTCAAATCCTGCCAGTT